>NC_085137.1:21433657-21783657 GCF_035046485.1 Aedes albopictus
TTTTGCCTCTACCCGGGCATGCAAGAAATTACAAAGGAAATTACAAAAACAACCTCTAGTGGTGCGAAATGCAGGAAGTAATTTTCCTAAAAAAAATATTTTGAAACCTAGTGACAAGCTTATTCAAAGATTCCACCATGAATCCCATAAGCAATTCTCCCAGTGATTTATCAAAAGTTTTTTTTATAATTTCTATTTCAGAAAATACTCAAAAAACATCTAGTTAGTGTTTGGATTTCTCCACGAAATGTAGGAACGCTTATATTATGAAACATTTTCTAAATTCTATTCATTATGTTATTATAATTATTTTTTTTTTTAATTTTTAAAGTTCTATAATTCATATTACATTTTTCCATGAAAAATAATCCTTTTTAATTTGAACAACAAGCTCTCAGTTTCATTAGTAGTTTTCACAAGAAAACCTTTCAAACAAATTCATAAATCACAACAAAATTTTAAATTTTCCGCAACCATTTCATTAACAAGAACATTTTCAAAAAATCTCACAAGTTGTGACCATTTGGGAACTACCATCTATACTGAAGTTGTGTCATGAGTATTGAGCATGACCATGAGCATGAGCATAGATGACCGCACAATTCGTAGTTGCTACTCCGTGATTGACCAGAGTAATCGAAATTGCACAAGGAACCAATGAATAGGGCTTAGGACTAGCTTACTATTCTCAATGTACACAGTTCGAGAGCTCTCAACTTTAATAGGGTCAATAACGGCGCCGGCAACGTCCTTACGGTCATCGAGGTTGGGAGGGAATGTTAGTAAGACAAACGTTGTTAAAAAGACCGCGAATCGCTGTATCTCCACGTTTGTCTCAGGAAGGAATTTTTTGTTAGTAGGGTAAGGTACATTGTCAGTCCGGGAGTCACCTAAGGTTGGTGATATGATTTGACAATGGATCAATATACACAAACCGCCGTTAACAACCGACCACTTTTCGACGCAAAAACTAGCCAAAAAGAAAATGCTATCGTGCGTCTCCACTCCACTAGGGAGCAGAAACCTTTAGTCTATTCCACACAGAAATACACTGAACGCGACTCACTTGTCAGCGCCCGGATTTTTTCGACCGGCTCCTGAAGTTGTGTCATGAGTATTTTCGAAAAATTATCTAATATTTTTTCCCAAATCCCAAAATACGATATTGTTGTTCCATAATGTATAATTAACATTTTTTTTTCAAAAAATCAGAAAAAGCTTATTACAGATATTTGATGAGAATACATTTCAAAATTATTAGAAATTCTTCTAAGGTCCATAAATTGCATGAATATAAATTTAATCGTGGATAACATATAGCAGAAACTTCTAAAAAATCTTTAATTATCTTTAATTAATCTATAATTTTACTCGATTCCTCGAAACATTATTCTTTGGATTCCTCTAGAAATTTCTGCACGTATTTCTCCTGGAATTCATCCAGAAGTTCCTCCTGGAATTCAAGAATTCATGGAGGAATTACAGAAGGATTCCAGGAAGAAGTTCAGGAGGTATTCTATGAGAAATTTCCATGGGAATTTCAGAATAAATTCTAAGAGGAATTCCAGGAAAAACTTCAGGTGGAATTCCTGGAGGAATAACAGGAGGAATCCCAGGAACAATTCCTGGAGGAATTCCTGGATTAATTTCAGGAGGAATTCCTGGAGCAATTCCTGGAGCAATTCCTGGAGGAGTTCCAGGAGGAATTTATTCCTGAAGGAATGCTAGGAGGAATTCCTGGAGGAACTCTAGTAGGAATTTCTGAAGAAATTCCAGGACGATTTCCTGGAGGAACTCTAGGAGGAATTCCGGAAGGAATTCCAGGAGGAAGTCCAGGAAAAATTCAAGTAAAATATGCAGAAGGAATGCCTGGAGGAATTCCAGGCCTGGAGAAATTCCAAGATGAAGTCCTCCAAGAATTCTTCCTTATATTCCGCCAAGAATTTCACCTGGAATTCCTCCAGAAATTTCTTCTGAAATTCATCCAGACATTCTTCCTGGAATTCCTACTGAAATCTTACTGGAACTCCTCCAAGAATTCCTGCTGGAATTCCTCCAGGAATTCATCCAGGAATTTCTCCCTGGTATTCCTTCAGGAATGCCTTCTGCAATCCCTTAAGGAATTTTTCTTGGAATCCATCCAGCAATTCCTCCGAGGATTCTTCCTGGAATTCCTCTCGGGATACCTCTAAGAATTCCATCAAGTTGTGTATAACAAGACTGTAAGTTATTTTATAGAAATTATGCGAAGCAATTTCCAAACTTAATACTTAAGAGATTCCAGCACAAGTTTTGTAAGAATTACTACAAGTATTCCGACATTTATGTTTGTTGGAAAGCTCAATCTCGGGCCAAAATCTCCTACAAAATTTAATTGTTGTATTCCTATTTGTGTAACGTTTATATTTAGAAGCCCACACAGTTCGCTCAGCTGATAAACGCGCAGCTAATCAGCAAACCCATGATGAGGGGTCTGCTGAGGAATTTAGTAATGGGAATTTCCTTGACATCCTGGACCTAAGATGTTTGACATAAAAATGCAAAATTATTGCAAATCGGCATTGAAACATATTGAATAAATTTGTCAAAAAAAAATAGTTGAAGTTCATGAACGGATTGAATTCAGATTAAACGAGGATTGGTGGATGACTGCTCCAGAATGGAACATTCCGTTACACAACGACTCTTCGGACCGGGGTAGGTGTGTCATATGCGGCTATATGCGACAGCAAGACAGCTCATTTCGAATTTTTTGATAAGGATGACATGTCTCGCAGAAATTGATGAATGAAATTTTAAAACTTTGACGCAAATGGCTATAAAAGTAAGCTCACCTGCCAAGGCCTCACCTCAATCAATATCACAGTCAGTGCCATAACCGATCGGACTCAATTTGAGGCGGCCGACAATGAAACAGTTCGCGCTACTGTTAGTCGTGTTTTGCGTTTTGAGCGCTCAGGTAGGTCAAGAAAGTTAGTGGTAGAACATCGTGTCAACGTGTGTTTTAATAACGTCTATTCGTGTTCAGGCAGCACCGGATCGCACTTCACGCATCATCAATGGACAAGTAGCGGCCAATCACCCATCCAATGCGTATATTGTTTATACGAGAGAAGACGGCTATGGATACTTCGGTGGCGGCACAATCATCTCTGATCGCCATATTCTGACGACTGCCTTGATTATTGACGGGTAATTTGGTATTAGAAGAATTCGCTCGTAATACAACATTGAAAACTTAACAGATTCTTCCAATGGGACGTCGGAATGGGAAGCAACATCCTGAGTATGCTTGGTTTTGTGACTTCTCGAACAGCCACAGCTCATCCGCAATACAACCCGGTTGACCGTGCTAACGACATCGGGGTTATCACCCTGCCGGTGTCCCTGGTCATCACCGCGAACGTGGCTCCGATTGCTCTTCCACCGCTGGACTCTGTCTACGGATACCCCTTCGAAAATGAACAGGGAACAATCGTGGGTTTTGGGTTCACCGATGCAGCTGGTAAGAATTTGTTTCTTAAGTACGCTCAATTTACTTCATCGCGAAGACTCACCACCGGATTTTTCCCCACTCTACCATAGCAACGGTCAAACCGAACTACCTGATGCGTGCCTACCAGCGAGTGACCAACGACATCGATTGCCAAATCTACCCAGTCACCGCGCCGAATCACTTCTGTGCCAAGGATATCGTGGAGGGCGGTAACCTGTGTAACGGAGACTTGGGAGCCGGGTTTATCACTGACGTGCATGGGCAGCAGACCATCACCGGGGTGGCTTCGATGATTATGGATCCTTGTGCCAATTCGCATCCGACGGCCTATACTCGTGTAGAGGCCTACCGAACCTGGATCAATACGGTCACCGGAGTCTGAGTGGCGAACAAGTGGTTCTGTGATCAGAATGCGTGAATAAATATGTTTTCTTCGCAATAACTATTTAGTTGCGTTAATTCAACTGCTACATTTTGATAATATGTATAATCTTTGATATGATGTCACCTACTCGATTTTTAGACTGAAAAGCGAATGTCAAGACAAATTAAAACAGTTGACTAACTTACGCAAAGTTTTTAGGTAAATTTAGTTAATTTTTCTTTTAATTATCTTCAAACATAAAAATCGAGAAACAGCTCTTAGTAAAGACTACTGATGGTCTTCCTCATACACAGACGCAGCTCGATCGGATCTAAGAACTGAGACGTGAAGTACCCTCTATTGGTTACACGTACGCTTCATGAGCAGATGGTGGTCAAGGGTTTGATTTTCAGTCCCGCCATTTACAATTTTTCCTTAGCTGGTCTTCCTCCCGAGAGCGGCTGACACTGACTCTCTTCTGAGGCCAAGGCTCTAATGGAACCGGATATACCGGATTTCTGTTAAAATGATTTATAGTTGGAGATTTTCTCACCAGATGGCGCTGTAGTATAATTGATTTGATTTGAAAGTTTATCTATCCAACCCAAGTCTGGTAATGTAATTATTTTTAATCCTTCTGAAGGCTACCGCTTCTGATTCGTATGGAGAAGGTCTTGGGTTCAATGCCGTCTCTTTTCACACACTTTGTATCTGTCTACCAACATTCTCTCTCTTCTCTTCTCTATATGTTCATAGCTTTTGCAAGCATCAGAAACAGATTGCAAAATCCGTTTCCCTTCCTTCCAACTTTCACAGCACAGCGTTAATCTATCATATAACGCCCACAAGTTATGTAACCACGCGGACTGTGCCGCATTACCTTCACAGTAATCAACACTCAATCTATCACGTCACGACTATCAATATGGTGAGACCTAAATCTCCCATCCTTCCTCTCTATCAAAAATGCCCTGCTCGTGCTGGTTGTGGGAACGTAGAGTGCTCTCGGTCTCTAGTAGCAGTAACCATCACACTTTTGAAATTCAATTCCATTTCCATGTCCTGATTGTAAGGACTTGGCCGGCGCCGTTTTTTATTCTTAATCACCTAACCTAATTTACAGCTCTATTGTCCACTAGGGCACTACGTGAGCGATTTCATTTGACAGCTGTACCTACAGTATTGTACAGAGCCTAGATGTATTCTTTTTTTTATACTTTATCGAACTGGTTGCCTTTCTGCTGCTTTCACTTTTCTACTCTACATGGTAGAATGATGAGCACAAGGATGATAAGTGGCCGTTGTTCCTTTCCAGTCCGATTGGGGGTCCATTATGAGTAGCAATTCGCCGATGTCCAGGTATCCGGGTCCGTTTGAGCCATGGGGCTCAGAAGAGGGTCAGTGTCAGCCGCTCTCGGTGAAGAGCAACTGACGAAAAATTGCATGTGCCGGGGCTGGGAATCAAACCCATGACCATCCGCATATGAAGCGAACGTGTGTCCAACTACGCCACGGGCCCCGGCTTAAAGGCCGGCGCCGTTGTTTATCAAAAATGTGTGAGCTGCTAAAATTGCGCTTTGAGAATAAGTGGAGTATAGTGGAGCTGTGAGTGAAATTCGTGCCAGCACCGATCTATTACGGATGTGCAGCCAATCATACAGCCAGTTTAAGCTATGCTAAGTTAAGCTAAGCTAAGTTTAATCATTCTAACATTTCTTATGAGGTGAAACAAACTACTGTTGGCGCCTTCAACAAATCTGTTCATAAACTATCCCAGTTAATTGTTTTATTCAAACAGACTAGAAGATGTTCTTAGAACCTCTATAAAACCAAAATAAAAGGTATTTGGTTTTATGATGGTTCTCAAAACCCTCTGACTAGTTGGTCATCAAATTCAAAATCAGAAATTACTACACTTATTATTCTTAAAGAAATTCTTTCAGGGTTATCACCCGAAACTTTACCCGAGGTTTCCTTCATCGATTTCTCACTGGATTCATTTGGGGGTTTCTTTCGCGATTTCTTTAAAATTTTCTCCAGAGTTATCGTCAACGATTACTGCGTCAACGATTACTGGATTCCTGAAGGAATTTGAATTCAGAGATTGATTCCGAGATGTTTTTATCGATTTCTCCTGGCATTTACCCGGGATTCATCCAAAATTTTTCTTCGGTATTCTGTCAAGGATCTCCCCAGCAGTTTTTACTGGAATTTCAGTAGGAATTTCTCCTGAGATTCTTTCATTGCTTTCATCCGGGACCCATTTAGGGATTGCTCCCGAGATTTCTCCAGGATTTTTCAGGGTTTATTCGTAAGATTCCATTGGAGATCATTGCGGTTTTCTCCCGGAATTCCTTCGAGGATTTCTTCCGGGATTCCTTCAGGGGTTTCTTTCGGGGCTCCTTCCGGCATTTCACAAGTTTTCTTCTGGTTTCGTTCTGGGATTCCTTCCGGCATTCTTTCATGGATTATTCTCGAGGAAGATTACTGGGTTTTCTCCCGAGTTTCCTTAAGATGTTTCTCCCGGGCTTTCTTCAGGGTTTCCTTCATTGATTCCACCCTGGAATGCACCCGTTGATTTAGCCATATTTTCTTCAGAGATTCCTCTCGTTTTTATTCGTTCTACTATAAAAGGTATTAATCTGTGGAAGACATTTCGAATTGAATTCCTGGAGGTTTTCCCAAAGGCATCCATGGAGAAATATCGGAAGAAATCCAAGGAAAGTATTATAACAAAATGTTCCCAAGCAACCCTCTAAGCACTATTATTCGCCATGCGTGTTAATATTGTGCTGTTATAAAGCTGACGTGCGCTATTTTGGCAGTGTAATAGCCGTATAGACCCAAGAGAGGAAATATAAAGCTAATGAGTACTTGGGGAGTTTTTTCTAAAACTTTCTTCCAGGAATTCCTATTCCTGGAATTCCTCTCGAGTTTCTCCAGGAATTCCTCCTGAAATTCTTCCTGGTATTCCTCCTGGAACTCATCCAGTAATTCCTCTTGGAGTTCCTCCAGGAATTCCTCCAGGAATTTCACCAGGAATTCCTTCCGGAATTCTTCCAGAAATTCATCCAGGAATTCCTCCTGGAATTCCAGGAGGAATCCCTCCAGTACTTCCTCTTGGAATTACTCCAATAATTGCTCTTGCAGTTACTCCAATAATTGCTCTTGAAATTTCTCCTGGAATTCCTCCAGGAATTCCTCCTGGAATTCCTCCTGGAATTCCTCCTGGAATTCCTCCTGGAATTCCTCCTGGAATTCCTCCTGGAATTCCTCCTGGAATTCCCCCTGGAATTCCTCCTGGAATTCCTCCTGGATTTCCTCCTGGAATTCGTCCAGGAATTCGTCCTGGAATTCCTCCTGGAATTCGTCCTGGAATTCCTCCTGGAATTCGTCCTGGAATTCCTCCTGGAATTCCTCCTGGAATTCGTCCTGGAATTCCTCCTGGAATTCGTCCTGGAATTCGTCCTGGAATTCCTCCTGGAATTCCTCCTGGAATTCCTCCAGGAATTCATATTGAAATTCCTCCTGGAATTCCTCCTGGAATTCCTCCTGGAATTCCTCCTGGAATTCCTCCTGGAATTCCTCCTGGAATTCCTCCTGGAATTCCTCCTGGAATTCCTCCTGGAATTCCTCCTGGAATACCTCCTGGAATTCCTCCTGGAATTCCTCCTGGAATTTTCCTGGAATTCCTCCTGGAAAACTCCTCCAGGCATTCCAGCAGGAACTCCTCTTGGAATTCATCCTGAAATTCCTCCAAGCATTCCTGCAGGAATGTCTCCTCGAATTCCTCCAGGAATTCCTCCTGGAATTCCTCCAGGAATTCCTCCTGGAATTTCTCCAGGAATTCCTCCTGGAAATCCAGGAATTCCTCCTGGATTTCCTCCTGGAATTCGTCCAGGAATTCCTCCTGGAATTCCTCCTGGAATTCCTCCTGGAATTCCTCCTGGAATTCCTCCTGGAATTTCTCCTGGAATTCCTCCTGGAATTCCTCCTGGAATTCCTCCTGGAATTCCTCCTGGAATTCCTCCTGGAATTCCTCCTGGAATTCCTCCTGGAATTCCTCCTGGAATTCCTCCTGGAATTCCTCCTGGAATTCCTCCTGGAATTCCTCCTGGAATTCCTCCTGGAATTCCTCCTGGAATTTCCTCCTGGAATTCCTCCTGGAATTCCTCCTGGAATTCCTCCTGGAATTCCTCCTGGAATTCCTCCTGGAATTCCTCCTGGAATTCCTCCTGGAATTCCTCCTGGAATTCCTCCTGGAATTCCTCCTGGAATTCCTCCTGGAATTCCTCCTGGAATTCCTCCTGGAATACCTCCTGGAATTCCTCCTGGAATACCTCCTGGAATTCCTCCTGGAATTCCTCCTGGAATTTTCCTGGAATTCCTCCTGGAAAACTCCTCCAGGCATTCCAGCAGGAACTCCTCTTGGAATTCATCCTGAAATTCCTCCAAGCATTCCTGCAGGAATTTCTCCTCGAATTCCTCCAGGAATTCCTGCTGGAATTCCTCCGGGAATTTCTCCAGGAATTCCTCCAGGAATACCTTCTGGAATACCTCCAGAAGTTCCTCCTAGAGTTTCTCCAGGAAATCTTCCAGGATATTCTCCAGGAATTCCTCCAGGAATTTCTCCAGGGTTTGTTCCTGGAATTCCTCCAGGAATTCATATTGAAATTCTTCCTGGCATTCCTCCTGGAATTCCTCAAGGAAATTTTTCAGGGATTCCACCAGAAATGTCTTCAAGGATTTCACCAAGAATTCGTCCAAAGATTCCACCAGGAATTCCTTCAAGAATTCCACCAATAATTCATTCAGGGATTCTACCTGGAATTCCGTCAGGGGTTCCAACTTAATTCCTCCAGGGATTTCAGCAGGGACTCCACCAGGAATTCTTCCAGATAATTCACCTAGAATTCCTCCAGAGATTCTACCAAGAATTTCTCTAGGAATTTATCCTGGATTTCCTAAAGGGATTCCACCAGGTTTGCTCAAGTATTCCACCAGGATTTCTCAAATATTCCACCAGATATTCCTGCAGGGTTTCCACCAGAATATTCTCCAGGGATTAGGCCAGATATTCCTCCAGAGATTTTACGAGGAATTCCAAGAACTCTTCAAAAACATATACCATGAATTCCCCAGGGATTTCACCAGGAATTCCTGAAGGGATTTACCCGGAAAGCCTCGAAGGATTCTACAAGAAATTCTTCCAGGGACTCCGCCAGGAGTTCCTCCAAGAATTCGTTCAAGAATTCCACTAAGGATTCTTACAGGAATTCCTTCAAGTAGTGCATAACAAGGCTGTAGGCAATTTTACGGAAATTAAGTATTCAAAGCATTTTTTAACTACTGAAGTGACTCCAATAGAAATTATGTAAAAGTTACATCACACATTCCGATATTAACGTTCGATGGAAAACTCAATCTCGAGCTAAAATCTCCCACAAAATGTCATTGTTACTTTCCTGTTTGTGTAACGTTTATATTAAGAATTCCTCCATACATGTGTCCAAAGATTTCAAGTTTCCTCTGAAGTTTCTTCTGATTTTATTTTCCAAATTCAATCCATGGATTCCTTCAGTTACAACTCCAGGAATTCGGCCTTGAAATCTACCAAGCTTTCTTACTATAACTCCTCCGGTGATTTTATTTTTCAGAAGTTCTTCCATAGACGTTCCATCAGATATTCACCATTGTACTGATTGAATGATTTTTTCAAGAATTTTCCTACAAATTTCTCAAGATTTTTTTTCTAGGAAATCTACCAAAGATTTCGCGAAAAAAATCAGATATTTTTCCAAGAATTTCTTAAGAAATTCCTCGTGAGATTTCTTCATGAATTTTTCATAGAATATTCGTGCAGAGAATTATTCAAAAATACAATCAGAGATTTTTACAGTAATTCTTCTAAAGATTCATCAGAAACTCCTTCATAGTTTCTCTAAGAAATTCGCGCTGGAATTCATTTTGAAATTCCTTTGAGGAGATATGTTTGTCTTAAAAGACTTATTCAAACTTGAGAAATTGTTTTAGGAAATTCAAATGTTCCATGGAGATGTTCGGAAATTCGTCTGAAAATTTCATTACAAATCCTACAGTGCATTGCATCGGAAATTCTTCACAAGGATTCTCCAAGAATTCTTTGAGAATTTCCTCAGTAATTTCTGCAGAAATCCTACAAGGATTTATTTTAGAAATTGTTCTTGCGATTCCATCAGAAATATCTCCTGGGATGGCTTACGAGATCCCTGCAGAATCGGTTCAGATATTCCCCCTGGGAGTTTAGAGAAGTTTTTTTTAGAAATTGCACAAACGCAACTGTGAAATCCCTGGAGTAGTGTCTCTTTGAAAATTCTAAGAAGAAATTATTCTTATTATTCAGAGTATCTGCTGAAGAAACACTTTAAGATACCTGCTCGATTCTCAGAAAAATCATAAGTAAGAGACCAATGGAGAAGCTCTGCAAGTAATTCCGGGAAAAATTCGTAGAGGAATTTCTGAAGGATTCTCTTACAAAATGTCTGCAGAAATCGCAGGCAAAGGTAGTGGTGAAGTTTTGCAGACACCCCTTGATGAATTTCTGAGGGATTGCTGAAGAATTTTCTGTAGGAATGCTTGGAAGAACTGTAAGAGACTTCCCAGAAATATTGTTTATACAATTTCTGAAGGCATTTTGTACACAAAAATCTTTATTTCTATTACCTGGAGAAATTTCTGAAAGAAATCCTGCATAACAATTCAACGATTCTGGAAGAATTCTTTAGAAAATCACTAAAAAGATAAAAATAAAAAAATTTAAGAAATCTTTGAAATAATTTCTCGTAGAACTGGAGTACTTACGGCAGGTATTCTTAGAAAAAATCTTGACAAATTTCTTTAAATAGAGTAATTTTTGCAGGAATTTTCGAGACAATTTTCGGAAATCAAAATTCTAAAAAAATCCCTGAAGATCTGAAAAAACCAAAGCAAAGCCTGGAGGAAAACATTTGGGAAATCTTCCAAAAAAATCTCTTGATAATTTCCTAGAGGAATTTCCAAATAAAATGCTCAAGAAACAATCCAGAATAAATGTAGTAATATCTGAAAAAAAACCTCTGGAAAAATTAAAAGAGTAATTCAGGAAAAAGTTTCTGAACATGTTGTGAATTTTGAATGGAAAATCTTAGAGGGATTTCTGAAAAAAAAACCCAATATTTGTGAAAAAATCTCCTGGAATTGCACCTTTTGAAAATGCAAGAGGAAACGTTTGAAGAAATATTTGGAGAAATTCCTAGCAGAATTTCTTGAGAAATTTCTAAAAAAAACATTCAGAGAAATATCTAAGAAAAACTTTGTAAAAATCCTATAATATTTCTAGAGGAATTCCTTCAGAAAAGTTTGAACAATTTAGAAAGAAGCAAGAAGCAGTGAAATTTATTCCAGAATGTAGGAAATCTGGAAGAATTTCCAGGAAAACCTCCTTCTTAAAAAGATTAAAAGATCATTCAGTCCAAATCTCAGGAGAACCTCTAAGCAAAATCGTCACAGAAACGTTTGTACAAGCTTCGGGAAAAATACTTGAAGAAACCCGGAAAACGTTCCAAAGTAATCCTGTGGGGAGCTCTGGCAGAATGCTCGGACAATCTGTAAGGGAAAACC
Organism: Aedes albopictus; assembly: GCF_035046485.1. Classification (NCBI taxonomy): domain Eukaryota; kingdom Metazoa; phylum Arthropoda; class Insecta; order Diptera; family Culicidae; genus Aedes; species Aedes albopictus. The sequence goes on from NC_085137.1 coordinate 21,445,156, forward strand.
CTGGAGGGAACCGTTTGTAAATCCCGAAGAAAAAACTCTGGAAATTTGTCGAAAATACCGAAATAAATACTAGGAAAATTTCGTAGTCGTAGATGGAAGGATTCCTGGTAGAAATTTAGAAAAGTGGGATAAAACTTAGAAGAGATTACTACAGAAATTACCAGAAGAATTCTAAATAAACCACCAGACAAAGCCGGGAGCGAGTTTCTTAATAAAGTTGTCATCCTTGCCAGAGTTCTTTGCACAGTTCGCAAGCTTGCTTCAGAATTTTATAATGGTATTTATGGCAAAATGCGTATCTACTAGGCGGTCAAAAACAAAAAGTCAAAATACTCAACCCTTAAATGAAAGATGTGCATATTTGAAGCATTTTTGTAGAACATTTCGATTTTCTATAAAAAAATCATGTAGATGTCAGGGCGTTTTTTGTAAAATGTTCCTTTTTTATGAAAATTCTCAAAAATATCATTTCGTAATATTTTCCGACTTTCGATTTTTTTATATTTAGTATATTTCAAGGCATTTTTGAAGAGTATTAGCTAGAGGTGCCTCGCAAAATACAAAAATTATGAAAAAAAAAATCAGACGTTGAAGGAATTTTACGAAAATATGATATTTTTGAGAATTTTCAAGAAAAAAAGTAATTTTCCAAAAATTGCCCTGGCAGAAGCTCCAAATGTTTTTGAACTAAAAGTTCTACAAAAATGCTTCAAATATGCATATCTCTAACTACCCAAGTAACATTTATTGTCAAAAAAACTTGAAGAGATTTTTTAAAACAATGTAAAAGGAATGACAACTTATAACAGTTCACAAAACCTCTTTAAGACTAATTGGTCAAAAAAAATGTTACTTGAGTACGTATTAGTTCTTTACATATAAACTCGTATGAAGACTTACCCGTCTGCTGGTTCGGCGTCGGTGGCAAAGGTCTCACTTTATCCGGTGGACATCGCCGGGTGACCATAACGGTCGCCGGCAGCGGAATGGCCGTGCCTCCATTAACCCCCGGTTTGGTGTACGGGACCGGCAGTTGTCTGGAAGAAAAAGGTAGAAACAAAAAATATGTGATGAGACACAAAGTATAATGATATTAAAATGCAATATTTGACCCCCTTGGTTCGTTATCGCTTTTAACTGCTGCTGCTGCCGTCGATATTTATTTTCGTCGACTCAATGCTGTCCAATAATTCGGAACAAGGGATTATGTTTCGGTTGTGGATCGATTCGAAAGTCAAAAGCACCCAATCGGTATCAGTAATATCATGAAATTAAATCTCTTTTAAAATTTATGAAAATTGACTTCTCCTTTTCCATTCGGAACATTCGACACCTACGCACGCATGGTCATTCGGTCGACCACCTCCCAACAATGCTGCTGACAGAACGTCGCCGTGGCCGTTAAGTCACCTTTCGTCTTCCCTATCTCTTCCCAACGAACGAGCGTCTTCAAACGACCAGAAGTCATGGAGCAATGTTGTCAGACGAGATGGGTCGTCGTTCAAAACTATGTTAATTTAAACATGCTCGCTCATACCACCACCCCTTCAAGTTGGAGCCCTGCAACTATTTCGCTACCGAAGGAGTATGGTGGTAAAAGGGGGACCCAGCTACGACGAATAGGTCATCACATTTACATAATCTCGTTTGGAGAATGTTTAATTTTCCCGTAAAACCGTTCGACCTCGCACGGTTTGGTTTCTGACTTTGTCGGTGTGGTGACCGGCAAAACAAGCGAAGATGTGAGAGAATCGGTATAAATGCATCCTCTTTCTTCTCTGTTATATATTTAATTTTCTAACTTGTACCTTTTGTTTTCTGTCCTCTGTCTTCTGTCTTCTGTCTTCTGTCTTCTGTCTTCTGTCTTCTATCTTCTGTCTTCTGTCTTCTGTCGTCTGTCTTCATTTTTCCATACAGCTTGCGTTTTACCTAATTCGCTCCTATCTTGTCGCGAGACGCAAAGGAAAAAGTGACAACCGAAGACGACGCTGACAGGGCGCCGCCACCGCCGATGCACTTTCGAACCGTTACAATGCTCGACGCGCGATAGGGAAACCATCTCGCCAGTCAACAACAACATTAGAGATGTGTTTAAAATGCAATACGCATCGAGTTGATGTCTAGCTGACATGAACGTCGCCAGTAGTAGGGAACAGTAGGCCGCACCAAACAATTCCTATGCACTGCTAGCTATTGCGTGTGTGTGGATCAAGGTAGGCGGCGCCGTTCAACGAAGAAGGTACCCTAATTTCCATGGGATCCAGACGAACCCCCCAAGAGTCGAACACCGATTGTGTGGTAATGGATACCAGCCAGCAGGGCTGACCCAAATGCATTCCAGAGTGCCAGGCAGGCAATAGACAAAGAGAGAGGGAACTCGGTTTTAATCCAAATGTAAATTCCGAAAATTGGAATTTACATTTGGTCGAAGCAATGAAGTTGCCATCCTGGAAAACGTGTGCAGACTTTCTTGGGCACCTATTTGCTGGCAAAACAACACTACATAGTAGAGGTACCGAATTCGATTGCATCTCTTCTCTATGCAGTCGCATGGATTGCATAGAGTTACACTGCACCGCAGCTGGTTCGACTAGATATGAATTATTAATGGCGGAGAAATGTTACAACCCCGGCAGAAGAGGGCTAGGCCGGATCAAAAGAGTGTACTTCGGATAAATTGCTGCAATTGCGCCCTTTGTTGGGGATCGGATGTATGCAGTTGGTAAATTGCGCCAAAAGCCATCCGCAATGAGTGGTGGAACAATAATGGATAGAAATCCCTCCAGATGTACCTACGTACGCAATTTGACAACAAAAGGTGCGGATTGTTGGCTCAAAAGCGCATATAATTAAACCCTGGGGGATGGGCTGCTTTACCTGACACAGCTTTCGCAAGCGACAACAGGCGCACCTGATGCGCATTGTGTTCCAATGGGGAATTATTAATAGACTCGTGTTCCTGTGTTTCGTAAACGGAGCTTTGTAAAAGTATGAGATTATTGATGCAATAATGTTGAATATTAAAATGCCTTGGATGCATATTTTGAAAAAAAAACAAATCAATCACCGTCGGCACCATCACAGTCTCATATAGTATATTCAGCATAGTTGTTGTTAAAATAATTTTACACGTTGGTAACTTAAAATAATAATTGTTAGAGCCATTAGTATTAGGCTTTTTTGGCTTTTATGTGTTTAAAGAAGAAGGGGGTTGATGTCAGAGGAAAAAAAACCTGATTAATCCACCTAGCACCTGGTGATGGTGCCTTTCTCGTGCCTTCGAAACCCATTTAAACAAAACTCGTGACATGATGATGAATATCGCATTTTCAAACGTGTAACAAAAATCTATTTCGTGGAAATCATATTGTTTATCTGGCTTTTGATGTTTGGGCCTGAAAATCTTAAAAAAAGCCGAGATCTTGAATTTTCAGCCGTCATATTGGATTTATCGCCGCCATCATGGATATTCTGGTCGCCATTTTTGGTCTCCGAACATCTTACCCATACCAAATATATCCATGTTGCATGGTTTTGGGGTCTAAAACACCATTAAACAGACGCCATCTTAAATTGTGAGCCGCCATCTTGGACTTTGGACCACCATCTTGGATATTGTGGTCGCCAGTTTTGGACTCCGGACTACCAAATATAACCATATTGCATGGTTTTAGAGCCTAAAATACAATTAATGGCGACTGTCATCCTAAATTTGGAGTCGCCATCTTGGATATTCTAGCCTACTAGAGCCCAAAACACCATTAAACAGTCGCCATCTTGAATTTGGAGTGGCCATCTTGAATTTTATACCGCCATCTTGGTTGCCATTTTTAAGCTCCAGACATCTTCCCCATTCCAAATATATTATATTGCATGGTTTTAGAGCCTAAAACACCATTAAACACACGCCACCTTGAATTTAGATCTTGCATTTTAGACCGCCATCTTGGATATTCTGGTCGCCTATTTGGACTCCGGACATCTTTCCTATACCAAATATACCCATATTACATGGGTTTAGAAGCCAAAACACCATTAAACAGCCACCATCTTGAATTTGGAGCCGCCATTTTGGATTTTAGACCGCCATCTTGGATATTCTGATCGCCATTTTTTAACTCCGGACACCTTCCTCATACCAAATATACCCATATTGCATGGTTTTAGGGCCTAAAACTCCGTTAAACACACGCTATCTTGCATTTTAAGCCGCCATCTTGGATTTTAGACCGCCATATTGGATATTCTGGTCGCCATTTTGGGACTCCAGACATCATTCCTATACCAAATATACCCATATTGCATGGTTTTAGAACCCAAAACACCATTAAACAGCCGCCATCTTGAATTTGGAGCCGTCATCTTGGATTTTAGACCGTCATTTTGTGTATTCTGGTCACCAGTTTTGGACGCCGGACATCTTCCCCATACAAAATATACCCATATTGCATGGTTTTAGGGCCTTAAACTCCGTTAAACACACGCTATCTTGCATTTTAAGCCGCCATCTTGGATTTTTAGACCGCCATATTGGATATTCTGGTCGCCATTTTTGGACTCCAGACATCATTACTATACCAAATATACCCATATTGCATGGTTTTAGAACCCAAAACACCATTAAACAGCCGCCATCTTGAATTTGGAGCCGTCATCTTGGATTTTAGACCGTCATTTTGTGTATTCTGGTCACCAGTTTTGGACGCCGGACATCTTCCCCTTACCAAATGTACCCATATTGCATGGTTTTAAAACCTGAATCTCTATTAAAACAACCGCCATCATGAGTTTTGAGCCGCCGTCTTGAATTTTGGGCCGATATCATGGAATTTATGGTCCCCTGTGTTGATTTCCACACAAAATTTGTCAACCATGCTAAAGGTTACAAAAATCGCCGCAGTTTGATGAGTCGCATGATGGATCTTGGTTCAGTTTCATATACGACCAGTTGTACCAGTGCTGGTCAAGATCACTGAAATGGTCATTGCTCCAGAACGCCTTGACCGATCCGAACCATTTTTAATAGCAAACAATGCGGTAAAATTCCGGTTCGATTTAAATTATAATACGAAATATCGACCAATGGAAAGTGCCTCGAAAGCGACCTTCGTTGTACACATACATACATACATACATACATTCAAACATACATACATACATACATACATGGATACATACATACATACATACATACATACATACATACATACATACATCATCTCAATTCGTCGAACAGAGTTGATTTGTATATGTGACTTGACCCTCCGAGCCTTTCTATCGAAAATTCGTTTTTGAGTGAACATATAGCCTTTCAGTATGCTTTGGTGTACGAGAAAGGCAAACATGATTTTACATGTGAGTAGTCAATGGTTTATGAACTGCTTTTTAAGCATTTTGCAGCCCACCAAAAAACTTTAATATCTTTTTTTTTCTCATAAAATGCCTAACGAAACAAAGCTTTTTTTTGCAGTTTGTAGTAACTGTGGTCACACACACTTAATACTGAGATCGGTTATGCCAATAACAGGAAAGCATGCTTACCACAACAGTGAGCACCATTTCTAAAGGAATTCCTAAAAAATTCTTCTAAGGTATCTATGTGAAAGAATCCCTCGAGAAACCTTAATGAATACCTATTCGAAGCACTGGAGAAATTCTTGGTAAAATTCTAGTTGATATTCCAGAGAAGAGTTCGCGGAGAAATAACAGGACGAAACTTTACAATGACTCCTGAAAGAATCTTGTTATTAATTTCTGACTTAACCTCTACATGAGTTCCCGGACAAATTACAGCAAAACCTCGTTTTATGCACTTTTAATTTATGCACCTTTTTCATGGCCTGTATAAAAAGAGGGAAAGCTACTCAGAATCAATATTGTGTATAGGAATATTTAATAATGACGGGAACTATTGCCACGGCGGCCAGGAGGTGTTTATAGGGGAGAGCAAGGGAAGGTTACACGGGCGTTACAGGGGGTCCCAAGAGGTTTCAGCGGTGCACCAGGAGATCTCCGGAGGGTTTCCGGGGGTCTGAGGGGTTTTTTTTTTTAAAGAATTGCAGCGTTTCAGAGGATTTTCGGACGGGTTTTGTAAGCGTTACAAGAACTTTTTCGGGGGTTTTCGAAGGTCTCACGTGCGTTACACGGGGTTCGAGTGGGTCTTAAGGGAGTTTCGGAACATTTTCGGCGGGAGTCAGAGACCTTACACAGGCGTACTCGGTGGTTTCTTAGATGCGTTATATGGGGTCCGAGAGGGTTTCAGGGGGATCTTAGAGGCATTTCAGGAAATTTTCGGGGGTTTCGAAGCCTCACAGGTGCGTTACATGGGTTCCGAGAAGGTAGGAGATATAGGAGGCACTTCACAGAGCATTTTTGGCAGAATTCAGAGGCGTTACGGAGGAGTTTACGGATATTTCGGACCGTCACAGGTGCGTTACATGGGGTTCGTGGGGGTTTCAGGGGACTTCCTAACAAACATTTTAGCTGTACAAGAATGGAACTAACCACTCTTAAGCAAACTTTAGATTAAGAAGCTGTTATTCAGCTAGTTCTATTTCTTGGGGACATTTCAGGAACTTTCAGGGAATTTTTGGCGAGATGAAGAGGCGTTACGAAGGCGTTACGGAGGAGTTCTCGGGGGTTTCGTACCATCTCAGGTGCGTTACATGGGGTATGAGGGGGTTTCAGAGGGATCTTAGAGGAATTTCAGGAAGTTTCAGCGGATTTTTAGAGACCCCATCACTATATCTTCAATACGCCCCTGAAATACCCTTTGATTTAAAGGTGTTCTTGAAATCCCCTGATACGACCCTGACCTAAAATGCCTCGAAACGACGCCTGAATCCTCAGTAATCCCATTGAAACGCCCTTGAAATCATCATAATCAATTTGAAATACCTTTGAAATCCCTTTTGCACCATAAACCTCCTGAAACGCACCTGAAAACTCCCTTAACGCTTCTGAAATGCTATCAAACGCCTCAAAACCTCTAAGAACGTCCTTAACATATTTCAGAAGCATACTGAAAATATCTTAAATGACTCTAAAATTCCTTGAAACGCCCCTCAAACCCCTTGCAACGCCCTTTAAAGATCCCTTAAATTGCACTTAAAGCCCCTTGAAACGTCCCTGGAACCCCCTTAATACTATTAAAATGCCCCAGAATATCCCGTAATTTCATTAAAACGCCAACAAATCTTATCAGATCAGCCCTTAAAAGGCTCGTCAATCCCTCTGAAACAACCCCTTAAAACGCCCCTGAAGTCCCTTGGAACCCCCTTTTTTGGGATCTTAGGGTACTTTCTGGAAACCCTCTTAGCCCTACCTTAAATGTCAAGGAGCAAGACTTGTTCTCGCGAACTTGATTCCCTCATTGAAGACCAAACTTAATGTATACAAGTGTATGTACATTTCCTTGTTTTTATGCCTGTTTTTTAAATTTATGCTGTTCCAGCCATGTGCATAAAAAGAGATTCCAGTGTTTTTGAGTAATTTCTGAAGGGACCCCCACTGCAATCTGCGTTCATAGACTTCAAAAAAAAATTAGGAAACAATTCCTAGGAAATCCCAGTAGAATTCAGCTTTAGAAGTTCTAGCATGTATTCCAGGAGTATTCTCAACTAGAAATTCAAAGAGATTTCCTGCAGGAATTCCAAAAAAAAAACAAAACAGAAATTTCTTTTACAATACCAAGAATTATTCCTGTAGGAGTACCACTAGGGAGTACAGGAGGAATTGCACTCCTGCAGAAATTCCCTGAGATAAGTTGTTCGATTAGGTTCTGGCGAAATAACTGAAGACATTCGTAGAACTTTTGTTTATTAAATCCCAAGAGATTTCTCCGGAGTTATCTCTGGATTGGTCCTAAAAAGATAACTCATGGACGAATCAACGGAGTAGGATTTACCTAAGAATTCCCTACAAAAACTTCTGTATACATCCCTAACGGAGTAATAGAAAATCCTGGGAAAAGTCCTGCAGGAATACCAGCAAAAATTTCTGAAGGAATCCCAGCAGGAGTTTCTTAAAAAATCTCAAGAACAAATTGTGGAGTTACCACAGGAAGAATGTCTCCAAAAATTCTTAGGAACATATCTGAATGAAATCTTACAAAAAAAAAAATTCAAGGAAACATTTCCCGAGAAATTCCCAGATGAATCGCAGCAAAAATTTAAGAGGAATCCCACAATGAAATCTGCAACTCCTGAAGCAATCCCAGCCAGAAACCTGTCGCATAAATCTCAGCATAAATTCATGTAACACTTCCGGTTAGGACGAGATTCAGTTAACAAAGTTTATTTGACCAAAACATTTGACCGTTTTCAAACGTCTCGCGAGATTAATTACGTAATTAATATACGACACCGAAACAGGCCAGTGCACAAAAGTGGCGCCAAGGGAGGGGTTTTTGCCAATTTCGGCAAAAGGCGGAGGGGCGCCTAGTGTTTGAAGCGTCGGTAATGGGAGGGGGGTTGGTTGTGCACGGGCTTGCACCGAAATACATCAACTGTATTATATTGATTCTGAATTGTTCAAAAAAGGCAGACAAAATCGGGTCCCCACTGTAGTAAGTAAGCGCGAGGAAATAAGTAAACAAGTGAGAAAGTGACTTAAAGAGTCAGTTAGTGAGTGAGTTTGTGAGATAGTGAGTAAGTAGATTGGTAAGTTTGTGAGATGGTGATATAGTGAGTTAACAAGTTAATGAGTGTGTGAGTAAACCTGTTACTGAGTAAGTGGGTAAATGTGTAAGCAAAGGAGTGATTTAGACTTACTCGCTACAAGCAAATTAGTGTGAGTGTTGTAGTGAGTCAATAACATAATAGGTGAGTGAGCGAGTGAGTTAGGAAACTAGTTAGTGAGTGAGCCTGATAGTGAGTTGCAATAAAATTGAATGTGTGAATAAATGAATGAGTAAGTTAGTGAGTTATATAATGAGTTAGTGGGTTAGTGAATTATATTTGAGTTTTTATTATCTGCGATGTTGAGGACATAAACTCACTGCATCAAATACGCTGAACGTTTGTGGTATTAAGTTTCAGTGAGTTGAAGTGTAAATTTATGAGATGAGTGAGATGAGAAGTGAGTGAAGAGTGAGTTAGTTAACTAGAGAGTGAGAGAGTAAACTTGTTATCGAGTTAGCGAGTGAACGGGTGAGTAAATGAGTGAGCCAATTAGTGAGCATTTGCACACCCACTCTAGCACATATCAGTTAACTTGCTTATCAACTTACTCATTCGAAAAATCTTGTATTAACCCACTCATTCCGTTTAATTACTAATTCATATTATCTGGTACTTATTTATTCACCAATTTACATATCAACTCATTTAAAAACCCAGTCTCGCACTTATCAATTTACTCGTCTATAACAAAATCGGATTATCCCAATCACTTCTCAGCTCACTCACTGACCAACTCTTACTCATCAGTTCTCACTCATCAATTCACTTAGAATTTTTATCTAAATCCCATCGACCAATAATTATCGATTTTTTTTTCTTACACATCGCCTAACACCCCATGGCCAATTTGATGTCAATTACTTATTTACAAATTAACTTTCATATCATGTGAAAAATATTGTTGAAGAGCTACGTTTTCCTTAAAATAATAAGATTGAATAATTGTCCCTCGAACTCCATTTCCGCCACAGTGTAACAAAGAAAACTTTCTCTGTGGTTGTGGAATACGATGCATCGTATGATGAACTAAGATGAAGAAACTGTTTGCAATTTACCGAAAGGAAAAAGCAATTCGTCATTTTAATAATAGAGCAGCGTTTGCTGCATTCTGCAGCAGTGAAATCCAATTTTGAAGTGCCACAGAGCTTTTGGGGGTGTGACTTGATGATCAATTCAATAATTTAATCTGGCAAAGTTAAATTTTAACAGTGATGAAGAACGATTCGGCTAGCTGCTGCTTTGGTACGGTTGCCTTCGGCATATTTAAAACGAGAAAAAATATTAACAACTTCAGCGGAGTGAAATCGAAACGTAAAATTTTGCGTAATAATTTGATTTCCAATGCTATAGTGGCTGGTTATTGATAGTCTACATCTATTTGATTCCATCTATTGAGTTATTGGCAAAGGTAAGTTGAAATATCGATAATTGGCTTCTTTAGCGGTGTTGAGATAATTCCATATTCTGAATCTGCATACGAAACTGAGCCAAAATCCAAATTTTCATGAATTTTGGTGCCCGGGAGCCTATTTTAAAATCAGTTTGAAGTTTGTATGGGAGCGATTTGTCTAATCACCCCTCGTCGCATTTTGTACTGAGTGGAGCTGTCAAACAGTTACCCAGCTGTCAAAAGGTGATTTCAAAAAATCTCTTTGAAATTGATTTTAGGTACCAAAATAAAGTTCTAAAAATCTGAAAAAAATCATGGTGGCTCAGAAAAAGGTGCTCTTTCGTATTAACTCAAAAAATCGATACATTTTTCCTAATTTAAAACCCCAATTATTGGCTTTTTTCCATCTGATATGATGAGAATTAGCGCATGACGAAGTAAATTTCTACGCTATATAGGCTCCTTACTGTTCCAATATCGGAAATCTTTTAGAACAACCTCCAACGAAGGATTATTGCAGAAAAGACCTCCTCCCCTTATTGTAACTCAAAGAAGCTCCACCACACAACGACAATGTTGGTGGCAGAGGTGAGCGCAAAATAATGCAACATATGTCCAATCACGTTTCAGCAGTTAACACGTCCGTCCGCTCCGCTGAGGACAGACGGCCCGGCCACCACATAAATAAAGTGGAACCGACGACGGTGACAGACAGGTATGATGATGATGACCGACTCCCAACTCCAAGTGACAGACTTGACAGACAGACAAACGCTGTACAAGAAGAGGATGAGCAGCATCTTTCTTTTTATGGTGCCACTTGACCCGATGACACATGCCGCTGCCGGAGGAAAAATGCAAACTTGAAAGACACGGCCGGAACGTGCCTCGAATGTCCCCCACATGACCAAGTCACGACAGATGACAGAGTTGGAGGGACCCTAGAAAGAAGGTCAATGAGCTGCTCACAAAACGGTCCGGAGGGTGATGGCACCTGGCAGGGCTGGTGGCGATTTTTGGAGTTGGTGCTTAATACCACACTATAAATGAATGCAAAATGGTCATGCAAAATAAACATTGTGTTTTCTTGATTTTATATGTCTTCCAAATTTTAGGCCTTTTGTTTGATAGTTTCTTTTTCAAAGTTAAATATTGAGTGACCATTGCCGGTACTAGCCCTGTAACACGCTCTCTTGCAGCTGAAAAAATCTGAGAAAGATGAATATTAAGGCAACCTCTTGGGTGCAAAAGGCTGCTCTTCCAATTAACAGTTTCACCTCCATGTGTAAATAGGACTAATGCAGAAGAACTTCACAAACCTGCGCGAAATATGCAAATGAGGCTTCGAAGCTGATTTATCCTCACGAAGCTTAGACCAACCCACCACCACGGTCCATCTGACACATTAAATTAATTTGATTAGCGAGCTGGCTGTGAGGGCTAACGAGCAAACAGCCTCCCCCTTGGACCTCATCCGCATCCCATTCACCTAATCTGGCAGGCAGGGCGTTTTGTGCAATGAGCATCTCTCATGTCCATATATCGATTTCCATTTCGCTCGAATTCAGCGGTTTATCTTATCGCTCGATCGCGCGCGCTCAGCATATGCACATCTTGGACTGCTGTACCTAGCTGCAGCCACAGCATCAATAACATCGCGAAATGGTGTGGCACATGGCATGCAAAATTAATGCTAAAGCGATAAGAAATGTAGCCAGCCAACATGCAGCTCAGCCACAGCAGCTGGCGATGGTCGTGGGTCGATCGACTCGTCGATTTGGTGCAGCAGCAGAGTGCAGTGTTCGGGTGTGGGGTCCAGAGGAAAAGGCAAACAAATCAATTTTTCACTTTCTGCTATAGCATCCTACCTAACTTTACGTGTTGGTATCGTTAGGTTTTGGCTTCTGGAATCGAAGGCGAGAAGGTATCTCGGTATAGTTGGTTAAAAATAGCCAAACGGTTGATTAAGCGAAGTTTGTTTGATGGAGATTGGTCGAAAATGACACACAATATTTTGATTCTGAAGAAACAGTATGGTGAAAATGGTTGTGGAGAAATAACGTAAGCATCTTTGCACTTAATAATAGATTCTCTGGGAGACTTAGATTAACACTCCAAAAAATACCATGATAAAAAAAAAGCTTTACGCGGGATAGGGTGTTTTACCATTGCACTTTTTATTGGAACACGACTAGAAAATTATATCAAGTTTATATCATATTGTGTTATGATGTGATAATACAGTGATAGACATTCGTTTAGCCGAGGCCAAAAAATTTTCAAAAAAGTATCAGGAAACTCATACAGAAGATTTTATGATAAAACTTTTTTATCGTAATGATAGAATATCTAGTACTGTTTTAAAAAAATGTGATACATCACACTTACATATACACAGAAACAAAAACGAGGGTAGAAACTCTCAAAATGTCATTTTTTGCCTAGACATTCGTTTAGCCGAATTGTACAATTTTAATAATTCCATAATAAAAAACTAACAAATTTCGAAAAATATTCAACAAAACCATTTTGTATGGCGTCCTGCATTATAGATCGGCTTGTAAATCATGAATTTGATTGTTTTCGGAAGTGTTGCCATATTAATTTTACATGCATCTCATATAAATATGTCATAATATTGTAAATGTTTTCAAATTGAGATTTGATGTAGTTGTTTTTATCGGAAGTGTTTCAAAAGAATCTAATGAAAGTTTCATGACGAGTGCAGGTTCAAAATTTACGAAAATCAATGATTTTAACAGAAAAAAATAATGCAAACCATCAAAAAATCACGTTCTTCTTCTTCTTCTTTATGGCTCTACGTCCACACTGGGACTTGGCCTGCCTCGCTTCAGCTTAGTGTTCTTTGAGCACTTCCACAGTTATTAACTGAAGGGCTTTCTTTGCCTGCCATTGCATGAATTTGTATATTGTGAGGCAAGTACAATGATACACTATGTCCAGGGTGTCGAGAAAATTTTCCCGACCGGAACGGGAATCGAACCTGCCGTCTCCGGATTGGCTAGGCTAAGAGAAGAAAACACGTATTTAAGTATTGTTTTGATGAAATATGATGGTTTCCCTTGCCTAGATCACAGCGTTTACTACTATTACGTCTTCTAATAGCTCCCAATATCTTCTAGACTGTATTGTGACTGAAATAACATACCTTGGATGGCTCACATTTCGAGAAATGGAACCGAAAGTATTCAAATTTCTAGCATGAACTACTAGTTTTATAATTTAGACGTTCTTTTCAAATAAATCATGTTGAAAATGAATGTGGTTCACAACTAAGACTCATTTATAAAATATTTATTCAGATTGAAATCAAATCAAATGAGTATCTGCTTTTAAATATACAGGGTACAAAAATTCTGTCACTTCTTGCAGTTCTTTCACTTAGCAGTCTTCTAACTCATTTGGTAATGCTAGTATCAAACAGGTATACTCCACAGGCATTAGGTCACGTCTTTATTTCAACGCAGATCTATTAATTTTAGCATGCAATAATTTGAACATTTCTAACAATAATTCTGTGTCATATTTTCAAAACTGCTAATCTAGCTTACGTTTGAGTGTTTACAGAAATCATTTTTCTTAAATAAATTTGTTTATCATCGCTATCCTTATTGGGACATTTTTTTATAATATTTCTCTGAATATCACAAATAAATAAACTTTTAAGGTCAATTATCTTGCTAACACGTCATAAACTAAATGCCTTGGGGTATATCCTCAAAATATACTCACGAAATTGCAAAAAATCTATTGAAAACCAATTTTTCATTTACCTCGGCTAAACGAATGTCTAGGCAAAAAATTACATTTGAAGAGTTTTTACCCTCGTTTTTGTTTCAGTGTATATATAAGTGTGATGTATCACATTTTTATAAAACAGTACTAGATATATTATCACTTACATAAAAAAGTTTTATCATAAAATCTTTTGTATGAGTTTCCTGACACTTTTTTGATTTTTTTTTCGACCTCGGCTAAACGAATGTCTATTATTGTATTTTTCTATAACTTATTATGTTATAAACTAGATGATGTTAAAATAACTAAAATTGTAACAAAAAGTACAATGGCCTAATCAAGATAATAACATACTTTGTTATAATCAGATCAAAATTATAACAAAATATAAAATGAATTTTGGCCTCAGAATAACTAATTTCTATCAAAATTTGATACAATGTTGTAACATTATTTTTCAAATATAAATATATAATTGAATATATAATTGAATTAAAGTATGTATTATAGGATGCGGAAGATGATTATATCACATGATATTTATATGGTTTGTTAGAATTATGTTATATTTTAGTTAAAATCTGAGCAAGCGCTCCACAGAGGGTTTGAGCTTTCAGTAAAGTTATCTTTATTGAATGGTACAACACTTTTATGTCTTTGGTTTTGATCTTAATCAGCTGAAACTGATCTAGATAGGCTTTATCTTTCAATACGACACTATAGTGTTCTCTATACACGGTGCTTCATTTACCGTTATTATCAAAAAAAAAAAATATACCATCAAAACCTGAAACGCCATTCTCTTGCTTTACCATTCCTACACCTCTGGACAAATTAAAAAAAAAATTGTTAGACGAAATTTTGAGTTACGCCCTTTTAAAGGGCCTAACCCCTAAAAAATCAGGGTTTCTATATAAAACCATCATATTGCATAGCAGAAGCATGCTTCTGCCATCAAAACCTGAAACGCCATACTCATTCTTTATCATTCCTACTTCTCTGGACTAATTTTGAAAATGATCGTTAGACGAATTTTTTGAGTTACGCCCTTTTAAAGGGCTTAACCCCTAAAAATCAGGATTTTTAAAGAAAACCGTCATATTTCATAACAAAGCATGCTTCTGCCATCAAAACCTGGAACGCCATTCTCTTTCTTTATCATTCCTACACCTCTGGACAAGTTTTTAAAATAATCGTTACGCGAAATTTTGAGTTACGCCCTTTTAAAGCGCCTTACCCCTAAAAAATTAGGGTTCCTATAGAATACCATCATATTTCATAACAGAAGCTGAAGTCCCAAATAATAAAAAGTACCATTAATAATGTTACAATTTGATATTATGCACTTAATTGACAGAATTTTGTATTAAAATTAGACGAATAGCAAACAATCGAAATAAAAACAGGGAAATTACCGGAAATTCGCTTAGAACTGGTATTGAAAGTCCAGGATAATCATGACTATTGCATTTTCATGTAAGTTAATGTAATTTTTCTAAAGCATGATCTATACTTTTTTAATCTTACGGTACTAGATACGGAGGTCGAAATTTAATCAAAATATTAAAACTTTTTTAAAGTTGCTCAGAGATCTTGAATTCTTTTTAGATGTGTTTAAAGAGTTATAATTATTTTTGAAAAATTGGGTTTTCTCATATATTTTATGTAATACTAACTGTACCCGACAAACTTTGTCTTGCCTACTGCGTTTTTTGATGTTTCAAGTTTCTATCCAAGACCAAGTCCCCGGTCACAAAACGTATGGAAGATTGATTTTCAAAAACTCTCATTTTGTCCATGTTTTTTGCCTTCCTTGGGTGAAAACTAACAGATCAAAACTTAGACGATCAAAATCGGACCTTCCGTTCGCAAGTTATGCGCGGTCCCACGTATGCCACTGCATTTTTATATATATATAGAAGATATAGATATATATCCTTCCTAACGAATCGTAGGTAAAGGCTCAGTAACAGTGCACGGTTTGGGTCGAAAATGATACCAATTTACAAGGAGGGTGCAATTTGTGGGGACCTCCCACTCACATGGCTATCTTGCTAATCGAACATCTTCGGTAATATGTTGCTATAGCCTTGTAATATGTTAAATATGTTATTTAAGATATAAATATGTTGTTTAAAAAGGTCGTTTCTTGCGTGACGAAATTTGTGCATCACCACTCCATATGACTAATATGAACACGTAGGGTATGTGTGCCATCATTAATCTCATGCTCCCATTTTCATCCTATTCGAAAACAAGCGATTACGGCACCGATTGACTCCGTTCTTTTTGTTTTCATGGGTGCTCACTTCTAACAAAAAATACAAAAATAAGAAACATAACAAACAGCGCTTCAATCCTTTGTTTTTCGTGGGATGAAAATGGGAGCCACATGCTTAATAAGGGAACCAATACCCTATATGAAATAGCAATACAAAACACTTACGTCCCACGCTATGAATGGCAATTGATACAAAAATGATTACTTTCTACATGTTTGAAAATACTTCCCTTATATTAGCGTAATGACCAATTTTTATACAAATACCAATACAAATAGTCAATATTAGCGCATAGTATAAAATTGTAGCATTATTTTTGATACTTTTTATTGTTTGGGACTTCAAGGCATGCTTTTGTTATGAAATATGAAGGTTTTCTATAGAAACTCTGATTTTTTAGTGGTTAGGCCCTTTAAAAGAGCGTAACTCAAAATTTCGACTAACGATTACTTTAAAAATTTGTCCAGAGGTGCAGGAATGATAAAGAAAGAGAATGGCGTTCCAGGTGTTGATGTCAGAAGCACGCTTCTGTTATGAAATATGATGGTTTTCTATAGAAAATCAGATTTTTTAGGGGTTAGGTCCTTTAAAAAGGCGTAACTCAAAATTTCTTCTAACGACTATTTTCAAAATTTGTCCAGAGGTGTAGGAATGATAAAGAATGAGAATGGCGTTTCAGGATTTGATGGCAGAAGTATGCTTCTGTTATGAAATATGATGGTATTCTATAGAAACCCTGATTTTTTAGGGGTTAGGCCCTTTAAAAGGGCGTAACTCAAAATTTCGTCTAACGATTTTTTTTAATTTGTCCAGAGGTGTAGGAATTGTAAAGAAAGAGAATGGCGTTTCAGGTTTTGATGGTATAGTTTTTTGATAATAACGGTAAATCAAGCACCGTGGCTATATGCATCCTACAGGATTTCAAAAAACGTCGTAAAAAAAGTCAAGTCACGTTAGATGTGGTCCTAACTATATTGCGTGTGTTTTTGAAAAAAAAACGCGGATTTTTTTACGACGGTTTTTAAAATAACGCGGTTTTATTTTACGACGGTTTTTGAAATAACGCGGTTTTTTTTAGGACGGACCGCGTAAAAAAACCGCCTAAAAACCGCGTGGAAAAACCGCGAAAAAAAAACGCTTAAAAAACTTCAGTGTATAGCAGTCGAAATTCGAAAATTTTTGCTGCTTGTTGAAAATTTTCTAGCTAATAATTGAAATTCCGCTGGAATCTCATGGGGAATCTACCTAGAATCTCCTGGAGGTCCCCCCCATAATCTTGTTGACATTCTACCTGAAATCTTGTGGACATTCCCCCTTCAGGAATTTCGTCGAGATTCTCACGGAAACTCGTGGAGATTACCCCTGGAATCTTGTGGAGATTCTTCCTCTGGAATTTCGTCAAGATTTCCTCTTGCATCTCGTTGAGATTCCCCCTGAAATCTTGTGGCGATTCCTCCCTGGAATCTTGTAAAAAATCCCCTGGAATCTCGTGGAGTTTTCCCCTGAAATCTCGTGGAGGTTTCCCATGAAATCTTGTGGAGATTCCACCTGAAATTTGGTGGAGATTTACTCTGGAATCTCGTCGAGATTCCCCCTCCCGAGTTTCGTCTGGAAATTTCCCCTGGAACCTCGTCGAGATTCCTATTCCGGAATTTCCCCCTAGAATCTCGTGGATATTCCCCCTCTGGAATTTTGTCGAGATTCCCCCTGAATTATTACAGAATACCGTGGATATTATCGCTGGAATCATGTGGAGATTCTCCTTGGGAGCTAGTAGAGGTCCCCCTTCCCGGAATCTTGTGGAGATTCCCCCTATAATCTTATGGAAATTTCCCCTGGAATCTAGTCGAGATTCCCCCTCCGGAGTTCCGCCGAGATTGCTCCTGAATTGCGTGGAAATTCCCCCTAGAATCTTGTGAAAATTTCCCCTGGAATCTCGTGGAGATTTCTCCTATGGAATTTCGACGAGATTCCCCCTGAAATCTTGTAGAGATTCCCTGAAATCTTGTGGAGACTCACCCTGGAACCTTCTGGAAATTTCCCCTAAAATCTTGTCAAGATTCCCTCTCTGCAGTTTCGTCGAGATCCCTCCTGAAATTCGTGGAGATTCCCACTAGAATCTCATGGATATTCTCCCTCTGGAATTTCGTCGCGATTCCCACTGGAAACTCGTGGAGGTTCCCCCAAGAATGTTGTAGACATGTCCCCATGGAGTCTTGTGGAGATTCCCCATGGAATGTCGTGGAAATTTCCCGCTGAAATTTCGTGGAGATTCCTCCTAAAATCTCGTGGATATTCCTCCTCTGAAATTTCGTTGAGATTCCCACTGGAAAATTGTGGAGATTCCCTATGGAATCGCATCGATTCCCCCTCCGGAATTTTGTTGAGATTCTCCCTGAATTCTCATGGAATATCGTGGATATTACCGCTGGAATCTCGTGAAGGTTCCCCTACAATCTGGTACACTCAAACCTCCAATCCATTTAGGTCGAATCCATTTAGGTAAAATCTATATAGGTCCCTCCATTTAGGTAACGTTACCTAAAAGAAATCTGATTGTGTTCAGAGCAGTTGGAGTGTTTTAGATTAGGGATAAGGTTGGTTTAAGGGAATTAAGTTGAAAGTGGAGCTAAGGGGGATGGGGTTGGTTTGGGACTGTTTAAGGTTTCCTAAGAACTTTCTTGTGCATAAGTCATCGAGTCTACACAGCTTCATGCAACTTTGTGCTGACAAATGTTAAGTTCAATGTTTGTTTAAGAATCTCTAAGAGCTCCCTTGAGCGTAGGTCATCGGATCTACAATCGTTAACAGTCTAGAATGTCTGGAATCTCTTTAAAGTACCATTGAAATCTCCCTGAAGCTTACTTAATAACTGTGATCCAAAATGTAGTTTAAGAAACTGTAGGCCCACTTAACCCCCTCAAAATCCCCTGTAACACCCCTGACACCCTCCGAAACCCCCGAAAACGCTTGCGTAAAGCCTCTGGAACCCGTCAAAAATCATCTGAAGCTTCCTAAACGCTTTTGAAATCCCCCTAAAACCCCCCTGAGACCCTCAGAAACCCTCAAAAACGCCTTCGTAACGCCTGAGTAAGGCCTCTGAAACTCGTCAAAAATCCTCTGAAGCTGTCTGAAATGCCCTCGAAATCCTCCTGAAACCTTCTCGGACCCCATGTAATGCACCTGAGACCCTCAGAAACCCCTGAAAACGCCTATGTAACGCGTGAGCAACGCCTCTGAAACTCGCCAAAAATCCGCTGAAGCTTTCTGATATGCAGTCGAAAACCCTTTAAAACCCCTGTAACGCAACTGAGACCTTACGAAACTCCCCGAAAATACCCCTAAAGCCCCCCCCCCACCCCCCCCCCCCCCGTGTAACGCCTCTGGCAACCCCCCCTCCCCCCTCCTGAAATTCCTCTGAAACCCCGCATGGCCCCGTTTAATCTCCAGGTCACTCGCCCTTCTTAAACTTCTTTGCAGTCTTCAAATCCATTTAGGTAAAAATTCTATTTAGGGCCTAAATTCTAGGCAGTCCCGACTCGTAACCTAAATGAAGGTTTTGGTGTAAAGTTTTCCCCTAGAATCTCGTGGAATCGTATGATTCGAAATTCTACCACTGCGAGGCGCTACAGGGTACACAAGGTTTCAATTTGATTTACAGAAGACTCCATGCATATTGCATATTGCATGCTTATCACAACACAAGAGTATCGTTTTGAAAGATAAAACATATCTAGATCATTTTTTGAAGATCTAGATAAAAACCAGAGACATAAAAGTGTTGCCAATCAGTCTAGATAACTTTGCTGAAGATCTCAACCGTCTGGGAAGCTTGACAAGAACACTTTTTTTATCAATTGGGGTCGTTAGGGGTATCCAGATTATTTCATAATTGGAATCTTCGTCCAAAAATTCCATATATTCTGGTATTTGGTAACTATTTAAAAAATGTATCTAAAGTTTGTATAGGCAAAATGCTTTGTTCGGGCCGAACTGTCATTTTATCGATTAATCTGCCATTTTATCAACGAAAATAAAACTGTTTTGTTAACTTAACAATCAAAACAAAAAAAAAGAACGCAATAAAATCACGTAATACTCTGAAAAATTAGCTTTGGATTAGGCTTTAGAAAATAGCAATATTTTCTTCACTAAACAACCCAATTGATCGCGATTGAATGGATGTGATTTAAATAAATTGAATCTTCATGTGTGCAGTTATTCCTTGAACATTTTAATTTGTGAACCCAGTTTAGATATAGAATGAAGTGAGGCAATAGTTTCTTTTGAAGTTTTTGAACTCAATTCAAACTATTTCTTTGAGGTGTCAAGGTTGTTCGAAGCCTTCAGGAATAAGAGTCTTTCAGTCCAAAAATTATGAAAATTGATAAATATTTTGAGAAGTTATGACTAAAACTTTGCAGGATGTGATTTTGGGAAGCGCCACAACCTGACTCCGCATAATCGAGTCCGCCTGTATTATCATAAACATATAAGCGATTGCAGCTTTGAATTGATATCAAGTTAGGAATACATTTTTTCGGTGTGTTACAAAAGTTCCTTAAGTTTTCAATCAAGCACAAATTTGGTATGAAAAAGTGCCCCGACAGCTCGTTTCGGTTTGAAACTTTATCTCGGTGCTTATTCTTTAGCTATTTTCAGGAATGCTGAAATGTGTGCTATCATTTTTCATAAGAAGGACATTGTACGCTGGTGAGTCAGTGAACTGATACTTATCCATTCACTCACTTGTCTTACGAAAGATTGTAATAAAAAGTTGACATTCCTAAAATTGCATAACGGAAAAAATGTCAAGCGAATATCAATAAAATTGAATTCCAGTGAGTGAAAGTTGGTGAGTGGGTGAGCTGAGAAGTGATAAAATTAATCTGTATAGGAGTTGATGAGCTAATTGCAGATTAAATGACACGGTAAAAAAAATTCTGACGAGTAAGTTGATATGCTATCGAATTTGTAAGTGCGAGAGTGGGTGTGCAAATGAGTAGATATGGAAGTTGATGAATAAATAAGTACAAGAGAAAGTGAGTTAGTTACCACAGTAAGTGTAAGTAAGTAAGTGAGTTGATAAATGAGTTTTCGAATGAGTAAGTTGATGTATAACTTCTAAGAATACTATGGAATACATGACAGACAAAAACTGAGACATTTTAAACAACATCAAATCAATTCCAAGGAAAAGTATGATCGTGAATGACAACTTGGGCAATACATAATTCCCACTTGAACCGATTTGTTATGTTAGCTAAAGTTTGCAAACAGTTGCCACAAGAAGTGATCCAACGCGGAAGAGTTCAAAACCATCTGCATTCGATCCAATCAACTCGTCATTTCTCCTCCAAACAACCACTCCAAAGTTCGAGTTTCTCCCGCTCAAGTTAGAAAATCAAAACACTTCTGCAGCAAGTCGTTGAAATCGCACACCTCTTTCTCTCCTAGCTGATCGCTGGGTACCAAACACAGTTTATATCAAACGCCCAAGCCCAGCAGAGCTGAACTAATGTTTTCACACTTGTCTCTGCGCGCAGCGCATATGCTCTCGGTTTACGCTTGGCCGAATCGGAGCCGTTGTGGACCAGATTGGGTGAACTCTCTTCCGCTACCAACCAACCAGCAAGCAAATGCGGAGCCACTTGCTGGGTACGTAATCTGATCCGTGCGATCGAAACCCGTGGCAGCATCTGTCCCTCCGAGGGAATTAGAGAGCAAACGACGAAGACGACGACGACGACGACGACGATGACATTATCGACTATTAATCTGTTGTAGTTTCCACCCGAAATACCTTAACTTCCGAAGGCGAGCGCTCCCAAAAGAGATTGATAGTCTTCACAAGTTTTGCTTTATCTCCGGACGACAAAGTCTTCGTCGTCGTCGCACGGGTTGACTTCTTTCAAAAGCGAGCGGGCGCGCGCGCGTGATCAACGACGTGGTCCTAATAAATCGTCTTTTCCTGCCGCCAAGACCTGAGAAATGTCTCGAAAACAAAGAAGCTGAAACTGATGCATTGCCAAATCGCATGTTGGAGATGGTTTGCGAGAAACATAGTCAGCGGAAAGAATTCGACTGCAGCACTGCGCCCGGGTTGTGAGTGGGTGGAAGGCAGATTTATGGTTGCTCTTGGTGGCGCACGAAAATTCCGAAAAAAGTTTACCATCAGGTTATGGAAAAGTGGCACTGTCACTAAAACTGAAAGAAGAGAAAAATAGTGAGGCAGCAGAGGCAGAAATGGCAATGCCAAATTGGGACTTAGTTGAGGAATCATTGACCGCACACGAACTCCAGCAGAGCGGAAGTTGTTAGCAATTCGCATTCTGTTTTGGGCAGTCCACTCGGTTTGTGACCATCGGACATTGTTTTCATAATTATTTAGGCTGCATAATTTAAGAAAACACGGTAGGAAATTCAATTGCAAACAATAATCGTAAATTAAACAAACATAACGATGTGGGAATCATATTAGTGATTCCAAACTTCGAGAAGCCTTAACAATTTTCTCCTCGTTCACTAGTTCAGTCACACTCTGCGGAACCAACTCTGTTTGATAGCAGCAAGGGCGTAGCCAGCTTTTCGGTCAGGGAGGGTGTTCAAGCACCCTTAGCAAATTTGTACCTAGGGTAGAAGCTTCAGTTTTGGCCAGTCCGGAGTTTTAGCCATGGTGCGGTATTGAGCCTGTTGCAATCTAAATCATCGTAGATTTATTTTTTACTAGTAGATCCTAATACAATATAATGATTACAGCTGTGAGAACCACACATTTTGATTGAAAACTGGAAGAAAAAAATATATTTCCTTAAAAAATCAGCTCCGATTTATCTATTTTAGCCAGGGTGCTTCTAATTTGGCCAAAATAGAAACCAAACTTAAGAATATGGCCAAAACTGCGACAGTGCTTCTATTTTGGCCAGTGTCACTTTTAATCTAAAAATCAAGTATTGGCTTGATTTCTGCATTTTTCCTTCAAAATATAGATTGCAACCTTTCATTTGGCACATTGGTTGTTTTCATAGGATTATTGGTTATGTGTATAAAAATGATTTGCCTTAGACTGGCCAAAACCAGTGCCCGCACCCTACTAGCTTTTATAACTAAACGCAATACGATGAAATTGAATATAATAACATTATATTCTAAAAGCATTATATAACCCTTCAGCAGTTACGCTGTTGCATTTTGCACAATACGTTAAAAAAAGCTCGTCTGATCTACATAACCAACGTGGTGCTGGAAACGGTGCCCAATTTCTGGAAGATTAGGGATTTTTACTTACTTATACATTATTTTGAACTGATTTTTTTTTAATAATATCTACAAAACATTCATAAGAAAATATAGCTGAACTCTTTTGAAAATTACGAACTCTTTTGAGAACTAACCTAGAATTTCCTGGTTCCTGTATAAGTCCTTTTTCAATTATCTTACAATACAGGAATTTCTGAAGAAATCATTTAAGGAATTCCTGGAACAATCCCTGGAAGATTTCCTGGATAAATTTCAGAAGGAATATTTGGAGGAATCCTTGGAGAAATCCCTGAAGCAATTCCCGAGAGGATCCCGAGACCCCATAAAGGAGTTTTTAAAATAATCCCTGGATTTGTTCCTGAAAGAAACACAGAAGAAATTTCTGGGTGAATCTCTGAAGAAATTCTTGAAGGGAAACCTGAAGGAATTCCTGAAGAAATCCCATGAAGAATCCCGGAAGCAATCCCATGAGGAATTCCTTAGGAAATCCCAGGAAAGCTTACTTAACAAATTACTGGAAGAATTTCGGTAAAAAAAAGAAGGAATCCATACCTGCAATATTTTTTGGACGAATTATTGTTGGAATCTTTGGATTGATTCCCTAAAAATGTTTTGTACAATGTTTTAAGGAACGGCAGCCTATTTATTGCACCCATAAACAAATAGAAACGCTCCATAGAAAATCCAAAAGCGCTCCATAAAGAATGAACATATGTTCCATAAAAATGTGCAATGTTACCCATAAATAATTGAAAACGTTCCATACTTTATAAAAAATGTACCGGTAAAACATAAAATTTTCTCATTAAAAGTGAAATTTTGCACCAATAAATAATACTGAAATGCTCCATGAAAAAATACAAATGCTCCATAGAAAAATGCAAATGCTCTATAAAAAATTTAAATTGTACCCATAGAAAATTGAATATTGCTCCATAGAAAAATTAAATTGCACCATAAAAAATTGAAATTGCACCATAGAAAATAGACAAATGCTCCATAAGTATTATCAAACTGCACCATAGAAAATATGAATTGCTCCATGAAAAATTGAAAATCCTCCATAGATAGCATATTCTCATAATTTAATTCGACAGGGCTGAATTGCTTTACATTGCATTGCTTTAGTGGTGCAAATGTTTAAAGTTATGGAGAATTTTCAATTTTTTATGGAGCATATTGTATTTTATGTGGTGCAGTTTAATAATACTTATGGAGCATTTGTCTATTTTCTATGGTGCAATTTCAATTTTATATGGTGCAAATTAATTTTTCTATGGAGCATTGTTCAATTTTCTATGGGTACAATTTTATTTTTTTATGGAGCATTTGTATTTTATTATAGAGCATTTCAGTATTATTTATTGGTGCAAAATTTCACTTTTAATGAGAAAATTTTATGTTTTACCGGTACATTTTTTATAAAGTATGGAACGTTTTCAATTATTTATGGGTAACATTGCACATTTTCATGGAACATATGTTCATTCTTTATGGATCGCTTTTTGATTTTCTATGGAGCATTTGCAATTTGTTATGGTTGCAATAACCTTTTGCCTTAAGGAACTCCTGGATTAATTTTTACCTTATCTCTGGGAAAATTCCCTGTAAGGGATTCTGGAAGATATTCCAGTTTAAATACTTCGAATTATTCCATATTGAATTATTGGAGAAATCTCTAGTGGAATTCTTGAAGGAATATATGGAGTAATCACTGAAGAAATCTCTGAAGGAACACTTGCAGAAAAACCTAAAAGAATTTCTGTTGACATTACTTTGGGAATCCCTAGAGAAATACCTGGAACAATACTCGAAAAAAGCTTTGGAACAATCACTGGAGGAACCTCTATATATATTTCAGGATGAAACCTGGAGCAATCCATGATGGAATCACTGAAGGAAAAAATCCAGGAGGAATTCATCGAGGCATCATTGCAGAAGTATCTGTAAAAAATTCTAGAAGAATTGTGGGAGGAATTCTTGAAGCATTTCTTAGAACAAACTCTGAAACAATCTCTTTCGGAACCCTGCAAGATGCCCATGGAAGAATTCACGAGAGAGAAACTCCTGGAGACGTCC
The DNA here is from genome assembly GCF_035046485.1 of Aedes albopictus. Classification (NCBI taxonomy): domain Eukaryota; kingdom Metazoa; phylum Arthropoda; class Insecta; order Diptera; family Culicidae; genus Aedes; species Aedes albopictus. The sequence goes on from NC_085137.1 coordinate 21,470,607, forward strand.
CTTGTAAAATTTCTGAAAGAATCACTAAAGAAGTTCCTGAATAAATGCATAAAGGAATTTCTAAAGGTGTCCCTTAAAGAATTCGTAAAGAAACCCCAGGTATTTTGCTGTTAGAATGACGTTTGTTTGAATTGAATACTAGTGAAAATTAGTGTAGCAGTAGCACATCACTGCACTCTATAGCAGCATAAGGTTCTTTAAAGTCCTTCTTTTTCCCTACCGCAACCGTTTCCGGCATATTTGGAAAATTTGGCATGCTGTTTTTGTATTAAAAAAAACACGGACACGTTTAATGCTTCCAGTGAGCTATTCGCTCTTTGAAAGAAGCACGACACTAGCCAACGGACTAGCATGCAACGCCCAGTGGCACAGCCGAAAACTTTTCCTGAAAACTGCGGCGGGAATCGAGCCCGCGCTCCTCGGCACGATGCGGCTAAATGCTTGGTGACACTAGCCGCACGACCACGAAGCCACAATTCCATGAATAAACATCACAAAATTTAGCCATTCAAGCTCGTTATTTGGTAAAATTCTATGATAAGTTTGAAGTGGTTCTCTTGGAGAAATACTTGGCGAAATTTGCTGTAGCTCCCAAGCAAAAAAAAGTTTGATAAGTGTGGATAAAAACCTTAGTTATTAGGATAGTTTATTTTTTGAAATATTTTTCTGGAACTCTGAGTTATTGATAAGTTTTGAGTTGACTCGATTAAAAAAACAAATCTAGCTACGCCCATGGATAGCAGTAATGAAATAAAACGCAGCAATAAAAACGTATCAATTTGCTTCAACGCTGCAACTTGTTACTTTACTTTCCCTCGAAGCCCCACACACAAACTGGGTGTCAATTTAATTACCCATCGTTTGGTGGTCTCTTATGGTCACTGCACTTGCCAACACACGATATGGGCGCCTAGTTTAGTAAACGAACCGTCTATCCATCAACAAAACGGTAAAGTTCAGTGGCCGTTCCGACGACCGACCAGACGTTAGTTTCCCACTGACCGGACCGGCGCAGCGGTGAATCAGAGCAGTTAGTGCAACTAAATAACGGGGTTTCCTGGGGGCTCCCCAGCCTGGCGGCGACAATGCAACATCATCACCATTCGGGTGACTTGATGTGTCGCTCGCTAACGGTAATACGAAACAGCGAAACGCGTTATGAACTCATTACAAACCTGTACGCCCACGCCGAAAAGCAATTGCCCGCCAGCCGTACCTCAACGTAGCTTCAGCTTCGAGACCAGAGAGCGAAAGATGCATTTCGGTTCGCTTCACGGCGTTGATACAGCGTAGCTCAGCGTAGCATGCGTGGAGGAAGAGTAGGCTTTTCAAGCATCGACTCTCGACTGCTCCTTTGTGACGACGCGATCTGGATTATGGCCTGCTACGGTTGTATGTCAAAAGACTCAAGAGAGTTGATTTCATGCGAGATGAAGGATGGCAGCAAGTCATGCGCTATAATTTACCGATGTTTGTCCAAGTCCGTGTTCATAAATTGACTCCATAATACATCTCAATTCCGCACCTTTGTGGTTCGGTGGAAATAGGACGCAAACAGCTCTTAATATGTGCGTATAATTCTATTCAATGCAAAACTGGAAAGATTTCCATTTATATGTTCCACCTCCGCGCAACTACAGAAATATCACCTTGCTGTGGGTCTGCAAGACGTTTGTATTTCCTGCAGACTCCAAAGTTACGCAAACGAGTTCGGTCGCAGTCACAATTTATGACTTTAGACGTCTTCATTAACGCGACATGTGTTCTTGGGGCCAGACAAACGCAAGCAACACAAGACAAATTGACAAATTCACGCCCCACCCGACCCTGCTGGTCCAGGTTCCGGGCAGCATCTGCAGTCGATTTGTTTCGACCCAGCTCTTTCGCATAGTCTCGTAAATTCTCATTCTTGTTATAAGCCACTTTCCGATTATGGTTTTGCTTGCTTGATGTTTTCAACCAAGTTCTGCGCTCGCAATGGTCGCTGGTTAAGCAAATCTCGCGGAAAGAACTCCGAAAATGAGGAAGAAAAACAAAAATAAAGTCAAACATGTTTTTTTCTCTGTACTAGCTGAGCAAATTTCGAAAATGTTCATCTAATGCTTTTAATTTTGTCGAGAACGATTGTTTTCTTCTCTCCCGACGTTTCAGCCGAAGGGTTACGGCCTTCCTCAGGAGTCGTAATGTTCATTATCTCCCTGTAAAGTGTTGCATAAACAGTAAAGTATATAAAATGGGCTGCAAAATGGTGAGTTGACAACCTCACGTGTCGAGAAGCGGACCTGGTGTGATGGTTAGAATACTTGACAATCACGCCTAGGACCTGGGATCGAATCCCACTCCCGACAAACTCGCAAAATGTGAGTGCTTTCTTCGGAAGAGAAGTAAAGCGTGGGTCCCGAACTAGCCTAGGGCTAAGAATCTCGTTAATACAGATAAAAACACCTAACATGTCCCGTATAGCTCCAACAAGTTCCTACTTGTTGCACCTACGGGTCAGTCGATGACAAAGAACATTTGGGTACTTAGCTGGTAGGGCATTGCTGTTTTGCTGACTTCAGCTAGATAGACATCCAGTGACTGAGTATGAAATGCTGTATCACTCGCAACCCCGACAAGGTATAGCCTACTGAAAAACTTCAGTAACCAAGATAAGGAAAGCACTAGTAGTGCAAACAGAAGTATTCAATCCCAAGTAACATTTTAAGTTTTGATGAGCTCTATAAGAGATCCTCATGATCAATTTTATAAAACCTGCAATAAAACTGATTCATACATGAAAACCTCTTGATAACCTCTTTAAGAGCATCTTCCGGCTAAGTGAGCCACTCTCGGAGAGGTTTTGCAAACCGTATTAAGAGTAGCAATAAAACTGTTTTAAAACGCGAAAAGAGGTTATGATGATCATTGTTGTTTATTTTTCAACAAAAAATATGACAGCTCAAGATGCAGAGAAGCTTCTTCGATGGCACGTAAAGTTTAGGAGGATACCATTCATAAGTAGAAAGCGATCATTTCAAAGTGATATTCTACTAGTTATTATGAATCTAAACTTATGCGCATTCAATTTTACCGTGAATATTGGGGTTGCAGAAACATAAAATTAATGCGCTTTAAAAATGGTGAATATTATCATCTTGGAATGAAATAAATAAATTTGTTAATTTAGTAAAACTATTTCGAATCACAAGAAAACTCAGCTGAAAGAGTTTATTTATGTGAGCATGCTATGGAAATGGCAACAAACTATCAATTTATTGCTTATTTGAGCAAAATTAACTATTTTACTTTCACGTCAGCCAATTCTTCAATATGTCGAAGACTATAATTACCGAAAATAAAACGATAGCAAGTTTACTTTAATAATGACCGCAATAAATCTAGCAGTGTCATAGTTTCTGCTTTTCCACCAACAGATGTCGTTACTAATCGAACGGATCGCCATCTGTTGGGAGTTTGAACAGTTTTATTGTGGTAATAATGAATGCCAGAAGGTTTACATATCGGAAAGTTTTGTTTACTCCTAAAATCTGGCTTTATGGATATCTTCAAATATACTATTCATTCACTTCATCAATGGTTTTTTAAAAGTAGTAATAAAACTGTGAGTTTTAATTATTGCTGTAATAAAATCCTAATAAAAATCAAACAAAACCATTCAGCAATGGAATTGTTACTTGGGAATAGTATCTTGAAACGTGAGAACTTCGAATTAACTCACACCTGTTGGGTACCTTGGTACAGGCCCGTGCACAGAAGTGGCGCCAAGGGAGGGGTTTTTCCCATTTTCAGCAAAAGGCGGAGGGGCGCCTAGTGTATGGATCATCAATAATGGGGAGGGTTTAACACCCAAAACCCCCCCCCCTTGTGCACGGGCTTGCCTTGGTATTGAACTGCAAAATGCCAGATTAGTTTTGTGAGAGCCTCGATAAGGCTTACGGAGAGAGACCAAAGCAAGATTTCAGAATAGTATTCGGAGATGCAAATGCGCAAATCGGCAAAGAAAATTTTCTTCGATCTGTATTTCAAACGTAAAGGTTGGATTTCGTTACTAACTATAATGATCTACGTCTACTAGCTAGTTGGCTTATAGCATTCGCTGATGACAGACAAACAGATTTTTGAGCGAGAAGGGTTATAGTTTTTTTTTTTTGCATGGGATACATTTCTCTCGATTTTTGTGCAAGTGTAAACAATTTTTTCCAAAAATTATTTGGCATCTCTGCCTATACCGCCCATAAGAATATATAAAACATACCTGATGACACCCGAGTGGTTACACTTGCTCCTAGATAGGCCAGTGACGCCCTATAGAACTCCAAACATTAACAAATAATTATCTTTTAGTCTCAAAAGTTCAGGCTGGATCACCCAATGTCACGGGGTCAAGAAACAACAAACCCAGTCGAAGGGGTTACTCTGCACAGTACCATCAGAAGCTAGACGAGAGGGTAGGAGAAACCAACAGTTTTGACGATGTCAACAGTTCATTGGAGTTTATTTATAAAACGGCGACAACTGCTACAGGGGATAGACAAAATTTTCATCTTTCAAAAAATGGGCAACTAACTGTAACTTTTCAAAAATTGCATACAAAAATCTCAGTTTTTTCACTGTGAGTTGATCAACTAGTTGTCTATCAATGGTCCAAGTTTGAAAAAGATCGGGCTATTCTACATAAAGTAAGACATATTCTAGTAAAAGGCATAATTATCCGATAGCCAACTTGAAACTGTTATATTAGGGTTGGAAAAATTTTCAATAATCTCTCCGGGATATGATTTCTCAAGTGGAAAGTGATCTACTAGTCGAAATATGTGAGCTGCACAAAAATGAGCGATTTCGGTTGATATTTAGGGGTGGCGCAAAGGGTTTAAGTTAAATTTTTCCTAGAACAAACTTTCAAAAAACAAGTGGTAGTCGAAATACGCGTATCTGTCAAAGGATAAGCTTCAAAAAACATTTCAAAATTAATTTTCAAACATAACATTTCTAGACTAATTCGGTGATTCTAGAACCCAATTGGACCAAATTTATACTCAAAATTGCGATATCTCCGTTAGTTGCCGAGATATTAAAAAAAATGACGTATTTTGGTATTTTTTTGGGTTGGATACCAAAATATGACTTTTTTGAAATATCTCGAAAACCAGCGAAAATATCGCAATTTTGAGCACAAATTTGGCCTAAATGGGTTCTAGAATCACCGATTCAGTTTAAAATTAATTTTGAAATGTTTTTTGAAGGTTTGTTCTAGCAAAAAATTCACTTAAATCCTTTGCGCCACCCCTAAATATCAACCGAAATCGCTCATTTTTGTACAGCTCACATATTTCGACTAGTAGATCACTTTCCACTTGGAAATTCATATCCCGGAAAGATCCTTTAAAATAAGCCTCACCCTACTGTTATATCTCCGGATTCAATGAACCGAATGTAATGAAATTTTGAACGACTATTATGATGAACTTCAAGAAACTTTTGACTTTTGTACCATTGATAGACAAATAGTTGACCAACTTACAGAGAAAATTATAGATTTTTTGATACCATTTTTGAAAAGTTAGATATAGTTGACCATTTTTTGAGAAGTGAAAATTTTGTCTGTCCCGATCATTTTGTCTGTCCCCTGTATATAAGAGGTTATAAGCACCACTCAGTGACGCCAATGTTATTGTTTGTTCGACTAGGACGATCGCAAATAATGCTGCTAAAAATCGAATGCTAGAGGCCGGGCTGCGGCGGTAAAAGGTGGCAAAGTCGGAAGAGAAACGAATCCACCACAGCAAGAAACGGCAACACCAAAAGAGTGTGATTACTGAAGCGCAGGAAAGCTTGGATAGGAACGATATGCGGAGGTTTTATGCAACTGTCAATGGTGTGCGGCTCAAGACTGCGCCAGTGCTCGCCATGTTGGGGGGAAGAAAGTTTGTTGACAAACAAACTTATAAACATTAGCTTTGTAGGGTCGTTGTCCGGCATTCTCACAACAAGCTCTGCTCATCGTATCCTTACAGTTTTGGCCTTCTTCCGGATGCTAGATTCGTCATACAGTACAGCGAGCTCGTGGTTCATCCTTCGCCACCACTTGCCGCTCTGACACTTCAAGTGCTTGCATGTCCTCCTCGAGCATAGTTCAGGTCTCGTGCTCGTATGGAACCATCGGTCTTATAAGGGATTTGTACACAGTACATAAGGTGAGAGGGTGAATCTTTTTCTACCGCAGGTTCTTGTGGAGGCCGAAGTAGACCCAACTTCCACTGATGATACGCTTTCGAATTTCGTCGATAGTGTTGTTGTGTGCCGTTAACAAGGATGCGAGGTAGACGAAGTCCTGCACCACCTCAAAAGTGTCCCCGTCTATCATAACAGTGCTGCCTATGCTTGCCCTTGTATTTCGCGGTTCCGCATGCAAGCATATACTTTTACCATCAGGGCGACCTTTTCTGTTTAACGATTTCAGGTGGATTTACAGATCTTCCACCATTCCAAATTGGCCGAATTTCGTGAAGATCGTGCCGCGACTGTTAAGCCCGGCTTGTCGTATAAAATCTCAAAGATAACGTTGAACAGCAGCATCGAGTGTCTATCATTTTGTCCCAGTTCTCGGCGAGATTCGAAAGAATTAGACAGAGCATCCGAGACCATTACACAGTTTTTTTTACATCGTCTATCGCCGCTTTCATCAGTCTGGTGGGCTTCCAGGAGTAGCAGTTCTCGTCCATGATTTTCCATGATCTCTCTACGACCAACTCTTTGAAATCGATGCACTGGTAGTGCATTGCATATGCGCGGTATTTTATACTGTTGAACGACTCTCTGAAATGACCACAGTACAATCCGGAATATCCCCGGAATGGTTCCGGATATTATATGGCAACTTAAGTGTTATAAACTTCCTCCAATTTACGATCGATTGAGGGTGACCTTAAAAAAAATCGGATGAAAATTGACGAAATTCCAGCATTTTGAAAATGAGTTGCCGGGGGTCGGTTACGTGAAGGTTAACTTCCACCAACGTGAGAGTAGATTCGTTTGCTATACTGACGTAGTCATTTCTTCCGCTGCCTTGGGCCTTCATGTCTGCGCTTTCCACACCATTCAGGTGCTCATCGAAGTGTTGCTTCAACACTTCTATTTCCTCGCACCCCGCTTCGTCCAGGTAGCGCTTTTTCTCCCGAGATAGCCGAATCTATTGTTTCCGGTTCTGTTGGTATCGTTCTACGTTCTGGCGGGTTCCATGCTGCAGCATTACCGCACGCGCTGCATTCTCTCTTCCAAAATCGCTCTGCAATCCTCATCGAACCATTCATTCCGTCGACCCCGTTCCACGTATCTGCTGGTGCTCTCGGCTGCGTCTCCAGCAGTCCTCTTGAGAGGCCACTTCGAACTCATCCTCGTCTGGCAACGCTGCCTCGAAATTTTGCGCATATGCTGAGGCGACCAGTAACCTTTCTGTTGCTGTTGCTGTTTGTAAAAAACGATGCTTACATTAGCCCATTTTTTTGTTTCTTCGAAGTGCATGTGTATTCCAAATATACATCTACTATCAACTATTCTGAGGAATTGATTGAAGGCGTAAACAACTGACTGCACGAATAATTACAATGCTCGGTATACCATATTGCCCCCGTTATTATTCTTAGTGCAACATACCTTTCAATTCTACAAAAAATATTGGAGGAATTCGTCAAGAAAATCCAGTATGAATTTTATACGAAACTCATAGTAGAAATTCATACGAAATTCCAGGAATATTTTCATAATATTATAATCCATAAAACTACAGGAATTTAGTGACAAACTCCTGGAGAATTCCTATAAGGAACATCTGAGTGCATTCCAGAAGATTCTTCAATAATTACAGAAGGAACTCCTGTGGGGAAATCCCAGAAGGAATCCCGTGAGGAATCACAGAAGAAGATCTTGGAGGAATTCCGCATAATTTTTTTTTATGGAGGAATCTAGGAGGAAAACCTTCCTGAAGAAATCCCAGAAAGAAGCCTCGAAAGAATCTTAAATGGAATTCCTGGACGAATCCTGAAAAATCGTGGGAAGCATTCCTGAATGAATCTTAGAATTAATACCTGAGGAAATCCAGGAAAGAAGGCGCACTTGAAGAATCCTAGAAGGAGATATTGGAAAAATCTCGGAATGCGTTAAAGGAGAAATCCCGTAAGAAGTTCCAAAAGGAAACCCGAAAAATCAGGAATCTCATAAGGAATACCTGGAGGACTCCCAAAATGAAAACATGGTAAAGCTTAGAACGAAATTCTGAGAAATCTTAGAAGGTACCCCGGAAATAATCTGTGAAAAAAAAAATTCCAAAGGAATCCCGAGAATCTTAGAAAGAGGAATCTCTGAAGAAACTTCTTGTGGAATTCCAACTGGAGGAATCACTGAAGGGAATTTCTGGTGCTTGCAAGAATTTCCTTGACGAAACTTACAAAGAATTCCTGAAGGAATCACAGAAGAAACTTCTAGAGAGAGTATGGATATAATTCTTGGGGAAACCCCAAAGGAATCTCGGATGAAAATCCAGGAGAAAACCTGAAATTTATGAAGAAATAAATCGTTCAGGGCTTTCTCATGAAGTATTTTTCATTTAACAATTCCTCCGAAAGTAGGTACATTATGAGATTATTTCAATATTTCTTCCTGAGATTGGTTCAGCACAGATAAAAATAATGAGATTTACACGTCATGTAAACTTCATTTTAATCATGTAAACTTAGTGTTATGATGGTTTACATGATATATCATGTAAATTTGTGTTATATGTCATGTAAACACTCAGAGTCATGCGAAATTACATGACATATAATGATATAATGGAAATTTACATGATATTTTATGACTTTTACATGATATGTCATGTAAACTTCTGTGATTTCCCACGCTCCAAACATGTGCATCATATGTCACAGAATTTTACACTCTTTTTTCGATCTGTAAGGTGTTACTTCTGTGATTCCTCTCCTTTTGTAATTTTTTGAGCTGCTTCTCCGAAGATTTCTCAAGAAGCTCCTTCTGGAATAGTAAATCAGCAGTGCGATTGTCTGGAAGCCATGAGTTTGCTGGTTGGACCGTGTGAATCAAGATTATTGACGTAATACTGCATCACCTTCTCGACCTTTAACAGTATAACTGATGATTCCTATTTAATGAGCCATTGTTGAGAGAACATGGGAACATAACATTATAGTTTATTTTCAAAGAGCTAGTAAAGGCACTTAAGCCTAGGCACTAGGGCTAGGACACGGAGTAAATACCTGTGTTCCATCCAAAAAAGGACCAAGGACCAAGGGATGACATAAATCTTTTAATACCTCCACCCATTTCCACCGTATTTTGCTTTTTCATAAACTGAGTGGTTGGTACGAGGTGTCCCTACTCATTGTCTTAATAGTTGAAATAAAAACGCTGCACAGTAGGCCTGGCCGCTTTAATGCTTGTAGTGCATCTTCGATGTACTGCAATCATTACTTCATTTATTTAGTTAACATCAAATTCATGATAATACTGAATCAACAATTTGCCGCCATAATACTCGATTTGCAGCTGCAGCTCTCCAACGTCGGTCACGCCCAACACTCGCCAGATCACGCTCCACCTGGTCCGCCCATCGTGCTCTCTGCGCTCCACGCCTTCTTGTACCAACCGGATGGTTAGCAAACACCAACTTTGCAGGGTTGTTGTCCGGCATTCTTGCAACATGCCCTGCCCACCGTATCCTTCCGGCTTTGGCTACCTTCTGGATGCTGGGTTCGCCGTAAAGTGCAGCGAGCTCGTGGTTCATCCTTCTCCGCCACACACCGTTCTCCTGCACGCCGCCGAAGATCGTCCTTAGCACCCGTCGCTCGAAAACTCCGAGTGCTTGCATGTCCTCCTCGAGCATCGTCCACGTCTCGTGCCCGTAGAGAACCACCGGTCTTATTAACGTCTTGTACATGGTACATTTGGTGCGGGGGTGAATCTTTTTTGACCGCAGTTTCTTCTGGAGCCCATAATAGGCACGACTTTCACTGATAATGCGCCTTCGTATTTCACGGCTCACGTTATTGTCAGCCGTTAGCAAGGAACCGAGGTAGACGAATTCTTCTACCACCTCGAAAGTATCCCCGTCTATCGTAACATTGCTGCCAAGGCTTGTCCTGTCTCGCTCAGTCCCACCTACCAGCATGTACTTTGTCTTAGCCGCATTCACCACCAGTCCGACCTTTGCTGCTTCACGTTTCAGGCGGGTGTACAGTTCTGCCACCGTTCCAAATGTTCTGGCAATAATATCCATGTCATCCGCAAAACAGACAAATTGGCTGGATTTCGTGAAGATCGTACCCCGGCTGTTGAGCCCGGCTCGTCGCATAACACCTTCCAGGGCGATGTTGAATAGTAGGCAGGAAAGTCCATCACCTTGTCGTAGTCCCCGTCGAGATTCAAATGAACTGGATAGTTCACCCGAAATCCTTACGCTGTTCTGCACACCGTCCATCGTTGCTCTTATCAGTCTAGTCAGCTTCCCGGGAAAGCTGTTCTCGTCCATAATTTTCCATAGCTCTGTGCGGTCGATACTGTCGTATGCCGCTTTGAAGTCGATGAACAGGTGATGCGTTGGGACCTGGTATTCACGGCATTTCTGGAGGATTTGCCGTATGGTGAAGATCTGGTCCGTTGTCGACCGGCCGTCGATGAAACCGGCTTGGTAACTTCCCACGAACTCATTTACTTTAGGTGAAAGACGACGGAAGATGATCTGGGATAGCACTTTGTAGGCGGCATTCAAAACGGTGATCGCTCGAAAGTTCTCACACATTAACTTGTCGCCTTTCTTGTGGATGGGACAGATTATCCCTTCCTTCCACTCTTCCGGTAGCTGTTCGGTTTCCCAGATCTTGACAACTAACTGGTGCAGACAGGTGGCCAACTTTTCCGGGCCCATCTTGATGAGTTCCGCTGCGATACCGTCCTTACCAGCCGCTTTGTTGTTTTTGAGCTGGTGGATGGCATCCTTAACTTCCCTCAGCGTGGGAGTTGGTTCGTTCCCGTCCTCTGCTGCACCAACATAGTCATTTCCTCCGCTGCCTTGGTCCTCCGTGCCTACATTCTCTTCGCCATTCAGGTGCTCGTCGAAGTGCTGCTTCCACCTTTCGATCACCTCACGTTTGTCCGTCAGGAGGCTCCCGTCCTTATCCCTGCAGATTTCGGCTTGCGGCACGTAGCCTTTGCGGGATGCGTTGAGCTTCTGGTAGAACTTGCGTGTTTCCTGTGAACGGCACAGCAGTTCCATTTCCTCGCACTCCGCTTCTTCCAGGCGGCGCTTTTTCTCCCGGAAGAGACGGGTCTGCTGCTTCCGTTTCTGTCTGTATCGCTCCACATTCTGTCGGGTTCCATGCTGCAGCATTACCGCCCGCGCTGCATCCTTCTCCTCCAGAACCGCTCTGCACTCCTCGTCGAACCAATCGTTTCGTCGACTCCGTTCTACGTACCCGATACGTGTACTCCAGCAGTCCTCTAGAGGGGCCACATCGAGCACACCCTCGTCCGGCAACGCTGCCTCGAGATTCTGCGCGTATGCGGTGGCGACATTCGGTTGCTTCAGTCGCTCTAGATCGTACCGGGGCGGCCGCCGGTAATGTACGTTATTAATAACGGAGAGTTTTGGGCGCAGTTTAACCATCACCAGGTAGTGATCGGAGTCGATATTAGCGCCACGATAGGTCCTGACGTCGATAATGTCGGAGAAGTGCCGTCCATCAATCAGAACGTGGTCGATTTGCGATTCCGTTTGTTGTGGCGATCTCCAGGTGTAACGATAAGGGAGGCTGTGCTGGAAGAAGGTGCTACGAATGGCCATGTTCTTGGAGGCGGCGAAATCGATGAGGCGTAGGCCATTTTCGTTCGTCAGCTGGTGGGCGCTGAACTTTCCAATCGTCGGTCTGAATTCCTCCTCCTGGCCTACCTGAGCGTTTAGATCCCCTATGATGATCTTGACGTCGTGGTTTGGGCAGCGGTCGTACTCGCGTTCGAGCTGCGCGTAAAATGCGTCTTTGTCATCATCAGTGCTTCCGGAGTGAGGGCTGTGCACGTTTATTATGCTAATGTTGAAGAATCGGCACATTCTTTCGTCGATCGGCCACCAACCGATCACGCGCCTCTGCATGTCGCCCATCACTATAAAAGCTGTTCCCAGCTCACGTGTGTTGCCGCAACTCTGGTAGATGGTATGATTACCTCTAAACGTTCGCACCATGGATCCTGTCCAACACACCTCCTGCAGCGCTACGATTCCGAACCCGCGGTCCTTCAGTATATCGGCGAGTATGCGGGTGCTCCCGATGAAGTTGAGAGATCTGCAGTTCCACGTACCGAGCTTCCAATCGCAAGTCCCTTTTCGTCGCTGTGGTCGTCGCCATTGGTATCGGTTCGCATTCTTCTCTTGTTGATTTTCCGGTGCTAGTCTTTTTTACGGCTAGCTCGCAGGGCCTGACACCAACCCACTAACCCAGGAAGCTGGGCTTACCTTCCCGGAAGCTACGGGTTCTGCATTGGCATTTCCTCCAACTACAGTGCTAAATAGCTAGGCTCGAGCGCCAGTCTTCGCCGGGGGTGGTGTTTTTAATGGGCGCCCAGGAGATAATATTTTACCTGAGCTTCCACCCCCTGCAATCATTACTAATGACAAGAAAAATGATGGAAGTAGTCGATTTTATCATTTTCTAGATTCTTTCAATGAATGCTAGACTAGACTAGATTTCTCAATCAAGAGACGAAGCAGCCAAGGGCTGATAGTCACTGAAATAAAGACAAATCAATCAATCAATAGATTTCTCAATAAACTCCTTCTGGGATTTCTTTCTTTCAGGATTCTTTTGGGAGCTCTTTCTGGGATCCATAAAAATGTTTTTTTAGGATACCTTCTGGGTTTTCACTTTTTGCACCAATTGAAAAAGGAGACCCCTAGCTTTCATTTGTGTGACTTAATGGTACTTATTTTTTATAATGTTCTTTGTCACATATACCGTGGCCAAACGTATAAAATAGGGTGCCCGTACCAATTATGGCACTACCTAAGGTAAACCATTTGTACAAAAATAACGAGAAGACCAACGAATGCCATCAATATGATAAAAGATAACATAGTTTCCATACTTTATAGGACATGATCATGAGCATGAGCATTGGTTATAGCATTTATAGGACAAATATAGAAACGAAGCCAAAACTACTCTTAGTATTTATTACAGCCAATGATAGGAACCCTGTACCAGTTATGACTACATTTTTTAAATTTCGATTCCTTTTCGCACTATTCGCATGCATTCCTTATGGGATTAGCCATAACTGGCACACTATGGCGAAAAAGGGTACAAGGAAGCCGAAATTTTAAGGAAAATGATTTTTTGCCTTTCTCGTACACTAAGTGTACTGGAAAGGCTATATGTTCACTCCAAAAATGACTTTTTGATAGAAGGCCCGGAGTGTCGACTCACATATACCAATCAACTCAGCTCGACGAATTGAGGTGATGTCTGTGTGTATGTATGTGTGTGTGTATGTGTGTGTGTATGTGTGTGTGTATGTGTACAAAAAAACTCACATCACTTTTTGGCAGTAAACCTCAACCGATTTTAATGACCAACGGGTCATTCGACGCGGAATCTGGTCCCATTGTTTCCTATTGAAAATGATTCGGATCGGTCCAGCCGTTCCGGAGTTATGGCCATTTAGGTGTTCCGGACCAGTACCCTTGGAAGGGGCCACACGGTGTCAAAATTTCGATTATTATCGAACTTTCATGTACCTCGAATTTTTCTTCATAGAATGTTAGAATTTCGGCAATAATGTATAAATGCAAAATTTGAAAATATTCTATCGGGGAAAATTTGAGTTAACTGAGTTTTTGGGTATTTTCCATACTAAAATTCAATAATTACTATTTTAGCCCAAAAAACGCCCCATACAAAATGTATGGAAAAATTTTTGCCGATGAAATATTTTCTAGTTTTCCGATTATGAATATATAGCCCAAATACTAATCATTTTCGAAGAAAAATCCGAGGTACATAAATGTTCGATAATAATCGAAATTTTGACACCGTGGGCCATACATAAAAATGTAACAAACACATACATGCGACACATCAAACTGTGGCATTTTGGATAACCTGATGAACGTTTAGCAGGAAAACAGTCTCAGACCATATCTGAACCGGTAGTGTTCCGGAACCGGTTCCGGATGTCCCGCCGGAAGTGGCCAAATATAAAAGTGAACCAAATAAATGCATGCGGCATATCAAAGCGCGACTTTTTTATAACCCAATGACAGGTTGGCATTAAAAAAGACTCAGACCATATCTGAACCGGTAGAGTTTCGGAACCGGTTCCGGATGACCCGCTGGGAGTGGTCAAATAAAAAAGTGATCCAAACCCATGCATGCGACACATCAAACTGCGGCAATTTCGATAACCTGATGAACAGTTAGCAAGAAAACAGTCCCAGACCATATCTGAACCGGTTTTGTTCCGGAACCGGCTCCGGGTGTCTTACCGAAAGTGGCCAAATATTAAAGTGAACCAAATCCACGCATGTGACATATCAAAGCGCGGCTTTTGTGATAATGAAAGGTTGGCATAAAATAGACTCAGACCATATCTGAGCCAGTAGTGTTGCGGAACCGGTTCCGGGAGTTCCGCCGGAAGTGGCCGTATATAAAATTTGACATAGTTTTTACATGCGGCACATCAAATCACAGATTTTCCGACAATTTGATGACCTTTTATGCTAAGACCACATTATGGACTGTCAGTAGTTCCGGAACTAGTTCCGGGTTTCCCTCCGAAAGCGGCTGAATATAAAATTGTACCAAACCCATGCATGCGACATAGCAAAGCGCGGCTTTTTTGATTACCTAACAAACGTTTGCAAGCAAAAAGGCTCAGATAATTTAAGAGATTATCAGTAGTGTTCCGCAACCGGTTCCGAGCCGAAAGTGAAAGCAAATCCGTGCATGCGATTGAGGTATCACGGCTATTTAGGTAACATGATGAACAGTTGCAAAAAAATAGACGCAAGCCATATCAGTGTGTTACGGAACCGATTCCGGTTGTTCCGCCAGAAATGGTCAAATGTAAAAGAGAACCAATATATGTAACATATCAATGACTTATTCAGTAACATGATAAACGATAGCCAACAAATAATCTCAGACCATATTTGGGAGAACCGGTAGTGTTCCAGAACTAGGTACGAGACGAGTAGCCCACCGGAAGTGGTAAAATATAGAAGGGAACTGAACCATAGCGGCGTTTTTTTTTTTATAATCTGATGTAAGGCCATTAAGAAAATAATCTCAGGCAAGGTTGCGACCATTCATTTGCAAAGATTTACATTCATTTGCTATTATCTCAGTTCAGAAGCATGCTATCGAAAAACAATGTATGGATGAATTTAACCTTGTAGTTTTATCTGAAAGTTTACCGAATAACATTGGGGTCGCAAACGTATACCAAAGTCGTGAGCGAGATGTGAAGGCAACTCTCCACGCGGTGAATGTAAATTTCATTCACGCTGTGGAAAGTTGCCTTCACAGCTCGCTCACGACTTTGGAGTGCGTGTGCGACCCCAATGTTATTCAGCAAACTTTCAGATAAAACTTCAAGGTTAAATTCATCCATACATTGTTTTTCGATAGCATGCTTCTGAACTGAGATAATAGCAAATGAATGTAAATTTTTGCAAATGAATGGTTGCAACCTTTGTCTCAGGCCACATCTAGAACTTGTAATAATATTTCGGAATCGGTTGCGGGTGTTCCTTCGGAAGTGATTTAATAGAAGTCTCCAGTTAGCCTAGTGGTTAAGGCTTTGACTCCCTGAGCATAGTGTATCATTGTACTTGCCTCACAATATACAAGTTCATGCAATGGCAGGCAAAGAAAGCCCTACAATTAATAACTGTGGAAAAGCGCTCAAAGAACACTAAGTTGAAGCGAGGCAAGCCAAGTCGCAGTGGGGACGTCGAGCAATAAAGAAGAAGAAGAAACCAAAATCATGCATGCGATACATAAATTCGTGGTTTTTCAAAAAATTGTTGAACTGTTGCAAGAAAATAGCATCAGATCACATTAATTTTCAGCTTTTTAGTTAACTCGATGAACAGTTAACAAGAACATAATCTCAGACCACATTTGAGACAACCAGAATTGGTTCCAGGTGTCCCACCGGAAGTGGTCAAACGTAAAATTTACCAAAACCCATGCAAGCTGCACATCAAATAGCGGAATTATAAAAGTGAACAAAATAAATGTCAAAGCGATAAATCAAATCGTGGCTTTTTTGATAGCCTGTAAACGTTGGGTAAGATTATAAGTGAAGAAATGGTCAAAGTCTTCAATATGCAAGAGAACAAAATCGTGACCAAAGTGATATCTTCAAATCACACCATTTCAGATTCCAGCGGTGTAAATGCATAGTAGGATGGCTCAACGTTTCATGGAAAAATTAAAATCTAATCGCATCAACACCTTATCAATTTTCAATCTTCAATCTACTTTTGCTTCTAAAATTACTGCTCACAATTTGGGTGCGGCTGGTTGAGCCCTCGCTCTTCTCATTGCGATTGAAATTTGAATGGAAATTTTTACATTTTCTGCATTTTTCTCGTAAGAAGATAACATTTTACATGAATCGTGTTATATTTGGTAATAAAATATAGCCTAAAGTGTACTGAAATAAACAATGGCAAAGATCACAAAGTGATCTACGATTGTAAATAGAGTTGACCTTCTTCATGCATTAGCTGACGCTCACCGCGCTGCCGTAGTGCATGGAATGGAGTCATAATGACCCCAATCAGAGATGCCAGATTATTTTTATCAAAAATCTGTATCATTACATATTTTTCTGTATCGCCGTATTTGAGGGTATAGCAGACACCGAGAGTCCTAGATTTCAATAGGAACTAACAAAAATGTACTACTTTCTGACAGTTTAAAACTTTTGCAGGTATTTATTTTTCTAAAACATTTGTGAAAACGTACAAATTTTCATAATATCTTTAAAATTTAAGCAACAATTTATAAAGTTTTCAATAAATTTATTGCAAAAGCTTCAAACTTCATGCTTTCTGGAGAAATCTGTATAACATTTCAAAATTCTGTATTTTTCTGTACTCTATATCTTGTCTGTATAGAAGGTCAAAAATCTGTATGATACAGAAAAATCTGTATATCTGGCATCTCTGACCCCAATATACGACCAGGGTTAAGGTGGTCAAGCAGTCAACTGAGATGTCTGATATTTTTCAGCTCTGCTTTGATCTTGAACATTACATCGGAATATGTACCATGAATAAGTTTCCAAAATCGATCATGGATTTGTTAAAATTGTTGTTTTTCTATATAAAGTATTATCAGGATTCAGGAACTTTTTGGCTAACGTCGACAGAAAGTTCATGAGTACATATTCGACGAGAAAGGCACTATCATCACTAGGTGGATAAATCTGGGTTTTTCTACCATAATATTAGCAAAATGTGGAGTTTCAATGAGTGCAACCATCTTTTGTGAACGTGATCTGTTGTTGATGTGTTTTCTTGTTGATTTACACCGTTTTTAAAACTTTTCCGAAGTCCGGTTGTGGCGAGACTCGACTGAAATTTTATTTCAATTAGTGTTGGGGACAATATTTGTATACAAATTCAGAAACATGACTTACAATTTAGTTTTTATATGTATGAGCGTGAGAACCTCAATCTAGATATACTGTTCTTGTCGCTTGAGACCTGTTTAGAACATTAGGCATTAATTCACCGTCATTTGAAATAAACGTCTTAGTCACTTACAAGTCAATACTTATGAACTTCTGCCAGTTCTGGTAGTTGGTATTTATAGCGAGGATAGGCAAAGAGCAGTTAAACCTACATGAAGCTACAACATAATTGGTTTTAACCAACATTACAATTCATTCATAGATACAAGTCATGAGCTATCATATATACCTGTTTTACACCGTGAATTATTAATTCAATAGGCTATTCGTAGGTGCATAACAAGTTCCACTAATTTAAACTAATATAATGTAGGAAAAAACTGATAATAAATTTAGCTTTTGAACAATCCGTCCACGTTTGAGCTAACTTGATGTTTACAGTCATGATTTTCTACCTATAATCGATGCGATGACGGGAAGCTGTCATTATGACGGTATATAGACTTCAAACGTGGAAGCTTCAAACGACCGAATACGCAAAGGGCCTACTCATCACTAAGCTGCGTCAACGTGATCTGTTGTTGATGTGTTTTCTTGTTGATTTACACCGTTAAAGGGTGAAAATCAACTATGACGAATAATTGGTACTATAGCCATAATTGCAACACTTACCCTACTGTAGATTTCAGTGGCCTGGATACGTAGTGCAAATGTTGGAAGAAATCATAGCGAAAATAATACTCATCGGGGAAGTAGAAAACTCAAAAAATAAGCTAGATCTTCATCTTATTTTATTGATTTAAGCTTTTGCCATGCATGATCATATACCTATCTATGCCCTTGTCTGTGTATTCTAAAAAATCGCGAATCCAGAAGCTGCCATTATCAAAAGACTTTCAGTTTCTTCCAGACGTTAATGCGCACTGCCAACATTGATGTGGGTCATCTTAAATACCACCTTTCGGGAAACCACTTCTGCTGACCGAGTCCCGCGATTCCCATTTGCGCGCATGCAGGCAGTGAAGAAACCAAAAACCAGACCAATTAGCTTCGCCCATCGCCGCATCGAGATTGCCCTCAGGCCAAAGCAGGGGGCGATCAATCAACGATAAAAGCAAAGCACCCATCACAGAGCAACACTCTTCGGCCCATCATATGGGCCATCGCAGGGAATAAAAATCGCCACCATTAGTTTAGTCAGCAGAGTAGCTGCTTTTGAGAGCATGCAGTGCGCACTTGGATGGATATGGCGAAAATGCATTTACTGGTCCTCGCGGCTCCACCGAAGCAGGCGACGACAGACATCCGAGAAATCCATGACTAAGCTCTTCATCGCGTTCACCGTCGTCGTGTTTGTCAGTACCGAGTACCATCCGCCCATCTATCGCCATTCAAGGTTCACTGCTGGTAGGGTCGTTGAACCAAACTGCGCTGCAGTGATGCATTTTAGGTGCCCTGTAAACAAATCATCGATTCCGGGTGGATTCCCAAATTCCCAGAATACGTTTGATGTTCTCTCAGTTTGTTATATGAAAAATGGCTTTGCGCGCCCGGTTATATGGGATGGGTGTAGCAGTAGCGAAGGAGAAAAAAAAACTAGCTGGATTATAAACAAGCCTCATTGACAGCTCGATGATGAGCAGTGTCACTTTCTGTTATGTATGTTATGTTAAAGGGCCCGCCGACGGAGAGACATGATTTATTTACGCTCGAGCCGGGCGCGGAGTTTTGTGGATTTCATCGCCTACTTTGGACTGTGTGGAAAAGTGTCGGATTTTATGACGGATTTCTGTGTGTTACAGGTATGTTCCGTTTTTATCAACACGGTCCACGATTTTCAGTTGACAAAAACGGAATAGTGATAAAAACGGAATATTTTTTTTTTAACAAAATATTTTGCATCATTTTAAAATGAATTGGAAATTTTACTGTAGAACACATTCCAAAAGTAAAAATATGCTGTTTACTATTAAATTTAATTGTTAAAGACATTAGTTTTAGCACATTTGCAACCAGCTCAAATTACAGTTTTCTGGCTGTGACGCCGACAAGAAGTTTTCACCACATTTGTGGCTACATTTTTGGAAATTTATTTTCGTTGAACACAAGAATGACACATATTATAGTTCCAGTACCCAGATCAACGATTTAAAATATGACATACTTCCAGGAATTATTAATCTCCAGGAACATAATTTCAATATCCTAACAAAAAAGGATATGTTTAATGTTTACTTCCTTCCGGAAGGCATTCTCCACGAGTATCATCTTCACAGATTCCTATAAAAGTTTCTTCTAGAATACTTTTAGGAAATCTCCAGGAATTTTTTTAAGCAAGCACTTGTAATTTCTCCAGAATAGTGGATTCCTCAATAAATTCCTCCAGAATTCCTGTAGGTTACCTTGTACCATGCCGCTTGTTTATCTTTTGGAATTCGATAAGAATTTTTGAAGAAAAGAAGTTTTGCCCCTTATGATTTCTTCAGAAATTCCTTCTCGGATCAACCTAGATGTCTTTTTTTTTAATTTCTCCTGGAGTTTCTTTGAATATTCCACCAGGAAATGGAATTATTAACGTCCCTTATGCATTATTATGGGAACAGCTCGCTGACGTAGTGTACAGTTTGGGTCTATAATGACCCTAATGCACACGGTGGGCTAAGAAAATCATTTTGGGATTTAATCTACACATCCTGTTGAAATTAATCCAACTCGAGTTGCTTTGGAGATTCACCAAGATTTTACTTTTGAAATATAGGAATATCTCCGTTTGTTCAGAATTTCCTGCAGGAATATCACTTTTTGAAATCCCTCCAGAACATTTTTCTGATATTTTTCCAGGGGTTCATTCTGGGGTTCATCCAAAATTTATTTCTGGGATCCCTTCAACATTTTTTCTAGAATTTCATCAGAAGTTCTTTCTTGGATTCTTTAAATAGTTTTTATGATATTTTTCCCTAGACTGTCCTCCATCCAAAAATTTATTATAAGGATTCCTACAGGACTTTGTTTTGGTATTTATGCGCAGTAGAAACACCTGCACCTACTGGAACTTTTATTATGAATACTTCCAAGAGGATTATATCTTTCATCTTTGTTAGGCTGACACAAATTTCGATTTTCTCTTATGTCACCGCCCCCTCGGAAAATTTTGGTCAGAATCCGACATTTTGAGGGGGGACACAAATAAATTATTCAAGAAATTTAAATTTTTAAAGTGAAATTAGAGTCGTCGAGAAAATTTCTTAACAAATCTGATGAGTTTGACGATTTTGCCCAATTGTTTGGGTAATTTTGCATCAAATGCACTAATTATTTATCATCCTCCCCCTTGACGAGTCAACGAGTAAAGTGACAAAAGAAGAAAATGAGATTTGTGCCGGCCTTATTTCCCCATGATTAGTAGATGGAACAGCCTTGGGCTGACAATCTCGTTAAAAAAGATAATATAATAATAGTTCTCTCCGACTTCTTACTGCGTTTCCTGGGAATATCCCAGTAGTTTAGGCTAGTAATCTTCCAGGAATTCTTTCCTCAAACCCTCCAGAAATTTCTTCAGGGAGTCCTCCTGATGTTCTGTGTAGAAATCTCCGGGGAGTTATTTCTAAGAATCCTCCAGAATTTCCTAATGGGAAACTTGAGAAATTTCTTTTGGGAATCCTGTATAAGTTCAGAATTGATGGGATTTCTTTAGAATTTTTTGGGAATCCTTAGATACTTCTGGGGAGTAGTTGCTGGGGATATCCCAAGATCGTTTGTCAAGTTCCTAGACTCCTCTTTCATAGAGAAACTTATTTCTGGAAAACTTAACTCCTAATTCACCTAAAGAAGCTTCTGAATTATTTCCTAACGATATCTCTGAAGAAATCCATTAAATAATCTGGAGGAATACAAGGTAGAATCGCTAGTAAAAATTACTGAAGGAAACCAAGATTGCATTTTTAGAGCAATCGAAAGATGAAATCCCGGATAAAATTCTGTAGGAATCTCCAGTTTGCCTAGTGAATATAGCAATTTCGGACGGGGAAATTTGGACAGGGTGTCAAGGATCACAAGAGAGATCTCTGGTTTAAATTTGAGCCCCGTCGAAAAGAAATAGCGACCAGAAGAGAAGAATTCAGCACATCGCGTAATTTCAAGAAAATCGTGTAAAAAACCGCGAGGAATTTATTGCGCTCAAAAACAGTCTTGTAAAAAAAGATTGTAGTGCAAAAATTCAGGCAATGAAGAGGCTGGCCAAGTTCCAGTTGGTTCGTAGAGCTAGAGTAATATTTCTATCGGACTATTGGTTTAATTTTTCTCATGTTCAAATAAGAAGTAAAATTATGCGAGATAGGAAGCATGAATTAACATTATCTACAGCTGAATTTGAAATGGGTTCAAAGCTATTGTAGCGTATACATCTTCTATGTCATCATTGGGGAAGGTTCATTTATTACGTCCATTGTTTTTCGAGATTTCTAGACCCCCCTCCCCCCTCTGTCACGCTATTTTCCTATACCTAATACACGTACTGTCACACTTTTCTAGACCAACACCCCCCCTCCCCCAAATCATGAACGTAATTTTTTAATGTTCCCTTGGTGGTTGCTTCAAATTCACTCATGGATGCATTGCCTCAAGATTAATGTTAAACTATAAATAACTCGTGTTCGAGAAAACAAATTTGACAAAAACTTTAGTGTTGACAAAAACGGAATGAAATGTTGACGAAATCGGATAGTGACAAAAACGGATAGTGATAATAACGGATAGTGACAAAAACGGAACATACCTGTATTCTGGAACATGATATTTTTTACGACTCGAACAAGGGCTTGTGGTTGATGGTGCGTGACGAGCTATTTTTGGCCACTGTTTTCCAGCCAGGTTTTATTCGATTCAATTTCTCAAGCAGGCAGAAGTGCTGCTCCCGCGCAGAACCCAATATCTAAACGCAAATTAGTCCAATTAGCTGTCACGCGGCGGCGGCAGCTGCTGCTGCTGCAGCTGATCGAGTATTCTTTGCTTCAGGCGGATTGGCGTTTGCGTGACGCACCTACTGCGATGTCGGCGTAGCGTGTAGTCAGTCGTATTCGTTGTCTTCACTGGTGTAATCCAATTCCAGTGGCATGACTGTGCGACGCTCTGCCAACCCAACAGGAAGACCACTTTGGGATGAGAAGTTCTGTTCGGCGCCCCGTTCCTATGTTGATCGGTGTCTCCCTCATTAGCGCTGTCCAAATAATACAGAAAAGCGTAATTCTGCGGGATGCGAAATCGCTTCCAGCTGAATCAGCTCGCTCCCGTTGGTCTTGCCTTGCTTGTTTGGTATCAAAGTGAAATGGCTTGGAAGTGCGAAATGATTTAGGTACATGGTTCTCAACTGGTGAGTCAAATGAACTGGAACATGGGAGAAACGACCCGCAATTTTCTTGGATGAATTCGAAGTGACACGTCTTCCTCGATTTGCGTTTCGTTTTTAAATTTGTGATTCAATTCCATTGGAGTGTTTTTTGACTCTTTTTGAGTCTCTGGAGTTTCCAGTTAGCCTAGTGGATAAGGCTTTGGATCGCCAATCCGGGGACGATTTCCGTTCCGGTCGGGAACTTTTCTCGACTTCCCTGGACATAGTGTATGCCTCACAATATACAAATTCATGCAATGGTGGGCAAAGAAAGCCCTTCAAGCCTTCACGTACCCGACCCCCGACAACTCATTTTCAAAATGCTGGCGTATCGTCAATTTTCATCCGAGTTTTTTGAAGTCGCCCTCAATCGATCATAAATTGGTGCTAGTTTGTTATACTCAAGTGGCCAGGTAATATTCGGAACCATTCCGGAGATATTCCGGATTGTACTGGGGTCAGGGGGTGGGGGAGGAGTATGTTTTGCCAAATGGCTAAAAGTGATTATTTTATGTGTTATTGTTTTTGAGAGACCCCCGCGGAAACTATTCCAGGTGTTCCAGAGCGGCCACATCAGATGCTACATATTTCAGTATTTTTTTTTCTGCGCCATTCTGGCGTAATGGTTAGAACTCTTGACTATCACACCGAGGACCTGGGATCGAATCCCACTCCCGACAAACTCGCAAAATGTGAGTTCTTCCTTCGGAAGGGAAGTAAAGCGTGGGTCCCGAGATGAACTAGCCTAGGGCTAAAAATCTCGTTAATACAGATAAAAAAAAAAACTATGGAAGTGCTCAAAGAACACTACGTTGAAGAGAGGCAGGCCAAGTTTCAGTTGGACCGCAGAACCAGAAAAAAGAAGAAGACATACATGAACGTCAAATGTATAACTTATTAGTCAAATTATTAAAAAAAATCACAGCTCAGATGAGATATGAACTCACGACCCTTAGGGCTAGGCAAGTGCTTTACTAATTCAGCTACCTAGGCAAATAATGACACGGCATTTTAATTCTTATAAGGTAAGTAACATTTTCTGCACCATGCATAATCTTTTCCTTAGCACAAATATAACCATCTTACTTGTGCCTATGAACATTGAGCGAACATGATTGTTCATAATACGTTTAAAATATTGTCAAACAAACATTTGATTTGAGCATTTAATGAAGCCAAGCTCCTTCATTCCAGGACGCCAGGTATCTACTTCATAAAGCATTCTATGCATTCTTCCAGAGTTTTGAAGATTTCTGTATTTTTCAGTGTTTTTAAAGATTTAAAGTGGCTGCCATGATAACCTTAGGGTGTCCCAGAAAGTATGGGCTCAACTTTGTATAGCGAGAATACAATATTTTTTTCAACAAACAACTATTTTTATATTTTTGTATTTTTATTCAAAGTATTTTCTTTGATACCTGTGAAGAAATCATACTTGAAAAATTGGGTTTTGTACGTAGAATGATTAAAAAGAAAAAAAAACAATTTTCTAAAATTCTGCACAAACTATTTTGTAACGTTTTTATCAAATACACAAATTCGAAACATTTTTTTTTCGAATTTTTTGGCATGATATATTCAAGAACATGTTTCCTCAGATGCATGATTGATTTTTTTTATAAGAATATGTTTTGCCTGTGCGTACGAGCACTTCCAAATATTGATAAAACTGAAAAATTCACTTTTTCTATTTCTGGATAAGACACGCCCACAGACATTCAAGTTTTTGGATATGTTTTAGAGAGAAGAAATACTATTCAACCCACACTTAATAAAGTTGGAGCATTTATTTGACTTATAACGAAATTTAATTGCAGATTTCTGCATGCTGTGATATACATTTTGGAGCTTGTTTTCGACTATTAGAAAACCGGGTTTTCAAAAATATCGAATTTTGTTATTGAATTGAATTTTCCGGTTCAAAAGTCTATGTTAGTTCAATGAAATGGTTGTATAGGCCTCTGGTTATATCCTTAATTAATTCCAAGCAAGAGTTCAAGGTAATTCAGTTAGAATTCGAAAGGAATTCATGCCAGAATATCCGTAGCAATTTCAACCAGGAATTCCTCCAGGAGTTCAATAAATTACACTCGGTTCTTTTTTTTCACGGGTCTAGTTTTTGCTATAACTCAGGTAATTTTCAACCGATTCCCATGAAATTTCGTTCACAGATAGTACTAATTTCATGAGGATCGGTTGAATATTGACTGAACTATAGCAAAAACCAGACCCGTGCAAAAAACAGGGTGGCCACTCAGAAGGGCAAATCAAATTCCCGAGTTTTTCCCGGTTTTCCCGGTAGATTTTCGAAAGTTTTCCCGATTTTAAAGTGTAATTGTTTACAGTGTAATTAACTGTCACTTTCTCAGGAAAAGTTATAAGAATGAATATTTTTAAAATGTTAGCTTTATTATAGTATTCAGACGAACCTGAAAATAAGTTTAAAACTACTTCACTAAATATTTTGCTAAGTCGATAGTTGTTTGTCTCGTATCCTATGTTGAAGAAAACCGACAAAAACTGACGGAATTCCTAGAGAAAACACTATGATTATAGGATTTGTTGTACGACTTTATGTGATATTCCTTAAAAAGTAATAGATGGTTTTCTTAATCATATTCCAACAGTCTCTTCCAAAAGATTGTTGGTGAATTGCGAAACAAACGGGCAATATCAGAATGCCAAACAAGGCATGCTAGATAGCAGAATATCTGGAAAGATTACTCGTGAAAGATTTTTTTGAAAACAATTCCTAGAGAAATCTCTGATAACTTCTGGTGAAATCCGAGAAGAATTTTTTATGGTCGTTCCAAACACAGATTTATTGTAGAGTAAATGGGTACTGTCAGGCAGATTTCTAAGACTGAAATTGTAATTTCTAGGAGAAATGTATGAGATCACAAAAAAAAAACTAGATTCTCCCTCTAATTCTTGTTTTCGATCGAATTCACTTTCGAACGAAAATCGTTCGCATTCCCGTTTACGCCAGCAAAATCAAATGGCCTACTGATTCGATCGAACCAAAAACGTTCGAAAGTGGATACGTCTGTAAACAAGAATGAGGGTGTCTGTCTGGTATTCGTCTACTACTGGGTTATTTCATCAGCGATTGTCAAAGATTTCGTTTTTGATGGCATTATTTAATGTCAGGATTTTATCCAGGAATTCCTTGAAGATTTGGTTTTGAAAAAGTGTATTACCTGAAATTTCAGTAGTGATCGATCAATTATTTAGAAATTCTTCTATAAATAACTTTCATTTTCATTTTGCAGCATTTGGTGGGGCAATGAGAGCGCAAAGCCGATGATAAGGAGGGGTAATGGCTGAATAGTCTTTGCTGACCACATTAACGCCATGGGATAGGAAAAGGGTATTTTGGTGTGGGATTAGGGTGTTGGTGCAGACTTGACGATATCAATGCTATTCAGATGCAAAATAATTTTAAGGCTCAATAGTGAATCGCATACCTTCCAAAACCAAAAAACAATAATCCACAAAATACCAAGCAAGTCATAGAAAGAAAAAGCGCCCGATTGTTTATTTTGTCAATTATAACAAACGGAAACTTATACCCTCTCCGACTCGCCAGTCACCCCGGAAAAAATGTCCCTTCAGTTCTGGAAAATATATTATCCCCAATTAAGCCTTTAATCGAATTATCCGCGTGGTCTTGTAGTACCCCTGCTAGGTAAGAATCAGTCATTGCCATACATATTAAATGCTAGACATGACCCCATGGATAGCATTTGCATATGTAAAAGCTTTGCTGATGTGACTTTCCTATTAGGCAATTCTCTCATCTCATGTTTGTCTTCAAAACCTTATCAAGCTTAGAAAATTGAAGTTGATAAACAATACATTACAAGGTTCGAATTCCCATAGAATGAGATCATAATTCGCACTACAACACCATAGGAGATAATACCACATTGGCTGATTACAGTACAAATGTGAAAAATCACCCTTTTCCCCCTATCCGCAACCCGGGGACGCGCCCTGTTAGATTTCGAAAGCCTCGGAGAATATTACAAACCTTCAATGGCATTCCCATAAACTAACCCACATTGCCCTTTCAGGGGTCTGACTGGGCCTATTACCCTCCCTCAGTTTGTAATATTCTCTCCAACTTGGAATTATATTTTCCCGGCACATTTTCGATATACTATGCAGCGTCATGATCAGTATAACTATATCAGATGACTTGGAGATCTGATTCTTACAGAATTGTTTGCCATTGATTATACATTCAGCTATTCTAATCATTACTGCAAAGGCCAACGACCACATGCCTGAAATCAAAGCTTCCTGGAAGATATAATCCAAGCCCAGAAATTCTTCTATAAATAATACAACTATATTGATCCAGATGCTTTTGAAGACTTGCCGGAATCGCCCAAAGAATTTCAATTGGTAGTTTAACAAGAAACTCATTCTCTAAATTTTGCAGAATTTCCTAATGGATTCAACCAGGACTTTCACAAGGAATTTATGCGAAGGCTTCACTAAAAGGGATTTCCCGACAATTCATTCCGGCTTTTCTAACTGTTGAACTGGTGAAAACAAATGTTAGAAAGCCGGAATGAATTGACGGGAAATCCCTTTTAGGAAAACAGAAGAGATTTATCAAAAAAAAAAAAAAAAAAAATCAAGATCATTCTAGAACACCACACGGGGCGTGGTTTGAGGAATTCCACCAGAAAGAAGTTCTTGCAGCTATAACTCAAGGAATCCCTTTATACATATATTATTTCAAATGTGTTTTACTAAATATTTTTGAATTGTCGGAATGTTTAAAGCATTTCACCAAAATTACTCATCCAGATTTTCATAGGTTTTAATTTAACCCTCCCTTGGTACATCAGCAAGCTGCTGCTAACGTGATGCAGCAGGAAAGTTAAATTCGTTCTGGCATTACATTAAAAAAATCCTTGAAGCAGTTCAGTCAAGAAAGCAATCACAACTTTCATCAGAATCCTATCAGAAATTTTCAAAGACTTTCAAAGTCTATATCAAATATTCTCCTAGGGATTGTACCAGCACTTCAAAGAGGAATTCCCCGAATTTTTTTTTTTAGATAGAAGTTATTTTTTTGTTTTATAGGGCTTCCATCGCTCATCGCTAAGAATTTAAAACAGAATTCTAAAAATCTAAAAGCAGTTCGCTAAAGCGCATCTTCTAGAATTACTTTCAGTTGTCGCTTAAATTTCAACGGATGCTTGATGCTTTCAGGAACATGTATGTCCTGACATGCCGAAGTGTCTTATTAATCAACAAGTCTTTCCACCAGAATGTTTTCTAGGATATATTTTTGATTGTTCAAATTGTCATGTTAGGTAGTATCACTACGATTCATTTCAATTGTAATTTCTCGACGACAAGGTATTGATTTCCAAGAACGGCCGTTTCGCCAGTATTCACTTAGTATGTTATCTAGTTCGATAGTTGGCAGCATATCCTATTCCACGTATCCTTGTACCGCACTTTCAAATGAAGTTAAAAAATACTTTTTTTTAAATTGAACACTCTTCACCCAGGCTTTTAACATCGCCAGAGAATTATTGTATAAATTTTATAAGTCGTCCGAGAGTCTATGTTGCAAATTCCCGGTGACTAACAACAATTCCCAAGCTTTTCCCGGGTTTCCCGAAATTCCCGACTGGGTGGCCACCCTGAAAAAAAAGAATCGGGTGTATGGATGTTTGCGTCAGGATACCTTTGGAATTTTATGTCTTTCTTTTTTCAAGACGTCCTCCTGGATTTGTTATTAAGAATTTTTTAATGTACTGAGGAATTCTTGAATGAAATTCTTAAAATAATTGTAAAATAAACAAACCTGAGAGATTTTCTGGACGAAATATCTGGAGGAAGCAAGTTTTTTTTTGAAGAAATTAGAAAGCAAATACTGTTTAAAATACTTTTTAAAAATAAAATAAGAAAAAAATCCAGTAAAAGTATTTGGAAAATAATCGAAAGATTTTTGGATGATACTTTTGGAAGAATTCCAAAAGAATTTCATGGAGGACAATTTTTAATGAATTTCACAGAGAACATCTCGGCGGCAACAGTCCACATGAGCATAACTTCTTTTGGAAGTGGAGTGTGAACAACTAGCATCACAGCTTTAAAATTCACGAAATAATAAAGATTTTAAAGTTCTGGAAATATTACTCTCTGATACAGTTGTCGATCATGTTTCATCATTTTAAGGAAATCCATCAACACCAATAATGGAAAGATAAAATCCATCTCCTTCCTATAGAGATCACGCGGGAATGGTGTTAATGGTTTACTGTTCTGTAATAAGTCATTGGTTTCGGATTCAGTTGCACATTTCTTGAATGTTGCGGCTGATGTCAAGAAAATTTTGAAGAAAATGCAAGAGATAAATTCGTTAAATCTTAATGGGAAAATACCCTCAAAAAATCGTAGAGCAAAACTTTAGCGTATATACTCATGCATTTAGGAATAGTAGTTTACGCGACAAGGTGCAGAATGACGATTTTTACAGCACGAGTCGTACATTTATCCAACGAGGCTTGCCGAGTTGAATAATTACGAGGAGTGCTGTAAAAATCGAGTTCTGAACCGGGTTGCGTACAACGTTTTCTTGTAATTTCATAAATTACCATTTGAGGATAGTTTTTAACTAAAATTCTTCATCAAACTGCACACTGATGATCAAGCCATATTTAAGAAAGTCTGATCATAGCAGGTTATACTGTATAGTTGTAACATTTTTTCAAAACTGTGTCCAGAAAGCATCGAGTTGATCTAAACTGAAAAGCGTGTTGTAATGGTTCATTACGCAATGCAAATCAGTGCTGTAATGAACCATTACAGCACTGTTAGTTTGGTGTTGGAAAGTAGGCCTTTTCCTGTCAGATTAGTGTGAGATAAAACGGCCTATTTCGATGAGAAATTGCAAAAAATATTAAACCACATCCTGGTTTTTTTTTTTCTGAAAAAAAAATGAAATTATTTGAATCATTTCTACAAAGCTAAGTTTTCTACACTTAATTCAGCATGAAATTTCTGGCAACCATTTTTGAAACTATTAAAAAATTATATGAACAAATCAATTTTTTTTGAATAATTTGAAAGCTTTTCGATATTTCTAGAGAACATTTTTATTTTCTTGGATAATTCCAATGGATTTCCAAAATTCCCTACATATTCAAAGAGTTTCTTGAATTTCTTAAGAATTCCCAATAAATTGAGAGTATTTTTCAACTGAGATGTTTGTATATTTCTTTGCGAGTACAGCCTATTAGTCAAAACAGGGTGTCTACTCATAAGACAAAATAAAATTTCCTGAGTTTTCCAGGTTATTCTATGGAGGGATTTTGAAAGTTACCTATTAAAAAATCAACCCAAAATTTAAAAAAAAAATATTTAAAATAAAACAAACATCCATTAAGCATTATTTCTAGAATTTTCCCTGAGTTTTTTTGTCAGTTGCAAGAATTTTAACATTTCTCCTGAAAATTTCTGTTGAAAATAAATGACATCCAAACACTCTACAAAATAAAGAATAAAAGTATCCATAAGTAACCCCAAAGACGACAACCTTCGAATTCCGTCCAGTTTTGTAACTGAACTTGTATGTCTGTTCTCAGCGCTGATATTGAGATCCGTGACTCTTCTTTGAATTCCTTTCGGGATTCCTCTTTGGATTTCTAGAATTTTTAGTTTAAATTCTTTCGCAGTTTTTCACAGAATTTTTCCTGCGTATTTCTCCTTGAATCAATCCAAGTTTGTTTTTCAGAGGCTCGCCAGAGTTTTCTTGGTTTATCCAGTTATTCCAGTTTTACATCCAGATGTACGTAGCAAACATTATTAGTTCCTCGCTCATAATTAGTTCCTTCCACGATTTTCTCGGAGTTCTTTCGGGGTTTCTCAGAGTTGTTCCTGAAATTTGTATTATATTTACTCCCAGGATTTCTACAAGAGTTTCTCATAGGGTCTATGCTGAAGTACATGAACCACTGGAAGTCTGGAGTACGAGTACCTTCCGGTATTTTTTTCCAGAGGTTTTTCTGATATAGTTCCAGAGTTTCTAGCTGGATTCTTTTCGAAGATCCTTACATAATTTATTCTTCAGGGAATTCTTTTAGTAGATTTCCGGAATAGCTTCCAACAGTTTTTCTCGTGATTTTTGCGATATTAATGACGAATTTTTTCCAAGGATTTCTTCAAAAGAGATTTCCGACATTGCTTTTGTTTTTTTTTCGCAAGATTTCGCCCGTAGCGTCTCTCGGGATCCCTTTTCGAGGTTTTCAGAATTCCTTCTTGAATTTCCTAAACATTACTTTCAGGATTACTCTCAGATTTTTTTTTCGAAATTCCACAGTTTTTTTGGGATTTCTTCTGAAGTTGTTCTCGAGATTTGCACAATCAGTCTTTGCGGAGTTTCTCGCCATATTTCACCTAGATTCTTTCCGACATTTCTCCGGGAACTTCAAGAAGATATCTTGAAGACAAAAATCCTGCAAGAACTCCGAGAACCACTCTTAAATAAGTCCCAGAAGGAGCATCCACAATCTGGGAACAATTTAGGGTAGGGATTTCGGGTAGAGCTCATTGAATAATCTCGAGAAAATCAGTAAAAAATAATCTCAGGTGGATTATTGCAATTAATCTGGTAAACAATTACAAGGAAAAGCCAGAAAAAAAAACTCAAAAGATCAACAATAACTCCTGCAGATATCTCAGATTGCACACCGGAAAAAATATTAAGAGAAATCCAGGAAAAATTCAAAAAAAACTCTGAAGGCCACTAGGACCAACACCGGAAGGAAGTACCAAGAGAAGTCCCGGTAAAAACTCCTAGAGATATCTTTAAGGCAGTTCTGAGAAAAGTCAAAAGAAATCCCGCAAAGAACCTTTAGAAAGTATCCCCGCTGAAACTCCTGTAGAAATCCAGCGAAAAACTCTAGTCTACAAGAGAGCTTATGGAAATTAATTGAAAAAAATCACAGCAAAAACTTCGGAAGGAAGATTCTACAGAAAATTCGTGAAAGACTCCGTAAAAATCCTATAACCTAGGAGAATTTCAGGAACAGCTCCTCTAGCAACTCTGGGACAAATCCTGGTAAGTTCTTCTGGGGATGTTTGAAAAAAAAAAACACCGGAAGGAATCGCGGAAAATCTTGAAGACG
This sequence comes from Aedes albopictus, assembly GCF_035046485.1. NCBI lineage: Eukaryota > Metazoa > Arthropoda > Insecta > Diptera > Culicidae > Aedes > Aedes albopictus. The sequence continues at coordinate 21,502,860 of NC_085137.1, forward strand.
ATCCCGAGAGAAACACCAGGAGGAACTGCGCAACAACATCTGCGATATATCCTTAGAGAAACTCTTGTAGAGATCTAAGGGATAAATCCTGATAGAAACTCCCCAAAATTATCTCCGGGCAAAACGCAGGAGTAATACCACGAGGGACTCAGGGAGCAATACCGGGAAAACCTCTGGAAAAAATTCTTAAGGGTTCTCGTAAAAACTCCAGGAGCAATAGGTCGGAATTCTAAAATTCTTGAAGATTCACAAGGAAGGGTCCCGGAAAAAGAGGATCTCCGGGACCTCTGAGCACCTTTAGATAGTATCTAAATCGTCGGTTTGCTGGAAATATCTGCTAGATCTGGGAGCTCTCTTCTTGTTACTCTTGCACGGTTACAAAGTTTGAATTTTGATTGATTTTCTTATCGAATAATAATCCGGACGAGGTTTCGAAGAATTTCCCTAGAGTTGCTTCTGAGAATCATTCATGAGTTTTTCTTGGTTGTGATGCGTAGGTATTCCTTCTGGAAATACGAACTGGAATTCTAATAAAAGCTTCTGCAGTATTTTCTCTATAATCATCTTTGGGGATTCTCCAGGATTCCTTATTGCGTTTCCCCCAAGAAATCCTTTTGGGCATTCTCCAGCAGCTGCTTCCAAGAATTCTTCCGAAAATCTTCAGTAGTCTCTTTTGGGAATCTTCCAGGAGTTTTTTTTCTGGGATTTTTTTCTTATTTTCTGGGCATACTCCAGCAGTTTCTCCTGAAAATCCCTTCAGAAGCATATTATGTATATCCCTTTCAACATTTTTTAAACATTTTAAACATTTTCATGCAGAGGTATCTTGGAGTGGGGATTGTTCTTAGCATGGTCTGAGACCCTCGCCCTATGTAAAGAGAGGTTCCCATGGAGATGAATTTGCGAGGCACTTCTCGGAGTTGTATGGCAAAAACACAGTAGGTGGCAGTACGACGTTCCAAAATAAAGTTTCTGAAGAAATCTCCAAAAGTAATTTCTGGAAGAATCCCCAGAAGGAACGCCAGTGATACCTGATACTCACTTACACTTATATTTGTTAGTTGCTGATATGTTTCGGTGGTTGTTACATACTATAACCTCGATTTATTACGTTTCGGTCTACACTTCTTCAGCCATCATCTTATGTATCCAAATCGATACACTCGCCACCAGTGTGGTTTTATTACTATTATGCTCTATTATGATTGTTTTTAGCAATAATATGATACCAAGTCAAAAACAAAAATAATATCTAAGTTACCTTCTCACATCCGGCGAGTTGGGCAGGCTGCGACATTTTCTTCCTTTGTCACTACGGGACGAAGACGACGAATTTCCCATCTTTCACCCAGCACTTGCTTCTTCCGCCTTACAACAGCTCAACAATAATGCTGCTGCCGTTTTCCCATCACGCTTGTTACATGCCCAAAGTACCCACAACAAATGACAACAATCCGCTTCTTGCTTTTTCTGACGTAATCAAATGCAAACAACCAATTGCAACCGAGGGAAAAGACACCCACGGATCACAGAGAACACCAGCCAACAAAAAAAAAAAACTCATCACATCACAAACATTTTGCTTTCATTTCTCCCCAAGAACACCAGCTTTCAACCACAGCTGCTGCACTGCTTCGCCCCACTGCACTGCACAGCCCGAAAACAACGACGGATGACAATCGAAATGAAACTCTCTTTTTATCTTTCCCGTTATCTGTACGTCACACTGACTGTCGATGCGATGCGCCGCCGGATTGTGGGTGGACTGGATGGATGTGATGCACACAGCAGCTCGTCGCCGTTTTCCGCCACTCACTCACTCACCGCCTGCTCCGTTCTCTTGTCGCACTCAATTGATGGCGCAATCCGTAGCCGAACAACTTTCACTTACATTTCAATTACGATTCTCACAGAAGCACAAGTACAAAACTTTTGTTGTTTATTCGTTTCTTCTTTTTTCACCCGCAGACTAAAACTGAAATGAAGACTGGTGGAAATGGGATCCTTTTAGTTCTCGTCACCAACCCACACGTTTCGCCGTTACGAGCAATTCATATCCTTGTTGAACGCCTGACGCGGAGTGGGCGCTCAGCTCACTCACTCAGTAGGCCCTAGCTAGGAAAGAAATCCCTTGTCAGTCAGCGATTTTCCTTTCTGTAGGCAATTTTTCACCAAGTAAGTTGGGAGCACAACTCGACTGAAACGAAGCGACACGTGCTAGTTTGATTGTTGTTGCGAGCATGCCGTACATGTGGGTGGGTGTGGATTGGTGCGTGTGCGTGTGCCAGCGAGCGAGCGAGCGAAAACCCAACCGACAAAAGCGGGGAAAACCCTGAAGAGAGGAGCACGATTATGTTTGTTTTCTGCTTTTGAAAGGATTTAATCGCGTGCCGAAACGAATGTTGTCGATGTTGTTGTTTTTGGATTCAAGTGGATCAGTTAATCTTCCGGGATTTGTTGAGCTTCTTTCGAGCAGGAAAATGCTATTTCTATGCTTGTTTGTTGATTCTTGGAAGACGACGGAGACGGGTGGATCAACCCGTCTACGCCAAACGTATCAAAGGGTGATGTATTCTGACCAAGAATGTTGCGATACATAGCTAACTATATCCAGAGAAAGCAATACGCTTTCAGACTCTGTCTCAATTGGGATATTAAAATTGATATCAGCTTAAATTGGACTTGCTTAAAAATTATTCCAATGTCCAAAAAACAATTATCAGTTAAACCACCTTAAAATGTTCCCACTCAGGAAAAAAAACTTCTCATAAAAAAGTATATTCTCAGGTTCCAGCTTACGTTACATCGATGTTGCTTTCATCATTTTTTTCGCAAATTCCACTGAGAGTTTCTGGAGGAGCGACCTCAGCAATTCTACGACGCATTTCTTTAGGAATATCTGCAGAACGCGTTCATCGGTAAATCAATACAAAAGTTTATTCGGAAGATTTTCTAACAGCTTCCCCAGAAATTGCTTAAGGTGATTCATCTGAAACTTCTACAGTCATATCTGTAACAGTTCGCCCAGAAATACCTCCAAGTCTCCATGCAGTTCTGGCTGCAAATACTTCCAGACTTTCTCCGAAAGTTCCTTCTCACAAAGTATTAGTTTTTCAGGCACTTCCATCGCCAGTTACTGAAAGATTTCCTGCAAGGACGCTTTCATGAGAATCTTTAGATGTTCGTACAAGAGTTCTCCAGAAGTTCCTTCAATAGTTCATCCCAGATTTGCACTGGGAGTTTTGCACAGCCATGCCAAAGATACTGTCAAAACAAACTACACAAAAAAAATAAACAAAAGAAAAATGGATGTGCGAGAGTTCGACTGTTGGATCTATGTTCTAGGTTAGGGAATTTGGCTTATCAGTCCTTTTTTCTCTATAACGATAACGGTTTTCGATTCGTTACCGAAACATAGGGACGAATAGAAAACCGTTATCGTTCTAGAGAAAAAAGGACTGATAAGCCGAATTCCCTAACCTAGAACAAAAGAAAAATAAAATAATTTCCGAAGAAATTTTCAAAGAAACAACAGAAAGAAAATCCCTGAAAAATCCGAAAGGAATTATCTAAAATATTCTAGAACAAACTTATAGAAGGAATTGCCAAAATAAACAAAAAAAAATGCCGCAAGAATTTTCTAATGAATGATAGATGGAAATCGTAAAGAAATTCAAACTAACTACTAATAAAATCAAGAAATAAACTAGACAAATACATTCGTAAAGGAATTATCATGTTTTTTTTTATTTTGGAATACCAGAGAGAACTTCTTATGTGAAGATGTTCAAGAAATTCCTGAACAAGTTTCCCAAAGAAATTTAAAAGCCGTATAAAAAAAACTCTGCAATTTCCGGTAGAATTTCAAAGGAAGAGAAGAATTTCTAACGCAATTGGTGCAGGGATTTCTGAAGTAATTGCCAAAGAAATTTTCATAGAAACAACAGAATGAAAATCCATAAACAATTCCAAAGGAACTATATAAAAATGTCACCAAAACAATTACAGAAAATTGAAAAAAAACGGATTTTCAGAGAAATTTCGGGAAAAAAAAATTCGAAAGCAGTTTTCCGAAGAAACTGCGACGGAGTATTTTGGAAATCCTGGAGGCAATGCAAAAAAAACTCTTGGCACTTCTCTAAAATAAAAAAAAAGTAAAAGTAGAGCATGAAGTAGAGCTTCGAAGGAAAACTATTCAAATTTTTTGCTATAGGAATAGGAATACTGAGAGGAATTTTAGGAGGGATTTTGGAAAGAGCCTTCGGAAGAATTTCTAGATATTGATGGAGTTAAGAAGAACTTTTCAGACAAACTGCTCTAGGATGTCTTTTAGTGTTCCATTATGAACCTCCTAGATGAATCACTGCATAAACTCTTGGAGAAATCTTCAACGGAGGTCCTGGAGCGAACACTGATGAAACTATTGGAGAAATTTCGAAAAGAATTCGTGGAGGAATCCTTGAAATATCTTCAACTTCTTGTTCTTTATGGCTCTACGTCCCCACTGGGCCTGCCTCGCTTCAACTTAGTGTTCTTTGAACACTTCCACAGTTATTAATTGAAGGGCTTTCTTTGCCTGTCATTGCATGAATTTTTATATTGTGAGGCAAGTACAATGATACATTATGCTCAGGGAGTCGAGAAAATTTTTCCTACTGGAACGGGAATCGAACCCGCCGTCTCCGGATTGGCGATCCGTAGCCTTAACCATTAGACTAACTGGAGACCCCAAAAACGATCTGATTATATTTACTCAAAAATTAAGTGAATAATGTTCGCAAATCGTTGAATTCTTTCAGGAACTTTTGTTTTGCAAAACTCTTTCGAAAATAAAACAAAAATCAAATGATAGGTATTTCTAGATATTCCCATTTTTTAAGGCCAATTGTAAGAAGTTGCTTTAACATTTCTTGCAAACATTTCCTTTGGATGTGAACTTTAAAAAAATTGGAAAAACATTCAGGAGTCCAATTAGTAATCTCACAAATCATACGACCTTTGAATTTCTTAAGCAGTTTTGTAATAGAACTTGGATATCTGTTGTCTGTAGTGGTGGTGTATTAATGTTGAGATTTCTAAATTCTATTCATGATTCTTCCTTGAATTCCTTTTTAGATTTCTACCGTAATTCCTTAATTTTTATTCTCGCAGTTTCTCACGTATTTTCTTCAATAAATTGTTCCTTCCGAGATATTCTCAGAATCCTGCAATTTCTATCTAAGTTCCTCCTAGAATTTCTGTAGGAATTTTCATCGGGGTTTCTGCTGGAATAGCTCCCAGGATTTCCACAGGTTTCCCGATATGCTTCCAGTGTTTCAGTGTTTTCAGTGAGTTTTCCGACATTCCTCTTGAAGTTCCTCGCGGGATTTTGCACGCGTTTTTTTCGGAATTTCTCTTATAGGTTTCCCCAGATCCCCCTTGAATTTCATGAATATTGTCTTTCTGGACTATTCCCGGAATTTCTTCCCAGCTTTTTCTTAGGATTTCTTCCGAAGTTCCCTTTTACATTTCTTTTGTAAGGTTTCTCACTAGTTTTCACCTTGATATCTTCCGATATTTCTTCGGGAATATCGCACAAGAAGTCTCGTAAGTTATCCCAGGGGACATTCCGACGAAAAACTCCTGGAAAAAATCCCTGCAACAACTCCGGGGACAGATATCAAAAAAATCTCAAAGGAGCATCACGAGTCTCGAGACAATTTCTAGCAGGGATTTGGAGTTTGGGAATAATCCCGAGAAAATCTGTAAAAAAAAATCTCCGGTGGATCACTGCAAGGAATCCGGTAAACAACAACGAGGAAAAGTCTAAAAAGGCTCGATAAGAAATTACGGGAAGAACTCCCTGAGAAATATTACCAATAGCTCCTTCCAGAAATCTTTGGTGAAATTTCAAAAGAAATCCCGCAAGAACGTTGAGGAAATATCTCAGCTGAAGCTTCTGTGGAAATCCAGGGAAAAACCCTAAAAGAAAGCTTAAGGATTTTTTTAAAGAAATTACAGGAGAAACGTCAATAGGGATCCCGGCAGGAACTCCTGTAGAAAATTTGTAAAAACTCCTTAAGAAATCCTTTTTTTTGTCTGTAGTAACGAGATTTTTAACCCTAGGCTAGTTCATCTCGGGACCCACGCTTTACTTCCCTTCCGAAGGAAGAACCCACATTTTGTGAGTATGTCGGGAAGAAATCCTTATAGGAGCTCTAGTAGGAATCCCAAGAATAACTCCTGTTGCCACTCAGGGAGAAATCCAAGAAGATCTTCTTGGGAAATCGCAAAAAAAAACCTGGAAGGAATCGCGGAAAAACTTCAGGAGGAATCCTAAGAGAAACTCGTGACAACACTGCGATATATCCTTGGAGAAATATGTGTGTAGATCTCGGGATAAATCCTGAAATAAATTACGTGAAAATGTATTTGCGCTAAAATGCAGGAAAATCCCACAAGGGACTCTGGGAGAAATATCGGGAAAATCTCTGGAAGAACTTCTGCAATTTTGTAGGATCCTCGTGAAAAAATCTAGGACAAAGCGATCGAAATTCAGGAATCCTGAAAGATTCACATGGAAGAATCTCGGAAAGAATCATTCAAATCCTGCAAAAATGCTGGTAGAACTCCGGAATCAGCGTCTACATGGAAATTGCAGCATCTTATCGGAATCGTCGGTAGGCTTGCGGGAAATATCTACTAGATCTTTAAGCCCTCCTTACGTTTCTCTAGACGGTTATCCAAATTCCTTTTATGCTTTTAGAATTATCATTCGGAGGAAATTTCAACGTCTACACGGAGCCACTTAAATTTAGGAAAAGCTTATGTTCGAAAGCAGTAAACACTACACATTCGAAAGCTTTTTCATTTATACATAGAATGTAGTAAACTCTGTGTACTCTACTTCTGAGCTTCTGAGTATGTATATCTGAACAGTAACGTTCATACAACCCAATTTTTTATTTTTTATCGGTGCAAACTTTCCCTAAGTATTCAAGAAATTTCTTGACGATTCCCGGTTTTTCTGGTAGTAGACATCCTGTAGGAGGACTTCTCAAAAATAGAACTAAAGGATGAGCTTCTGACGAAACTTTTTTCATCCTAGTAAGATGTTATGGTCAACATGCCCCAGACCTAACATCCTAGGAGAGTTAAATAATTTGTTGTAGGGGCAGGAATACTGAGACAAACTTTTGAGGGAATTTTGGGAAGATCCTTTGAAAGAATTTCTAGATATTAATGGAATTAAGAAATACTTTGTAAGGATTTTTCAGACGAACTTCTTTGGAATCTCTTCTAGGAATCCTATCACTGCTAAAATACTTGGAGGAATCCTTGACAGAGCTCCTAGAGCAAACACTGATGAAACTCTTGGAGAAGTTCCCAAAGGAATTCGTGGAAGAATCCCTGAAAGAATTCCGAATGATGAAGTAATTTTCGAAGGAATTCCTTCAGGACGAATTTCTGAAGAAACTCCTCCTGGTAAATTCCTGAAAGAAATCGTCGTAGAGGAATCCCTGAAGAAACTCTTCCTGAAAGAATCTCTTATGGAACTCTTTCTGAATAAATGTTTAAAGGAATTCCCTTAGTTGGAATCCAAGAAGGAATTCTATATATAAAAATTAGTTTGAAGTCCCTTTGAGGCAACAAAACTCATGAACGGCTGAACCGATCAGAATGACTCTTGCATGGTCAGATCCGTATTCACGGTGGCTGTGTTTATGAGTAAAAAAGTTACGAAAATGAACTAAAAAGTATGAAAATTGAAAAAGTTTGATTTTCCATGACCTGATAAGAAAATCAACATTATCGAAATGAAACCAATCTAGAGTGCCATGCTGAGCAATGAACTTACAGTTGTCATACCACCACAACTTGGAAAGACAAAGTTTGCCGGGACTGCTAGTCTCTGATAAAATACTTAACGAAAACTTGGCTAGGCATTCTCAGAGGTTATTCTGGAATTTTCTTTATGAACTTCATGGAACAATAATGCAAACGATGCAGTGGTGTGGAAGGCAAATTCGAGATACTCCAAGGAAGATTTTTTTATTCACGTGAAAGAATATCAATGAAAAACATTGTAAAAATATTAAATTTCCTACATCTCACCACACTTAAGCTACATCGAATTATAAAAAAAGAAAAGAAAAATGTATGGGATCTAGTGAAATATTATTCGTGATTTTTTTTTTTTGCTGTTTTATAGAGTGGATAACTGACACTTAAAAAGATTACAAGTGGTAGTCGAAATACGCGTATCTGTCAAAGGATAGCATAACAGGGCGGAATTAAAAGGTATAGTCAGAGATGCCAGATATACAGATTTTTCTGTATTATGCATATTTTTGACCTTCTATACAGACAAGTTAAAGAGTACAGAAAAATACAGATTTTAAAAATGTGAAACAGATTTCTCCGGAAAGCATTAAATATGAAGTTATTTTGAATAAATTTAATGAAAACTGTATAAATTGCTGCTTAAACTTCATAGTATTTATGAAAATTTGTACATTTCCACACATGTTTGAGAAAAATAAATACCAGTAAACATTGAAAACCGTCAAAAAGTAGTACATTTTTGTTAGTTCCTATTGAAATCTAGAACTCTTGGTGTCTGCTATACCCTAGGCCAGGGACGTGCAATTTCGAAAGGAAAACATGACGCACGAAAGCTGTAGCAAATCGTTTCCCATGCGACAGGACTGCTGCGATGCTTCATAACTCACACTGCAACACGCTCGTTCATTATTGCTACTGAAACAAGTGTGTTTGACAATTGAAGTGAAACACTTTGGATTTCCGTTTCAATTGTGGGTCATTGAAAAATTTCAATGTGCTAAAACACTATTTAAAACAATTTTTCAAATAGTGGTGCACGCCAATAGAATGATCATTATGTTTTATGAAAAAAGAACACAACTTCGACCGCTTAAATCCAATTAAACGGCGCCTATAACCATTGAGAGACTAACGCGCAAGAGTGAGACACTACTGCTCTGCCGAGTGAAGCACAAGCAACGCCACCCCGAACAGAGACTACCGAGTGCTACGATGAATGAGAACGTTTTCCGAATCGAAAAGAAAGACTCGAATAGTGTGTCAAACAGATAAAGTGACTCATTCAAATGTTGCATGAAAGTGTCTCATTGAAACGAAATTAAACGCCCCTGCCCTAGGCTATACCCTCAAATACGGCGATACAGAAAAATCTGTATTGATACAGTTTTTTGATAAAATAATCTGGCATCTCTGGGTACAATACAGGTTACATTTTTCCGAAGAGGGTACTCCGCTAAGAGGGTTCGAAAAGTCGGTACAAGACTGTTTAACAGATTTTTATTAGAAAAAGGATCAATTTTTTTTTCAGATATGTGAATTTTCAGCCAGCGACATTTAGCAAGGTCCAATTTTGTTTTGTTTTATTTATTTAAATTGATGTACGCAGAATCTATTTTTGGACACAGAAAAATCTCAAAACTTGTTTCCGGGCAAAAGCCTGTTTTAAAAATCGATGAAAAATAAAATTTCGAGTGAAACTAGTAACAAGCATTTGACCATCCTGGGCTACTTGGAAAATTTTGAGGCTAAAGGTCAGCTTTCTACAGAAAATGATAAAAAAAAATCGAAGGGTAAGGTTATTGGAAAATTGAAATTATATGACATCTAGCATAGATATGCGATGAATATTACTCTCAGTGTATTTTTTTTTCCTTTTTCCTTGTTAGATTGAAATGATGCCTTCGAAAATGTTTGAGATATTTTACTCAAACATCTTCGAAGGCATCATTTCATTCTAACAAACCGTGTTCAAATTACATTTTTTAAGAAGATTATCAGGTGTTTTTCATACGCCCTTTTCAAAAGTAAGGTGAAGAATATTGCAAAACGAATTACATGAAAAATATTTTCAGATACTCAAACATGAGCAAATTTTCATTTGAATTGAAAAAGCTCGCATCTACGCGATTTGTGCTTTGAGCTGGAAATGCTCAATGGTAGCTAAAAAGGTCTGAATTACATTACAACAGAACTAAATCTTCTTGCTACGACCAAACATATTTTTGACAAACGCGCAACAATCAGGTATCTATGTTTCTTCTTGCCCATGTTATCCATTCGCCAAAACCCCACTCCCGAACCAAAAACCGAGGAACATCGAGCAGTTTCCGACCCGGCTCGATCCAAGTAGGCCATTTATAGTCAAACATGTGATCCAACGGGGCCACAACACGGCCAAAACATCATTCAAATCAACCATCAATTTATCAATTTAACCTGCCAACTTCCGCCAGCCAACTGCCAAAATGACACCGACAGACGACGATGACGACCAGCGCAGCTAACGCAATATCTTGGCTTTCTTCCTCCTCGATTTGCTCCTTCTTCCAATCAATTAATCTTTCCACTTGAATAATGCGCGAGCGAGCGAAAATTGACCGAATCCGAGTACCGAGTGACAAATGGACAAATCGTGCCGGCGGCGACAAGCGCGAGGCCGTGCGTTTTCTAAAGTTTCTAAACTAATCGTTTGGGATCTGTTTTTGTTTTTCTTCTCATAGGCAGGCGATGAGATGCATATCTGGCAGAGGATGAGGAATTGACACAATTGTGTGAGATGTGTGGGCGGAGATGGCCAGATTTGAGTTAGAAATGGATTATGCAAGCACACGATACGATACAAAAATTTGGTCAATCTAAAAATGGCAAAAAAATTGCTCCAAGAATAGCTCATCTTTAGAGTAAGGTGGGGCAAAAGTTCGACCTTAGTTGATAATTCAACCTATTTCAAAAAATCGAAGCAGATAAAAATAAATAAATACCGTGTGGTGATTCTACCATCCATGAGCTAAAATTTTGCTGAACAAAGTTACGCCAAATGTCTTTTCAATTTTGAGTTAAAACACTTTTTGTATATGTGTGTTTTATTCGAACTCTTGCCCCACCACTGGGGCAAAAGTTCGAATCTAGTGTTTGTGAAATTTCGCTAACCGTAGCACACTATTTTGACACTTTGGTAATAGGAATACCTGAAACCACTTAATATTTGATGTTAGAACTGGAATACACTTTAAAATTCGATTTGGATTTTACCCAAATCAGAGTTAAATTTACTACACCAAAAATTAGTAGTTTTCCGCCAAATTCAGATAAAACAACATTTTTTTCCAACTTTAATCGAATTTTCTCACTAATTCCATCACTCTTAGCGATAATATGTACATTTTGCAGAATTTTAGGTTTATACCTAAAGTTGCCGCATGACTCGAACTTTTGCCCCACAATTCGAACTTTTGCCCCACTATGTGTAAAATACGATTTCCAAATCTTTTTTGCAAAAAGTTATACATGCTAGAGCATCTTCAAAATATACCTAGTTACGCCCCAAAATAAAATATCGAATTCGATTTCATTAAAATTTCATTCCATGCGTTGGAAGGGTCATCGCATGTTACAATTTTTTGATCAAAAACCAACATTTTGTCATAACTTTTCGAAATATTGATCAATTGTCATAATTTTTGGAGTGAAAGACTCTTTTTCAAAAAGGGTTCGAACAACCTTGACACCCGAAAGATATATTTTGAATTGAGCTCAAAAACTTAAAAAGAAACTCTTGCCCCACTCGAACTTTTGCCCCACTTTACTCTATATATTTTTTAAATTTATCTCTTGAAAATTTTCATCAATAGCAGTGAAAAGTTACATAGAAAAAACCCTAATTAATCCACCTTGCGGTGATGGTGCCTTTCTCGTGCCTTCGAAAACACATTTCAACACAATTCAAGTGACGTGTTGATGAATATCGCACTTTCATACGTTTAACAGAAATCCAGTTGATGGCATCAGAGATCATATCATTTATCTGGTTTTTGGTTTTTGAGCCTTGAACTCTTAAAAAACAGCCGCAATCTTGAATTTTGAGCCGCCATTTAGGATTCATGTCCAGCAGCTTGGAAATTCTGGTCGCTATTTTTGGACTCCAGACTTTTTCCCCATATCAGATACACCCATATTGAATGGTTTTAGAGCCCAAAACTCCATTAAACAGCCGCCATTTTGAATGTGGAGACGCCTTCTTGGATATTCTGGTAGCTATTTTTGAACTCCGGTTGTCTTCCCCATACCAAATATACCCATATTAAACGGTTTTAGAGCGTAAACCTCCATTAAACAGCTGTCATCTTTAAGTTTATGCCGCCATCTTTAATTTTGAGACGCCATATAGCCATATAGTGAACATATAGCCTTTCAGTACATTTCGGTGTACGAGAAAGGCAAAACAATATTTTCGAGCTTCAATGCTGTAGAAAACTGAGATATTTAATTAAACCAATAGATTCAAAGATCTGTTTTTGATACTCACTTAAAAATTCTGAAATTTGCACGAGACAGAAACATCAATGAACGTAACCATTTTCATGACTGAATCACAAATTGGACTCAATTTTACGCGCATCATGTAAGTCCTGGTTGGTTGCGTTAGATGTCAACAAATCCACTTCACCAGAAACGTAGAATCAGTATCACATTCATCTGCCACCTTCCAACTCGGTGAAATAGCCGAGAGGTAAGAGATGTGGCTCACAATCAGCAGATCCTGAGTTCGAATCCGGGCATGTTAATATTATACTTTTATATGTTTTATTTATCAAATCGGTTCTAGCGATTGCTAGACGCTAAGAAAATATAAGTCCTAGGAGACGTAAATTTACATGTTTAGACCTCTAAATTTGTGTCTTTGAAGACGCTCGTATATGTCAGGTTCAGGACACCTAAAATTACATGATTTTTTCTAGGTGTGTAGAAAATTCAATAATCTTTCGAATGAGGGCTAAAAAGCTGCGATAAGTTTGACCATTTTCAAGTTATAGCCAGTTTGAGGCAAGCCAAGTCAAAAACATGTAAAGTTCAATTACTATATAACGGTTGAGATTTGACCATATGCGTACACATTTTTTTCACCATTGATGATCCTCTATCACTCCTAAAAAGTTTGCATTCACCCATCGGGACCCCCCGGAACCGGTTCCGGAACACTACCGGTTCAGATATGGACTGAAACAGTTTTCCTGCTAACCGTTCATCAGGTTATCGAAAATGCCGCTGTTTGTTGTGTCGCATGAATGAGTTATGTTCAATTTTATATTTGGTCACTTCTGGCGGAACACCCAGAACCGGTTCCGGAACACTACCAGTTCATATATGATCTGATACTGCTTTCTTGCTAACCGTTCATCACGTTATCGAAAATGCCGCTGTTTGATGTGTTGCATGCATGGGTTTGGTTTCTTTTATATTTGGCCACTTCCGGCGGGATACCCAGAACCGGTTTCGGAACACTACCAGTTCAGATATGATCTTATACTGTTTTCCTGAACGGTTAATCAGGTTATCAGAAATGTCGCTGTTTAATGTGTCACATGCATGGGTTTGATTCTCTTTTATTGTAGGAATTAAACGGCTACGCAGTCTTCAAAACGGAAAACGAAGTTTATTGTTTGGCAACTTCCGGCGAGTCATCCGGAACCGGTTCCGGAACACCACCGGTTCTGATATGGTCGTAGACTATTTTCCTGCTTACCGTTCATCAGATTATCGAAAATGCCGTGGTTAGATGTGTCGCATGCATGGGTTTGATTCTCTTTTATATTTGGCCACTTCCGGCGGGACATCCGGAATCGGTTCCGGAACACTACCGGTTCAGATATGGTCTGAGACTATTTTCCTGCTTTCCATTTATAATATGATCGAAAATGCCGTGGTTAGATATGTCGCATGCATGGGTTTGTTGCATTTTCATGTCTGGCACCTCCCAGAGGTACCGATCCGGAACACCTAAATGGCCATAACTCCGGAACGGCTGGACCGATCCAAACCATTTTCAATAGGAAAGAATGGGACTGTATGCCGCGTCGAATGAACCGTCGGTCATTAAAATCGGTTGAGGTTTACTGCCTAGTTTTTTGTACACACACATACACACATACACACACACGCACACACATACACACACACATACACACACACAGACATTACCTCAATTCGTCGAGCTGAGTCGATTGGTATATGTGACTCGACCCTCCGGGCCTTCTATCAAAAAGTCATTTTTGGAGTGAACATATAGCCTTTCCAGTACACTTGGTGTACGAGAAAGGCAAAAACAGAAGTTTTATATACTAAATCTTCAAGGAATTATAAATAGTGGAAAAGCCTTAAACGGGAAGTTGCAAAAATGCTTCAACAGTTATGGATAGTATGCTGATCGCAAGACATTTCTTGGCCTATCTCGATGCGTGGAAAATTCAGGCAAGGAATCGCTCAAGAAATGAGCAAGCCTTTGATTTTTCTTAATCCCAGTACGGAGCTGAGAAGAAACGTCAAGTCAAATGGAGCATGCTATGTTGAATTTCTTGACCATTTCGCACTGCATGTACAAAATTACAATACTTGAGCGATTCCGTTTGAGGTCCATACCCAGCATTAGGTGCGTTTTATACCGGTCCCTCGTGGATGCAAATGTGTCTCCTTTGCACCTAGGACATATAGCTTTACGCTGGAGACGAACGAGTAGGCGTCGTCGTTCGTTAAACCACAAGGAGACAGACGGGGAAGTATTCAATGTAAACATGTTACTTTGATCTGTCAATTGCTTCTACTGTCTGTTGAACGCCGCCGCGTCGTGCTAGAGAAGCCTTCTCCAACTAAGTCCGAGAAAGTTGTTGTATTCTACTACCTATGCGACTCCACCGGTCGCCGCAGGTCGCTTTGATTGGACATCACCACGAGAGAGAGAGAGTAAAAATCAACAAACGGCGCACTGCGAGGAACACAAGCTTACAACATTAGCAGTCATAACAGTATGCATAGCCGGCCGCAGCACCACAGTGGTGCTCAACCTGTGGACTGCGAGGGTCATGAATGCGAACCTCGGAAGGGTCATGAATGCGAAAAGTCGGAAAAAATCTCAAACGTTATTAACAAAAAAATATTTTTTTTTATTTCATAAAACATACATTTTGCGAATTTCGAATAATAAACTGATTTTTAAATACTTAGGGTTTTTATCTAATTCCCGTCTATTTTAGCACCGATCAATAATTATCGAATTTATTTTTGCATATTGCCTAACACCTCATGGCATATTCAGTATCAATTATAATTTATAAATTATAAATTAGCTTCCAAAACATGTTAAAATATTATAAAAGAACTAAAATTTCCTTCAAATAATAAGATTGAATAATTATCCCTCGAATTCTGTTTCCGTCCAGTGTACGTCTATTTCGGGCACAACCTGAATTCAATTTCCAACACACTTTCTACGTGACACTATAGTACATGGAAAGACCAATAATTATGGTTTGACCCTAACTGTTTATTCGAAAAGTCGGTCAAATTACTCGCAATCCAAATCAAATCATGTGTTCAACATCCTATTGAGCAGAGAGCTTCCAAATTGAGATGGATGTAGCTTAAGTATAACCAACAAAATATTTCAATTAATATTTTAGACCACCACAGCATAATACCTATGCCATCACAATGCAACGAAGAAATCTTTCTCAGTGGTTGTGAAATACTATGTTTCGTATGCAGAAAATCCACGCACACGTTTGCTTGCATACTCCCTAGACAAAGACGACTGTAAGCAAACATTTTACCCACCGGAAAAAGCGATCGATTTGACTTGTTCAATTAGCTTTTGCTGCATTCTGCAGCAGTGAAATCCAACTTTGAAGTAGGTACTACATAGTTTTTGTGAGATGTGAATTGAAAGTTGATTCAACAAGTGAACCTGGCGAAATGAAAATTGAACGGTGACGAAGAACAATTCGTCTAGATGCTGCTTTGATGCGGTTGCCTTCGTCGTTCCCAAAACAAGAAAAGTTTTCAACTAGTAAGTGCAGTGAAACTGAAACGTGAAATTTCGCGTAATCATTCGTTTTCCAGTGCTATAGGGGCTGGTTATCGATAGACTACATCTTTTTGCTTCCATCTTATGAGCCATTGGCAAAGGTGAGTTGAAATATATGTAATTATTAACTATTTACTGTCCGATATGACGAAAATTAGCGCATATGGCGAAGTAGATTTCTTCCCTCTAGCAATTGGTATACATCCAAAATTAAAAATGACTAGGAATAATTTTGTAGGACTCCCTACAAAAACCTGCATAAATTATGAATGAAGCCCAAGGAAAACCTATGAAACAGCCTCCGGTGGAACTTCTAGAGATAGCCCTGGAGTATTTTTCGAAGAAGCTTTTGAGATCTGAAAAAAAAAATAAATGAAGAAAACCCTGTAGAATACCTTGGGAACATAATTCCCGAAAGAGTTTCTCAAGACATTTCATTTCAGGCTAACAGAATATACAAAGGAATACATACGTGGAGGAACCTCTAGAGAAATTTCTCAAAAGGACTTCCTAAAGAAAGTTCCGACGAAAATCCTGGAGGCATTCCTGTAGGACCCTTTGGAAAAATTCCCTGGAAATCTCTGAAGGAGCTCCCTGCTGGTATCTGCGAAATGAATCTTGCAGAAATATCTGGAGGAGTTTAAGCAGGAAACTTTAGAGGAATTCCTGAAAGGACCTCGGGAAAATAGTTGCAAAACTGTCTGGAAAAGTTCTGTACGAATTTCCGAAAGAGTTTCTCAGAAATCAGAGGAATCCGTGAAGGAATTTCTGGAGGAATGTCCGGAGGAATTTCTGAAGTAATACCTAGAGAATACATAAGGGAAAAGTCTGCAAGGTTCTTTGCAGACATTTCAGAAAGAATTTGTTTGTAGAAAAAAACATGAAGGAATCCTTGAAATATGTTTTGAATCAATCACTGAATAATTTTCTGAAACAATTCCTGAGTTACAGAAAAAAATTCCGTAGGAGTTAGTGAAGAAACCCCTGAAAAATACAAATTTAAATTTAAAAAATCTTACGGCATTCCGGGAAAATTATCCCATAAGTAATTGCTGAAGTGATAGCTGGAGGAATTCGTGAAAGAATCTTTAGAGATTTTTTTTAAGCAATCTCATTGTAATTCCTACAATTCCTGGAAGAAGTTCCAAGAAATTTAATGAAGAGCTTCCCAAATCAAACAAAAATTCCTGGAGGAACTTTAGATGGAATTTCTGAGAAAAGTTCTGCAGAATTTAAATAAATACCACAATGAAAACAAGAATTAATCCCTGTGAAACCAGCAAAAACTTCTAGATAAACCCCAGGGAAAACTACAGAAATGCTTGAAGGTTGTCCTGGAAGAATATATGAAGGAATTCCTAGAGAAACCTTCGGAGAAATTCCTGAAAATGAGTTCCGCATTAGTATATTCAGGGAATCCATCAGAAATTCTAATAGTAGTTTTTTTATGTATTGCATTTTTGGAAAATCTGCTATGATTTCCTTTTATCGGATTAAATTAAATCAAAATACAAACACTTGAAGTTTTCTTAGTACCGGACCTTCTCTAAGAATTCTGTTAGTATTTGTGTTAGAAATTTCTTAAGAAATTGTTTGAGAACTTCTATTAAAACTTTCCCAAGAGCTCAGCCCCAAAAACTGAGAGTTTCACAAAAATGTGGTCAGAATTCATCCAGATACGTCAGAAATTCTTCAAAAAAAAAAATGTCTGCTGGTTGTGCTACCATCTAATCTGATGTTATTATCTAGAACCAATGAAAGATTTCCAGAAAAAATGAAGACTAACTTTTAAAATCTAAGCGAAAAGGCTTTCTTTTGTTAAAACTTACTCTAGGAATAACTCAGTAAAAGGAGCGGACCTGGTGTGGTGGTTAGAACACTTGACTATCACGCCGAGGACCTGGGATCGAATCCCACTCCCGCCGTACTCACAAAATGTGGGTTCTTCCTTCGGAATGGAAGTAAAACGTTGGATGAACTAGCCTAGGGTTAAAAATCTCGTTAGTACAGACAAAAAAAAATACTCAGTAAAATTTCTATAAATTCCACAAATATATTATGGATCTTCATATGAGTCTAGTACAACTAGTGAACTTTTTGATTATTACTTTTAACTATTTCGTCTTCATGACATATTTTTCCTAACAAATAATTTAGTTGCAAAGGATTTCACGAGCTTTATCTATGAACATGAAAAACTCTTAACATAGAAGAGATTATTCAAATTCCCTATTATCAAAAAAATCCTTGATTTCTGTTTTTTTCCTAATGTCATCTTATCCTCTGATAAATCCAGGTTTTCAGGTTTTTCAAAGTAGTAGACACACTGTCCTTAAGCAACCCCTAGAAGACAAAAATTCCTTCTGGAATTTCTTCGGAAATTTCTCCACGAATACCTTTGGCATAGAGAGCATTACAAATTCATCCCTGTTCATCCAGGAATAATGCTATAAATTTAATCAGAGTATATATGTCACAATAGATCTAAAAGCTGGTCGCAGTGACTTAAATACCCTACAAGGAATAAAATAATCAGAGTATACCTCTAAGTAGAAAATCTTCCACGGTTTTTTTTTCTCAGAAATTCCTTGCGGAATCTTTTAGAAAATCCTACAGATTTTTTTTAGAAAACCTTCCAGAGAGGCTTAAACCTTCCTTTTGCATCATGTTGGCAGTAGCTCGCTGATGTAGTGTACGGTTTGGGCCAAAAATGACCCTAATGCCAAAGAAGGGTCAAGCAAGTTTCCCAGAAATCAATCTGCAGTTTCCTCTAGAAACTTCTCAAAGTATTCGATTACAAAACCTTTCATAGATTTCTTAAGAATTTTCTCCAGAGATTCCCTTTGAAGTTTTTTTTTTGAACTTTTTTATAAGTTGTTTCAGAAAATTCTCTACATATTTTTTTTAGAAAATCTCTGAACAGTTTCTTTATAAATCATTCCTTCCACGTTTTTCTCAAAAAAAAAATCTCCAAGAATTGAGAATCGCAATTCTAAAAAAAAAAATCTCCAAGGACTCCTTGAGAATAATTTTCAAAGATTTCCTCAGTAATTCCTCTAGTGATTCCAGCAAAAATTCCTTACGTATTCTTGATGGAAATCTTGCTTGGATTGTTTCCAAAATTCCTCCGGGAATTTCTTGAGCAATTTCGCCAGGGTTTTCTTCTGAAGTCTGATATTCGTTGAGGGATTTCTCAATTATTTCATCCTAATATCCTCTGAAAGCATTCCAAAGATTTCTTCAGAAATTGCTCCAAAGATTCAGAAATCCTTCCAAGGATTCCTTAAAAAAAAGAAATTCAAAATTCCTAGAGAAATTTTTCCAAAGTTTGTTTCAGTAATTTCTCCAGGGATTACTTCAGAAAATCGCCATATATTGCATAGCAAATTCCACAAAAAAGAATAACAAATTGTTTACAACATTTTTTTACAAATTTACTCGATAATTACTTGATGAATTCCTTTAGTTTAGAGATGCCTTCAGAGATTCTTGCAGAAAAACTCTCACGGATTTTTTAATGAATTTACTCCAATAATTTCTTCATAACTACATATTTTTTTAAGAATTTTGTCGGAAATTTCTCCTGTGGTTACTTCAGAAATACTCCATAGGATTTTTTCAGGAAACTCATTCATGTATTCCGTCTCCACAGATTTCTTCAAAAATCCGGTTGGAAAATCTTCAATGAGATCCTTTAGATTTTTTTCCAAGAGTTTCTTCAGACTTTTTCCAGAGATTTATTTCAAGGCTTCTTTCCGAAATTACTCTAGCAGTTTGTTCAAAAATTCTTCCTGGACTTCCGTCTTCACAGACTTTCCAAAGATTCCTAAGAAAGTCCAATGCTTTCGTCCAGAAATTTATCCAGAAATTCGTTCAGAAAATCGTCTAGGGGTGTGCTAGGAAATCCTCCAAGGATTCGTTCAGAAATTTCTTCAGAATTTTATCAAAGCTGTTAGCAAAGCTTCTTCTGGAAACCGCTCAAGCGTTTTCTTCAAAAATTCTTTCAGGTATTTCTTAACGAACACCTCTATGAAGTGGAATATCTCCAGAAATTTCTTTAGTAATTGCTTCAGAGTTTCTTGCGTGATTTGCATGAAGGAATTCCTACATAACTTCATAGAATGATTCTCTTATGATTTGCTTCGAATATTTTATCTTTATGTGTTTTCAAGAATTGATTGAAAAAGTTTGTAAAAAAATATTTGTAAGGAAATTTGGCATGAACAACGGAAATATTGTCGGATCGATTTTATCCACATGTTTCTCCAGACATTCCTCCAGAGATAACCCTTAAGGGAACATGGTAACCCTTAAGGGATTTTTTTTTGAGAATCTATAAAACAATTTTTTGTAGAGATTTTCTTGTCTTATGTCTTGTCTGTTTTTGAGATTTCTCAAGGAGTTTCTTCAGGTATTTCTCCTTGAATATCTATAGAAAATCCTCTTTTAATCGCGGATGTTTCTTCGAATTCATTCATATTTTGCTCCAGGGAATCTTTCAAAAATTCCTCCAAAGAATTCTACAGGAATTTGACCAGAGATGTTGTACTGGAACTCATTGAGAGATTCCTTCAGATATCCGTTCAGAAATTTCTTCTGAAGTTTATTCGAAGATTCCTTCAGCATTCCAAGGATTTCTTCAGGTATTTCAGAAAGGTTTTTTTATGTTTTTTTAGATTTTCTATGAAAATCTTCCAGAAATCCCTTCAGAAAATTCTTGGGTTTTGATGTGCTTATTTTGCTTATTAGTAAGTGTTTGTTGTTTTGTTTTAAGAACCAGATTTTGTTTCTGATGGTGAGAAATAAACTAAGACTGATTGTACGCTACTTCTAACAAAATGCACTTGAGAAAAATGAGTTTCACCCCACGGTGTTTTCATTTCTTTTGGCCAAAGGATTGTTATCCAGATTAAGGACGCATTATTGAATTATGTTTGATAGGAGCACCTAAATTTGTAAACCTTGAGTAAGCAGCTCTGATTTTGCCATGTCAGAACTAATTTTTGGATACCTTGAATGTTTGTTTATGCCATATAACTTTTATGACAAATGGCATTATGCCATACGGCATTATGCCAAATGACATTATGTCGAAATTCTCGAGAAAACCTTGAGAAACATTCTTGAAAGAATCGCTTGTTTTATTTTATTTATTTTTTTTTTTTGAAAAACAATGCATGACAAGGAATGGAAGATTTTTTGCTATAAGGCATTCCTGAAAGAATGTGTTATAAAAGAAAACCAAAAACTAAAATATGATAGTTGAAGTCAATTTTAGGGCATTTGTCCGGCTTCTATCCACCTTGCCGTGGCTTAGACAGCGGTCCGCGGTATGCTTCACCTTGAGCATCACTGCTCTAACTGGATGGTTGTTGGAACGAAGACTGTTATTTACCGTCTGAGTTGAGCGACCAGGTGCATTCATCGCTAGAGGTCCAACACCGGCGCAAGAGCAATTCCTAATACCTTTGCCCGGTCGTCGTATTCATCTGAATAACGATAGAGCGGGGGAGTCGAAAAAAAGAGGCCCATAAATTATCGAAAACTGGGAGATGCCATCTCGTCGTCCCGTCGGTCGGAGTCAGTTCTGCTGACTAAGTACGTTCTTGTACGTTATTTAAAGGTGCGCTTTTCTTGCGAAGAGTTCCTGCTCGTTTTTCGCATAAATTATAATGAACATGATGCTTTTTGGAAATTGAAAATTTCACGGCGAGAGTGGAGTGCTGCATGCTGCTACATGTTGGTAACAACAATGGGGATCATATCGAATCGAGAGCAGTCGAGGAGGATCCAATGTGTGCATACTCTTCTGATAAAGAATTTTGATAGATGAGTTTGTGCTTGAAAAAAAAAATACTTGGCAGAAACAAACTACTATGTTTATAAGAGACGTAACCCTTTTGGAAAGAAATTTCAATGATATCATGAAAAATATGTCTTGGATGTTCAGCAAAATGTTTCAGTTGGATTCTGCTGCTATTTATCAGTATTTTGGAGTGCCCAAATAATAAACCTTTACTCATTATAGTTTTTTGAAAACGTAGGCAAAATTATTATTGATTTATAGATATTTAGTGGCGAATCCTTGGGTAACTAGTATTTTTATTATCCAAAAAACAGTTCATCATTTGGTGACAACCATCGCTCAAAAACCACTTTTAACTGCGAAAGTACAGTAAACAAGGTTGAAGCATACCACTTGAACTTCAAAACAGTTCAACAACTTCAGCCAGCATGGCAAAACATTACTCCCGGAAATGAGCTCGAAACCGCCCTCTTTTCCACTCGTTCCAGCTGCCGGAAGTAGATCCTTTACCCATAAAGCAATCTTTCCTATCAAACAGGCCTTTATCATTCCCTCTTTAAGAGTCTGTTTACCCGTACCTCAACCGTGATATGCCACCCCCACCCCAAAATGGTAAAACACATCAGCCCAACCACCACCGCGTCGGTTGTCGTCGTTGGCCTTGCGTGGCAAATACCGAAGAGGGAAAACTCCCGCTCCCGAAAATGCGTGTCAAATTTATAGCACCGGAAATATGACTGCGGTTGGATCGGATAACCTTTTCTAGGCAGGCAGCTTCCCCCCAGATCTCAGCATCCCCCGCAGCCTTCCGAATGCAATTCAGAAGAACTCTCGATAGAACTTGTTTCAGAAACGCGATAAAGGGGGAAATACGACATGGTCCACACGGATATCGATCCCAAGCAAATCCCAAAACGGAGCCCCAGAGAAACCACGTGTCAACTGGCCGGAGGGTGTCACACTTCTGGGTACCATTATTGAAGCGACCAGAACTTACATATCCACTAGGTAATATCCTTTTGGTTTCGATTGTTGGGGAGATAAGGATGCCAAAATGCTGCGTTTAGTCCGTAGGTGATACATGGTTGAGTGCGTAATTAGATACGTCTCATTTTGCCGCAGTAATTAGCGTCTTGGGATGCATTGGATTCCCCGATTTTGTAGAAAAGGGTTCATTCGGGGGAGGAATATCTTCCTAAGCCCACAGGAATGCAATAACGAGTACTTCAGGGGCATCATATACAATTTCAACGGTGCTAGATGGCATGCTATGACTGAGAAAGCAAAAACCGGTTCGATTGCGTTTGTCACTCGCACGTCGCTAATTAATAACCACTTTACCAGACAAACAAAACCAGAAAATCCGATTAGTCATACCCCAAGCGCCACACTTTCGATTTCGGTTGGGCACGCATACGCATTTTGTGATAATCTAATAGTTGGCAAATGATATGCACGCTACTAATCACAAAAAAAAAAAAAGCAGTACAAAACACTGAGTATTAATGTTTTAGAATGTTTCAGGGTTCATAAGCTTCTTCAATATATCAATAAATCACACAAGCACCTGCAACTTCTGTAAGTTTTTCACAAAATTAAACCAAATTAATGATAATTTATAATCACAGTATTGAAAACAAACCAGTGAACATTTGCTGATTTCCCTACAGAATATCCACTCTTGGAGTTGTACATGTATTTCAAAAGCAGCGTTTAAAGGTCCTGTTGGATCCATTTTAGAAATTAAAAGGAAAACTAAGATGACCCAAAACCCAAAATCATTTTGAAACAACATCATGACCGTTTAATATCGGGCTGCGAAGACTAAAAACGAGCAACAAAGCCATTCTCTTTAAACTTCTTTTTTTTTTGTTTTGTTTTTTTTTTATCATAGTTATTTCTTTTTTTATTTCAAAAAGGAATTAATAGAAACTCTTGATAGAATCTTTTTTGCTGATTGTTGATCACTCACAAACGTTAGACACTATCACTATCATTTGTTCAGGATACTCAAAACTATAAATCAAGTTTTAACCAGTAGATTTTTGGAAATTCACCTGATTCTGAATTTCCAATTCTTTTTTATTTGGAACTCTCAGATTGTTGAATGTTTTTTTAAACCGTACTTTAAGACTAAATTGGAAGTATTTCCTCATTTGTTTGCTTTTTTAGTCTTTTTTTTTTAAAAAAGAGAGTAATACTTTTAGAATCGGTTTCCATACATTTTCCCTGGTAGTACATGTTTTGCAGTATTACAAAAACTTACAATAACCATTTTAAAACGAAATTAAAAAAAAAAAGATTTTTGGAAAACTGATGAACATTTTCCACCGACTGTGCATGGAAACCAATTCTGAAAGCATTGCTCCGCGAATTCAAAAAACAAAAAATGAAAAAATGCATTCAGTTTTGCTAATCATTTATCAAGCTACTACCAAAACTAATTTGGAAAATATGTATTCAGCTAAATATTTTTGTGTTGTTTTTTTTGTGGATACTAGTGGATTACAGAGAAACTTCTGAAACCTCTTTCGAAAGTGCCTTGGAAAATTCATTACTGAAACTCCTATAGCAATAACAGAGCTCAGACAAAATTTCTAGAGGAGTTGCTGGACAATTTTTCCAGCGATTCTAGCAGGGATTCCTCTAGGAAATCCTTCGAAGATTCCTTGTGGAAATCCTCTAGAAATTTCTCCAGAAAATCCTCCAAGGATTCTTTCACGGAATCCTCTAGGACTTTCTAAAGAATTTGTTCCAGGAAACGCTCCAGCAATATCTTCAGGATTTCTTTAAGAGATTCCTCCACTCATTCGTCTAGGATTTCTTCAAAAGATTGCTCCAGGAATTGCTTCAGGGATTTCTCCACATTTTTTTCTCCAGAAACATAGAAATAGTAAAATATAAATAGAAATCTCCCAGAATTCCTCTACAGATTCCATCAGACATTCATCCTGTAATTCTTTCAAGAGTTTTCCTAGAGCAAACGCAGGCATTCCTCCAGGATTTTTCCCAGTTATTTCTCTAGGAATTCCTCCAGAAATTACCCCAGGAATTTCTTCAAGAATTCCACCAAGAATTATCCTGGAATTGCTTCTGGACATCTTTCAGAAATTATGTCAGCAATTTCTCCAGGAAATCCTCTAGGGAGTTCCTCGGAGATTTTTCTCAGGGATTTCTCCAAGCATTCCACCATGAATTCCTCCAGATATTCCTCGAGGGATTTCTCCAAGAATTTTACGGGATTTTACCATAGATTCCTCCATGAAATCCATCGGAGATCCCTTCAGGAAATCCTCCAGAAATTCCTCCAAGGATTCTTCCAGAAAATTCTTCTGGAACTACCCAAGTGGTTTTTCCAGAAATTTCTCCAGGAATTCCTCTCAGAATTCCTCTGAAGATTTCTCCAGGAATTCTTCCAGAGATTGCTCCAAGAATTTATCCAAGAATTTATCCAAGAATTTATCCAGGAAATTCTCCAGGAATTCCAGCCGAGTCTAATCCAAGAGTTGCTCCAGGAATTCTTCCAGGGATTACACCAGATATTCGTTCAGAAGTTCCTCCAGGCATTCCTTCAAGATTCTCTCTAGAGATTTTATCAGGAATTGCTTCAGGGATTCCTCCTTGGAATTCCTTCAGGAATTTCTCTAAGAATTCCTCTAACGATTTCTTCAGAAATTTCTCTGAGATTTCCCCTAGGAATTCCTCAAGAGATTTCTTTTGAAATTTTTCTAGAGATTCCTTCCTAATTTTTTTCAGAATTTTCTCCAGGAATTCCTCCCAGAATTCCTCTGGAGATTTCTCCAGGAATTCTTCCAGGGATTCCTGCTGGGTCTCATCCAAGAATTTATTTATAAATTTCTCCAGGTATACTTTCAGAAATTCCTCCGAGAATTCTTTCAGGGATTACTCCAGGAATACCTGAGGTGATTTCTCCAGACATTTCTCTAAGTTTCTCTTCAAAAATTAATTAAGGAGTTCCTTCAGAAAAATCTGTTGTTCTAGGGATGTACCCAAAAATGTTTCCAGGACTTCCTGATGATTTATTTTAATTATTTCAAGAATTTTTGGAGGAATTTCCTCAGCGACTAGTATTTGAAGATAATTTTAAAAGGATGCATACAGGAACCAGGAAATTATCCAGAGATTCTTGCATGATTCTCTCCAGCAGTTTCTTCCGAAGTTTACTCAGGGATTCCATTAGCCATTCTTACAATAAGCGAGACAATAAGTCCTCCAGTGATTCTTACATGCTAAAAGTGCTTTCAGATATTTCTCCAGGGAATCTTTCAGGAATGCACCCAGGAAAGACTCTTTCGGAATCCTTCCAGGGACTTCATCCGGAATTTCTCTAGGAAATACACCAATAATTTTTCTAGGGATTCCTTCCTCAATTCCTCCAGACATTTCTTTTTGAATAAGTTCCTGGATCTTTTCAAAAACTCCATTATTTGAGAGTTCTCCGAATATACCTGCAGTAAAAACCTTCAAAAATTTCTCTAGGCATTTCTTTTATGAATTCTCACATGAATAACTCGAGGGTTTTCTTCAGTGACAGTTTCAAGGCTTTTATGAGAATACTTTCAAAAATTCTTCCTAGGATCCTCCCGGGAAAACGTTAATTGACATTTCTATAGCATTATGCTCTGAGATAAGTATATGCAGTATATAAAACAATCTTTAGGGAGATTTCGACAAGGATGTAATCGGAACAATTCATCTAAAGGTTTATTCTTAGAGGAATAGAGGTCCAGGACATTCCAAGATTGTCAATAAGCATATACAATGTAAATATGTATATGTACAAACTGGATGATTAATTACTGAAAGAACTCCAGTTAGTCATAGAAGACATTATGTAGACATTTTGAAAAAAAAAATCTACGGACGGGGTTTCATCATGTTCTATTGGAAAACCTTGTTCAAGGAAATCATTAAGAAATTTCATAAAGTAATTTCCAAAAGAGTTCAGCTATAATTTCTTACGAATGTTTTGTAGGTATCATCAAAAAAAAAATCTTAGGTCCAGAAGAAACAACGCTCGAGTAATCCTAAAATTCTAAATCTTCCAGAAATTGTCCACCGCTAACAGCACCATGTACATTTGTTTAGAACAGACGAGCTTTTTTCAACGTATTGTACAAAATACAACAGCGTGAGTGCTGAAGGGTTAAGACCAAGCCCACTCATGGGCTCAATCAAGCGTTTTAACGTTAAGTAGAGCCACGAACAAAGACGCGAGCCGCACCGGTCGTTGCTAAGAAGAGCTCGAAAGCGAAAAGTTTACGTACGGTTCGTAACGGGGCTTAGAATTTAGAGACATGCAAACTACGGTCTCTATCCGTAGGCTCGTGCGCTCTCTCGCGTTCAACTCTCTGGGTAGCGCAAAGAGGAGACGAAAGAATATGAGTAGGGGTTTGTTGACAATCATTCCTGTTCGGTTCATATAGTTTATAGAGAATGATTTTCCAGTTTTGTATAGCTAATTTTTTTTAGTTCGTATCACATGTTGATATTTATTCTTGCTTTGAAATTTCCAACGAAATTATATCATAGATCACTACATCAAAAACATAACAATTTATCTGACATACAATAGTGATAGAGTGACAATATAAACGCAGAAAAATAATGGATTGAAACAGTCAAGTTTTGATTAAGTATGTTTTGAATAAAGTTTTCCTTTCTTCGCCGATCATACATATCGAAAATGTATTGTTTTTTCTCTTAAAAGTGGTTACGATTGTTCTAAATTGTACCTTCACTTTTTTTTATTCGACCGATCGTATTCAAACTTATATTTGAAGAACTTATATTGAATAGTGATTTAGTTCGGCCACTTTGATACATGTGTCGTCATATGGTCGGGGTTCTGCTAAACCGAACCAGAGACCATTTTTTGAAAAATTGAGTTTTGTTTTAACCATTATTGGACGAAGAATGAGATGACATTCCTTTCATGTAAAAAAGCAGTAATTCTGACAGCTCTTCGTGGAGTAAATTCAAAATTTCTGTGTGGCAGAACGTTTGTAGGTGAGCGAAGATATTCGTCTCCGAATATGTGAATAACAGTTTTGCAAAATTCCACCAAACATTTTCGCGCGGTTGATTCTCCCATTCGAACATATTCATCAATAGCATCAGATGGTGATCCATATGCCAACTGCCGTAGAGCCGCAGTGCATTTTTGAATAGAAGACAATCCCATTTTCCCTGTCGCGTCTGGTCTTTGAACAAAATATTGATTCCGTTCCAGTGCTTTCACGATTCGTAAAAACAAGTTCTTTGACATTCGGAAACGTCTCCGAAACTGTTTTTTATTATAAACAGGCACTTCAGCGAAATAATCTTTGAAAAGCCGAATATCTCCTTCATCAGAAAATCTGAAAATGTAAAAAGTCATATAGAATTACAATTGAAAAAAAAAGTCATAGAAGTTTCACAACTGACCTGTTGATGTTTGGTAGCTTTCCGGGACGAGATCCTCCGAACTGTTGTGCACAAATGGAACCACCGTTGGCAGTAAGTAGCTGACTATATGCTAACAGCTGGCGTGAAAATTCAATTTCATCGTCACTGGAATCCGCGTATTCTTCAACAATATGAGAAAAATTCATCTTTTTCATAACTATTGCCTTGTGATTCTTGTTGGTGAACTCTTGACACAGTTTTCGAGGGAAAATGACAGTATGTTTTGTTATGGTTATTGATGCATTGTTCGTCTATAGGCAGAGGCGTGTAAGGTATACGTTGGTCAATTTTTTTATGGACACCTCTCTTACTGTTCAGTGGGGCATTCCTTCTTTTTTTCATCCACTGTTTGTTGTGTTTTTTTGTAATTTTTATTTGGTTTTGATAAATAGTCCCTCAAAATTGAATTTAATGCGGAATTTGATGATGATTTTTGCGATGATTTTGAAAAATGGTTCATACAAAATTATTGATTATTCATCATGGTGAATCAATCATCAAAAAAATAAGAAAATGTCAATGATTAACTTCAGTTGAGTCTTTTAAAAATATATTTGAAGTTGTATAAGAAAAATGGGACTTTGTATTCAAGGTCATCCATTACTTTTGTTGTCATTTATGCTCACTTTTGATAAAAAAAAATACAAATAGTTTCTCTATACAATACAATACAATATAATATATATTATATTCATATATAATATACAATACAATATATATATATTGTATTTTTGTTTTTTTGTAAGTGTATTTTTTTTAATCAAAAGTGAACACAAATGATAACAAAAGTAATGGATGACCTTCAATACAGAGTCCTATTTTTCTTATACAGGTACTCTACAGAGAAAAAAAAATAACATTTTTTATGCTAGTATTGATGTATTTGAAGTAAAATTAATCCCAAATAATGATTTCGGTGAAATTCACAAAACCAATAGTGAAAAACATTAGTTTTGACGAAAAAGTAATTTTATATCATGCAAAGATTTTTTGCATTTCCAGTAATAAGAATCACGTTATGAAGGTTGATGATAGTTTTCCTTCCTAAAACTCGCCTCAATCTTCTCAACGCCGTTCTTGTAGGATAGACTCTAAACTTCAGAGCAGTATTCCAAAATAGAACGCGAAGTTGCAAAAAAGCCAACTACATTTAAATGTATTTTACACACATGTGTAGAATATTATATGAAAAACGCAAAGGATGTTAATGTTCAATATACTTAATTATAAAAACATGCTAAAAAGTTTAGTCTTAGACATAAATTATCCACGAGGTTGATAAATTTCTCGCTAGAAAGGCAACATGGATATCTAGGAAGATAAAAATAATCTTAGAGCAAATTAAAATATCTAGCTGCAAGTCTTACGGTAAGGGAAAATCATATTTAAAAGAGCTTGCTTGAATTCCGGGATGATTATAAATACAAAAACACTTTCTTAAGAAAATATTTTCTTTGAATGAACCAAAACAGTCAAAAATCACCTAGGGGACCATTCTTCTGCTTTCAATTTTTACTAACAATTCCCTCTTTATTACCTTTTTATTTATTATATTAGTTCAATTCATTTCGATTGATCACATTTTGGAACGACACCACGGAAACACACAAAATGTTGCAATGATTTAAAAAGGTGCAAAAAAAAATATGGCTGGTACGCATGGAAAGCAAGCGAATAGAGACCACCGGTGCGCAAAGGCGACAGTTCATTATTTTATTCACATTGATACGAACGACCGGTGCGAAAATGGGTGGATAACGGAATTAAAACTAGTTAACGACGTGCTGTTGCGTGTGTAGTATTAAGCCCACGGGTGGGCTTGGTCTAAATACTGCTTTCAGAGTGTAATATTATTATATTCAATTTCATCGTGTTGCGTTTAGTTATAAAAGCTAGAAGGCACAAACTTGCCAAGGGTGCTTGCCACCCCTCCTGACCTTAAAGCTGGCTACACCCTTGCTTCAGGTATTGCTTCAAAGATTCGTTCAGCAGTTTCTTGAGGAATACTTTTAGGAGGTCTCAAGGAATTTTTCCTCGCAATCACTTGGAACTTCTCCACGATTCCCCAAGAAGTTTCTACTGGAATTTCTCTGGATTATCCCGTTCTATTCCGCTTGTTTACTTCTTGGGATTCGATGAAAATCCGCAGAATAGTTATTTGTTCTTTGGCTTATTTGGTTAAAGGGCCGTACGAACGATACGGAGCCGTGGGTTCCAATCTCACCAAAGCAAGTAGTATTTTATTTTTCAAAAATTTATCCCTCAATTTTTCAATTAAACGTACTTTTCCTAAAAATACTTTACTTTCCTTTTAGTTTTTACGTCTATTTCAGACATACTGGCCGACAGGTATAGCCGGAAAAGAGCAATAAATTCAAATCAAAATTCGACAATCGCGTAACAACAATGACAATGTCGCAATCTGTATTTGTTACGACAATCCACGCAATGCGACATGGGTTTATCCCAACTTGAACAGAATAGGATAAAGATCGTTCACTACGAGTTTAGAGATTTTTGAACCTTGCATTGCGGTTTTCGAGAAGGAACTTCGAGTCGGTAAACACTGCAACGCTGCTGAATACCTACCATAAATCTGTTTCAAGTTTTGGTCAATAATAATCGATTAATCACGAGTTGAAAAGTACGCAACAAATTAAGCTTGTGTTTTGTTACCAACAAAACATTCGGGATTATGTCATTACCTGTTTGTTACCAGTTGGGATAAAAAGTAATCACCTCGCCTCCTTTGTATCTTGTTTTGTGTTTCTTTTATCCGACAATTCTCTTCACTGGTCAAGAGTTTCTGACCCTTGGGATTTCTTCAGGAGTTCCTACTCGGATGAACGCAGATGTCCCTTTCCAAATTTCTTCTATAGTTTCATCGGGGATTATTGCTGGAATTCTATCAGGAATTGGAATTCGTTAAGAAAATTATTCTGGAGTTTGATCAAGACATCCTCTTTAAAATTATCCAAGGTTTGCTTTTGAGATTCACCAAGATTTTCCTTCCCAAATTCGTACTGGAATTCCTCCGTTTCATCAGAATTTCTCTACGAGAATTCATCCAAGATTATTAGCTGAAATCTTTCCAGAAATGCTTTCTGATATTTCTGCAGGAGTTGCCTCTGAGGTTCTCCCAGAACTTCTTTCTGGGATTCCTTCAAAATTGTTTCAAGGATTTCGTCTGAAGTTCTTTCTAGGTCCCTGCGTCCAATAAGTTGAATTATTGTGGCAGATGACAGGGATTCTTCAAAGTGTTTCTTCTAGTATTTTCCTGGGAATCCTTCTGGGACACATCCAATAATTACTCCACGAGCTCTTTGTGGGATTGCTGCAGAGGTTCTATTTGGTATTTGTGCGCAGCGGAAAATTTCTTCTGGAGCTTTAATTTTGAACACTATAAGATTTTGTTGGATTCTATGCTTCTACTTCGGATTTCTTACAGCGTGTCCTCCAAGAGTTTCTTCTGGGAATTCTGCAGGCGTTTATTTTAGAAACTCTTCGGGAGTTTATTCCAGGAATTTCTTCTGCAAATCCTCTAGAAGTTGCCTCTTGAAGTCCTCTCCTGACTCCTGGTGTTTCTTATAGAAATCTCCGAATCCAGAATTTCGCAAAATGCACTACATATTTCTCTAAAGTTTCGTCCAGAAACTTTTCTCAATTTCCCAAATTGCCAACAATGCATTGTTACCAGGATTTTGGTAAAGAGGAGAATATTCTCCTGACTATCACTTTTGAGTAGACATTTTTATCTTGAAACATTGGGAAAAACTTGAAAATTAGAAGACACAGAATGTTAACTAATTGACAAGTTGAGAGATGAAATGAAATCGCGTTCTGGTGGGATTCAAACCCAGGACTCCGTACTCGCTAGACTAGCGCTTTAACCAACTAAGCCATAAAACAGGTACAAATTCTGCGGAGTAGAAAGCCAAACTGACTCCGAGCCCTCACCATAAACACTTCTTTAGGCCTTGGACTGAAAGTCTCGATAATGAAGACATAAAAAAACACTTCTTTAATCACAATTCCATCTCTCTTTCGGCTTAGATGCCAACCTATCAACACACTCGCGGTTATGCCTTCTAATTACACTAGTTTACAGCATTTTTGAACTCGGTAAGCTGATGATCGTTTTTGGTGTAGAATCATGCCCTGAGTTCGAAAACGCAAAGGAAAAAAATTACAGTAGAGCGAAAAATTTTTCGACTTTCCATACAAGGTTGATGATTTGAAATCGATGTTTGTTCTATTTTTAAGCAACGTCGCTCACTTCACACATCTCATTCTACGTAATCAATGCTACGATTGAGCTGAATTTTTTACTGTAACTCGCCTACATATGATATGTCAAATAAACGTTGAGAAAGAATTTTTAAATGTTTTTTTTTCTTATTGAAAAAAATACATTTCTTCTTATATTTTTGGAAAATTTGCTAAAATTTAAGGAGATCGTCCCTAAAACTCGCCAATATCTTGAAATTCATCAATCTGACGCAAAACCTGCATTCAGATGATCGAATGGTATTATATTCAGCTTTTACTTTATGGAAAAAGATTTAAAATTGGCTGATCAAAACGCAAGATATTTGAATTTTATTAAATTCCATATTTTAAAAAGTTATAAAACTCGATATTGAGCTAAAACTCAAAAACTGTTCTACTTTAAATTTTTTGAAGCACGGTTTCGAAATCAGCGCTAAATTATGCTTCAAAAATTTTGGTCGATGACAGGAGTTCACGACTTTCGTTTTATTTTGTAAACTAGTGTTATACAAGCGAGAACGAATTACTTATAGTACCGAGACTTATTTTCGCACTCCGTATGCGTTGTCTATTTAGTATTTGCAAATTAGTCAACATTATGTGTCTTATAATTTTCAAGTTTTTCTCAGTACGTTTTGACGTACCAGAAAATTGATACAAGCCTGTAAAGGGCAACATAGACATGCATTTCACTATTACTTAACTTTTTCCAAAGAAAAAATCAAAATTTATAACTTTGAAGAAGGCTCTGAAATATTTCAAAGCGTGACGGAAGGACAGACAACTTTGAGTGCTGAAATGCATAGGTTGGGTAGCAAGCCACTTGGGTAGTAGCCGGTATTTTGGGCACTGGTAACTATAACTCAATCAATTCCTAACCAATTGACTCGAAAATGTATACACGGATTGGATCCAATTGGCTGAGTTATAGCAGAAAAGTGCCCAAAATAGGAGCCCTGCCGAGATGGTTAAACTTCCCTATGCTAAGTTATTTGTTTCTATTCGCCCCGTTTTTCAGTAATTAGAATTAAAGAGAAGCTTCACGATTTTAAAACTCCAATCCAACACATCCACGGGAGACACATTTCATTCCATTATTCCTGTCTCCACTGTTGTGATTAGTTCGAAGAACACCCAACAACAATTTGCACAGCACATCTCCAGAGCTTTACGACTAATCCTCGTTTGTCGGTCGGCCGTCCTGAAAAAGGCTCGCTTGCCACACACATCCACAACGCCCACGCCACACTTGCACCGTACCCTCAACAACACGTCGTCATTCATCCTGCGAGACGCAACCCCGTGTAGCAGACCATTATATGACCCGCCTCGGTTGTGGTGTTTCTGTCGCATAAATCACCACCGCAGGACGACGAGACGTGTGTTTAAGCCTTCATCCACCGGTCAGCTTACAGCTTGCTAGCCCCACTCCGCACCGCGACCATCCATTTTAATAGGTACAACAACAACAACAATACAAAAGCGACGATTTATAGCGGTTCGCGTTTAATTTCCATCATCCTTCGACCCGCGCACGCCGCGGCGCGTGCACTTACATCCACTAGTTTCTTCTCGCGAGTGCTCTTCCACGCACCGCGCGCCGTTCCGTTCCTTGTTTGAACTTGGTAATCAATTTCACTGATCCGCAGCTATCGCTGCTGCGAATTCGCAAAACACTCGTACAACTTCGTGCTCATTGAGACGACTTTTTAACATCGAGCAGCACCCCCATTGACCCCCTCGCACTATTTTGCCAAAAAATCGTACGCGAAAACAGAACACTGCACCATATGGCTTTTAGCTCGCGCAATCCTTCAAGAACACTTTCGCTGGTTCTGCTTCCCCTTATTTAAAAGCACCGCAACAAACAATGTTGTCCTGCGTTACCTCCTCGACTACTCTCGCCGCGCCGACAGGATTAGAGGGAGTACCGCGCGCGCGACCCTCTACTTTACTCGTCCGACAAGCGAAAGGAAGCACAACACAATGCTGACTGCAGGCGCGTTGTTCCGCGATTATGCTACGAGATGCATGCAAACGCGATGACGTACCGAAGTAAACTAACCGGCAAGCCGAAGAAATCAAGCCAGGAACAATCCATGCTGCGCTCTGTTGCTTGCTGCATGTTTCCGTCCGTGGCACGCGCGGCGGTTGGCACTCGCACAAATCCGATGCCACGATGCCGGCCGAATGGGAGGGTGTTGCGTAGCAACGCAACACACTCGGGGGTTCTCGCCGCACGAATAACGTGATGTTGCACCGAGCCGAGCGCAACGCGGAGCTCAACTCAATGAGACGGTTCTCGCAAAAGGGATGTTCGATTTGGTTGGGTGGTGTAGGTTAACCCTCTAATACCCAATCCCGCCTTTAGACGGGGTATAGTTTGAGCATTTTTGTTATTTTTGCTTCGTGGAAAATCAAATTTTTTATATTTATGGCTGATATTTAGGATTGTTCTGTACGTCTCAAAATGATTTTTGGTGTATTTTAAAGCGTATTTACATTTTTTAAAAATCATTGAAAAATTGATGTTTTAGTCACCTTTTAGAAGTCATTGTTTATTTTGTATTGAATAGCTACAATTAACATATTTTAAATTTTTCCCAAATCAATCTATCCTTGTTTAATAGTATAAGGAAATCGAATACACTCTAAAATTATTTACCTTAAAATTACACGGAAAATAAAATTTTCTGTGAAAAAAAATTAAAATAATTATATTTCAACAATAATCATAAAATCTCAAAATGTTTTCAGCTCAAAAAATCCGTTCCCCAAATTAGCTTCCAGGAAAAATATAAAAGTGTGGGGATGGTCAAAAATAAAAATTAGAAAAATCAAAAACTGAAATTCACGAAATCGAGAATTAAAAAGAATCATCTTCCAAAACATGTTTAAATCGATTTTAGATGACGAAAAATGATATTTAAATCAAAATAAAAAAATTGGGTATTAGAGGGTTAATGTTTATTACAGCGCCAGCGGTGCAACATCGGTGAGTGATTTCGGAAGCTGCATGGTACCTACCTATTTTCTTAAATTTCAAAATTGTCAACACGACGCGATGTCTGTACGGTGCCTGTGGTAAGGCATAAGTTTGAAGTTTGCATTTTAAGTAATCAGCCATTCCTAAGAAAACCGATATAGTGGATTCAGTTTTTTAGAAAATTCAAAACATGCACTGCTAATTTTTTGACATGCCAAAGGAATTTCTCTCGAGATTCTTAAATAAATTCCTCAAATTTTTTTTCAATGATTCCTTCCGGGAATCTCTCTCTTCCCGGGATTCTCCCATGGATTCATTAGGGATTCCTTCGTTGATTTCTCTCTGGATTTCTGTAAACATAACTCCTGGGATTACTTTTAACCCTTTAAAGCCGGAATTTTTCCAAGCGTTATTATAGAGTTTTTTCTACGTATTTCTGTGATTTTGGTGCTCAACAGCATAAAAAGGGTAGAATGGGATGCAGCATATTTTTTCTCGATATCCTACCTGGTGTAACAGTAACTTCTTTAATATACAAAACAACGATTTATATTCTGTATTCTATGTCCAGTAAATCATCTGAAAGTTCAATAGACAGTATCAAATCAGTTAGTATATCCTAGATCATTTAAATCGTTCTTGAGATTACATCCTTAAGTCTACGAGTTTAACGGTAACTTCTTTCATTATACAAAGTTACGATGTGTAATCTATCATGTCCAATAAATCTTCTGAATGTTCAATGGACATCATCAGATCAGCTGGGGTCATCCAAATTATGATGTAAAAAATATAGCATCTACAGCAATTGAAGTTTATGTTTCGACTATATAGAGTTATGTTGTATAATCTTTTATACTTACTGGAGCTCACAGAATACAATCAGAGACTATGACATAACTTCGGGATATTTAGAATCGTACACACTGTCCTGCAATATATTACATTGAGTCTACAGCCGTAATCATATCTATTTGCTGTTTTTAGTTACACGACATTATCAATCGTAAAGGTTGTATGTATTTCATTTATTAGACGTTAACAATAACACTAGTTTACAGCATTTTTGAACTCGGTAAGCTGATGATCATTTTTGGTGTAGAAACATGCCCTGAGTTCGAAAACGCGAAGGAAAAAAATTACAGTAGAGCGAAAAATTTTTCGACTTTCCATACAAGGTTGATGATTTGAAATCGATTTTTGTTCTATTTTTAAGCAACGTCGCTCACTTCACACACCTCATTCTCCGTAATCAATGCTCCGATTGAGCTGAATTTTTTACTGTAACTCGCCTACATATGATATGTCAAATAAACGTCGAGAAAGAATTTTTAAGTTGTTTTTTTCTTATTGAAAAAAATACATTTCTTCAAAAAAATTAGGGAATTTTGCTAAAATTTAAGAAGATCGTCCCTAAAACTCGCCAATATCTTGAATTTCATCAATCTGACGCAAAACCTGTATTCAGATGACCGAATGGTATTGTATTCAGCTTTTAATTTATGGAAAAAGATTTAATATTGGTTGAACAAAACGCAATATATTTGAATTTTAGTAAATTACATATTTTGAAAAGTTGCAAAACTCGATATTGAGCTAAATCTCAAAAACTGTTCTACTTTAAATTTTTTGAAGGTCGGTTTCGAAATCAGCACTAAATTGTGCTTCAAAAATTTTGGTCGTTGACAAAAGTTAACGACTTTCGTTTTATTTTGTAAACTTGTGTAATTATAATAAAATTGAAACAACAACTTTTCATCATAACAGTCGGTTCTTGGCAGCAGTACTTATCCTCGGCCGCGTCCCACATTTGCTTTCAGATTTGTGCTCGAGATGTGGCTTCGTCATACCTTCACCTTAGCTGGAAGTTCTTAGTTGTAGGAAAGTTTAGTAATCCTGAAATATCTCAAAGGTGTTTTGGAATGGCTCTGAATTTCACAGAAGTTCACGGATCTGGGTTGGTAAGACTAGGACCGCCTGCCCCCGTTGGTTTGACCGCATCTAATCTGAACACTTTTTAATTTGACTCCCGCTCATCTGCACATCGTTCAAACTAAAAATGGTTCATACGTCATTCTGCTCATGGAACGGGGTGAAACGGAACTCAGAATCAAAACAAAACAGCAAAAAGGGTTACCATCAGTGTGTTTTTCGATGCCCACAGGGTTACTAGAAGTTCAAATTAAAAAATAAACCCCGTTAATTTGCATGAAGTGTCGTTCAAACCAACGGGGGTAGACGGTATCGTATCTTTTTATAGCACAAATAATGGCAACAACGTATGCAGATTTCAAAAAATGAGTTTCATGAAAGTTTGAGCAACCTTAAATGTTTCAAAGATACAGAACAATGCCTACTAACCTTTGCAGAGTATTAGTAAAAATGGTTATTCAGTGAAGCAGGCTAGCAGTGCAAGTGTAGCAGTGCAAGTGAGAGGTTCATGGATTGTATTTGGATGTGTAACGTTACTGTCTTAAATGATGTAACCTCATATTACAGTGTTTTTTATCAACTTAGCTCCATAACAGTAAGGAGGGCTTATAATTTCCCAAAAATATACGCTTATTATTTCTCGAACAACTTTGGTAAATACAGTGGATTATGTAACAACGTAGTGGCAAAAGCTATTATAACAAATGTAGACCTGAAGCTATGGTCTTCGAAGTAGTTTGGTTGATCTGGAATATCTCAGAACTCTTTTGGAATGAATAATGAAATGCCAGGGGGATTACAGATTACAGTTGAACGTGTAATGTTACAGTTCACTGTGAGAATTACTAATGTTACTGTCAAGAGCTAAACTGCAGGACAGTTTTGATGACCCTTAATGTCTTAAAGGCTCATAATAATATACAGTATACTTTAGGTTGGTCCAGTAATCACGATTGATTATGCAACGTCACTCAGTATATCAGATATGGCTGCTGTTACGGGTGTAGACCTGAAGTTCTGAACTCCAAGATAGTTTGGCTGACCTAGAATATCCCTCTAGTATCTCTAAATGACATTTGAGCTTTCAATAGCTTCATGGATCCCAGTAGATTATGCAATGGTATTATTTATGGCGAATACACATACAGTTATTGTTGTACATTTGAAGGTCCTGTACTACAGTTTGGAACACCTAGAACATCCCAGATTATAATAGTTATTTATGTAACGAGTTGCAAAAACTTGATTTTTCAGCACGAGTCGTACATTTATCCAACGAAGCTTGCCGAGTAGGAATTCCTCCCGAGATTTTTACAGATTCCTGTTTGAATTCCTCTTGCGATTTTTCCAGGGGCCCTAAGGATCTCTTACGGGAGGGATTCATTTAGAGATACCTGCAGGATATTCAAAGGGAGTCCTTTTGGTATTGTGTCAGCGATTTATTTAGGATTATTTTGAGTTTTTTTTTCAGGAATTTCTAGTGATGTCCTCGAGGCTACTCGCTGGGTAATCAGATCTTTAGATCAAGACAGAATATTATCGGTAGATTTGAACGCTCTTACCCTATAATATGTGTAATTCCCAGAACCCTTCAGGATTTTTTTTTAATAAACTCATCCTGCGATTCTTTAAGAAAAAAAATTTAGGAATTCTTTAAAAATATTCTTAGATTGCTTCAGATATTCCTCTAGAGTTCCTACCATAAATTCCTGCAAAAATGCCCATGGAGAGACGAGCTTGGTGGTCTAGTGGCTACCGCTTCTGTTTCATATGCAAAAGGTCCTGGGTTCAATCCCTGGCTCGTCCCTTTCCTCCTACTTTGAATCTTTCTATCTACTTTCTCTCTCCTACATATACATCTCATGTATACTCGTATGTTCGTAGCGATCGCTAGAATCAGAAACGGATTGAAAAAACCCGTTTCCCTTCCTTCAAACTTTCATCACAGCACAGTGTCAATCTATCATATAAACGCCTACAAGTTATGCAACCAAGCCACTTTGCCACTTCACAGTAATCTTCAAACAATCTATCGCTTTACGCCTGGCATCCTTGCACCAATGCATGATCCATGTGCCAAAAATAAACATTTCCCACCAACACACCAACATTCGCATGACCTTGTGCAGGCGCGGATGATTCAACGGCCTGATGTGGGCAAGCGATTGCAATCATCACTTCCCTACCCTTCCCCATTGACCTGCAACCTGTCGCAGCAGGCGCTATTGTCGCCTAAAAATACAAGACCACCAATGCTCACACACTGAAGATGCCTGTTAGTCTTAAGCAGCTATCTCATTCGTTCCTTGTGTGAGTGTAGCTGATCTGGCGATACTGGAGTAGCAACTGCGGGCGGTCAATCAAGCTCAAGCTAAATTCCAGCAAAAATGCCCATGGGTTTCCTCCTAAATTCCTTCATAGATTCGTTCAGAAAGCCATTCACGAATTTCTTCAGAAGGATTTATTCAGAAATATTTACAGCAGAAATTCCACCAGAGATTACTGCAAAAGTTCATATTCAGGATTTTGTCTGGATATTCCTACATGTATTCAGGGATATATTTTTCAGGAAATTGTCCTGGGATTATTACAATATTTTTTTTAGATTTCTTCAGATGTTATTCTGGGATTCACTCAAGAGTACTTTTACAAGGGTACAGGGATTCTGCAGGAGATTGCTTCAGAAATTCCTTGAGGGATTCTTTAGGAAATATTTATAGGGGTTCCTTCAAAAACATCTCTCCTTCAGTATTTCTGTGATTTTATCAGGAATTTCAGCGAGAGATTTCTTTAAAAGTTTTGTCACGGAGTTTTTTAGCAATTCCGCTGAAAATTGCTTTTAGAAAACTAAAAAAGTACTACACAGACTCCTTTGGAAATTCTTCCAATGGATGCTCTGGGATTCTTGTAGAAATTCATTTAGGGATTTTTTTAATTTTTTTCTCTGAGCAATTTAAAAAAAAATCTCCCGAAATTGCTAAAAAAAAAACATTGGCGGAATTCTTGAAAGAATCGCTGAAAGAGTTTAGAAAGATCTCCCTGCTGGAATCCCTTGAAGAACCCCTGGAGATAACTCTGAAGAATCCAAGAAACAAATCTTGAAAATTTCTTAAAGGATTCCTGATCAAAAACTCCTGCTGGAATTTCTGCAGAAATCTCTGGGAGAAATCCTGAAGGAATCCCAGAGAGAATAGCTGAAGAAACTGCTTAAGATACCTCTGGACTAATCCTTAGAAACATTTCATGAGAAACTGTTTAAGGAATTCCGAATGTAGTACCAGAGAAAATTTTCTGAAGGTATCCCCGGTGGAGTTTCCGAAGGAATCACTAAAAAAATATCTAAAAACTGGTGGAACTCTTGAAGGATAATTTTCTGTAGGATTTCTTGGAAGGACAGAAACTTTTGAAGGAATTTATTGTACATTTTTTGTACACATTAGTTTCTGAATCAATTTCTGGATTTATACTTGGGGTAATTTCGGAAGGAAATACTGAATTCTGAAAGAATTCATTAGGGAACCACCGAAGAAATTTATTAGGAAAACATTTTTTCTGGAGGAACCTCTAAAAGAATACCTAGAGGGACTGGAGAACTCTCTACAACTATTCCTAGAAAAAAAAATGAAAAAATGCCAAGGATTCAGTTTTGGAGTGAGCGGATCTGGTGTAATTGTTAAAGACCGTGACTATTACGCCGAGGACCTGGGATCGCATCCCACTTCCGACAAACTCGCAAAAATGTGAGTCCTTCTTTCGGAAGGGAAGTAAAGCGTGGGTCCCGACATAAACTAGGCTAGGGCTAAAAATCTCGTTAATACAGATAAAAAAAGTAATTTCTGCAGAAATTTCTGACCTAATCTTTGCAGAAATTCCGCCATCACCATCACTGGAAAAAATCTGAAGTAATGCCCAAATAAAGGTCTGAATAAACCCTAATAACGCTGGAGGAGCTTCTGGAGAAACCATTTAGGAACTTCAGTTCTTTTTTTAGTTCAAAACATGTGAAGAATTGTCAAATATGAAATTCGAAAACCTTAACGTTTGGTCAACTGATTTTTATAATAGGTAGATTCAATATGAAACAAGTTTCAATTAAAGGAACATTTAGTGAGTGCAAATTATATTTAGGAAAGAAATCTTATATGACATATTTATTCCCCTCTTTTAATATCCCTCGACATTGATCGTGAAGCCTACTGTATCGAAAGCAATTTGCTGATTTCGTGACATTTGCGCATTCTACGCTGTTCCAAGCACTCCTTCTCCTGCATTCCACTTTCCTAGCATGGTTACCAAACCATCAGCACCCGTTTGCCAACGAGCATTCCAGAATCAATGTTTACATTTAAATGTCAGCCAAAACAGAGAGGGTCAGTCAGTCAGTCATCAGCCGAGTGGTGCGTTCCATAATCTTCCATCGGAGCACAGTAGGCGCCCAGCCCAGTAGGACTAGCGGTAGTAGGCCATTCGTGTTCCACAGTGATAAAAAAGAGATGCCAACGCCAGCTACGATGATCACCCTCCTTCGTTGAACAAAGTTGGATTCATAACAGTCTGCGGGGCTGATGATGATGATGCATTGTTACAGGGAAAATTGAAATCTTTTCTCACATTTTAAGCGATGACGAATGGGACGCTGGGTCGGTTGTAAATGAACTGCGGTCCACGGAAGTTAACTAGATGAATATTTGACGACCGTTTTTTGGTTTCCGTAATTCGTTGGAAAGTGTTTTTATAATTTGAAATTCAGTGATGGTCTCATAAGTCACTCCAGACGAGTCTGTCCCTAGAGATGGAGTGTTCCCTTGCCGGGGAGGGGGGGGGGGGAAGGAAACTAAAATTGATTTATTTGTAAACTACGGACCATCATCAATCTCAATGGAAGAAGTAAATCTTAAATTATTCATCGGGGCAACCGCAAAGACCACATACAACTTGTTTTCGGTTAGCAGTTTCTGGGTGGAAGGGATTAAAGCAGGCCTTGGAGAAGAGCAAACAAATTTACCCCAAGTGAAGTCAAACACCCACTACACGGAAAAGTAATTTTACAATCTTTGACAGGCACGTGTTCTTTCTTCGGCATATAGGGTGGATGAGACATCTATCAATCTTAAGATGCTGCTGTTGTTACAAGTAAGAGGACACCCCTTTGTGTTGGTAATTTAATCCACTCGAGACATTCGACAGCACGGAACGATTCTTGTAGTTTCCCGATCACAAGAGTGTAACATAACTGCGATGGAAGTAGTTATTGACAATGACTTTATTGCCCTTTTCCGGGTATACTTATCAGCCAGTATGTCTGAAATAGACGT
The DNA here is from genome assembly GCF_035046485.1 of Aedes albopictus. Taxonomy (NCBI): domain Eukaryota; kingdom Metazoa; phylum Arthropoda; class Insecta; order Diptera; family Culicidae; genus Aedes; species Aedes albopictus. Next base: position 21,545,537 of record NC_085137.1, read on the forward strand.
AAAAACTTTAAGTATTTGAAGTACGTTCAATTGACAGACAGAAATTTATTTAAAAAAAATTAAAACTTATTTTGGTTGGATTTGAACCCACGACTCCGTATCGCTAGTCCGGCGCTTGAATCAACTAAGCCACAAAACATGTTATGATTCTGCGGATTAAGTCAAACTGGATTCGAATATATACATTTTTTCCTGTTCGGATCTGTCACTGCGACCGGTTTTAAGATCTATTGTGACAATATCTTTCGGGTAGTGCATGTCAGAAAGATGATTGAACAAAATGTAAATAAAACTTAATTTTCTTTAAGTACGAATTTTGAATAATGAAAATACAACAACCTGTTTTTATTAGATTCCCTCTGCCAGTTCGGGTATCTAGCATTGCCGCCTGTAGTGTTAATGATGACAAACAATCCACAAAAACTCGTACTCCGCTCCGAGAAGTGATTTTTTATGAGCTATCGCTCGATATTTATTGCACCCGAAACTCAAATTTCTCCAAAGGGAAAATCGATAACTTCCAGAAACGCACAGCCACCGGAACCCCTGCCCCGATTATGAAATCTCGGTCATAAATCCTGACCAAGACCCATTAGAGTCGGTTACATCTTGAGCGCCCAACGCACAAAACACAAAGGCACTTTTAGGGGGACATCACTTTCGCAACTTGGTGAAAGAGCGGAAAACAACACGAACGTAACGCAACGGTCGCCATAATAGTCTGCGTTTTCTGACTGGCGACAGTACTAGCAGCGGCACCAATGCACAATGGTCCGAGGACCAACATTAAGTGGAAAAAAATAATAACTCAAAAACCATCCAAGATAGAGTCTTCATGTCTTCTAGACATTTGCTCGTGAGTCCAAGCCGCGTTATATGCAAAAGTGTCCCAAACGCCAAATCTTAAAATACTTCATATTTCAGCACCTAACTTTTTTATTTCAAAAGATATCGAAATAAAATGTTCTGCAAAGTTGAAGAAGGTAAAAACCCCGACAACTTTCTCGAAGAGCAGTTTTTTCTATCTCTTCAATCTGAGGAGATATAACTTATTGAAGAAATAAAAAGTCCGAAACCGGTTTTTTTGTCATATGTCAAAAACTATCATTTTTTCAAGCCTACTATGTTCAGAGCAATTGTACATATTGCCAAAATACACATTTCGTCAGAAGACATCAAAGCTGTACGATGTTTCTATCAAAAGATATAAGTATTTTTGTACTTTTTTAAGCCAATTTTTCTAGCGTAACATTTGAAAAAGGCGCAAGTGAATCTTTAATTTTCTCCCACCACCGGATCTAGTATGACAAAAACTGCATTTTAACAAATTTTGGAGAGGGTGTTTTTTTGTTTTGCGTTTTAAATGTGATTTGACTATGACCGTATTTTAGGCATCAAATTCACGAAAAATGACATCCATAATGTCCGAGTTCAACATCTACTCGTGTTTCAAGATCACTTATCTTAAACATTCGAGTAGCGATGAACCCAATATTGTCTTTTTTGTTTTGTTTTGTTCCTTTGTGTAAGTGAGCAAAAATATAAAACAAATTCCCTATAGTTTTTCGATTTCTTAATTCATCAGATATATGCATCTGGTGATCGTATGCAAGTTTTAAATTGAATTGTGGACCGTCCAGTTTTATATGTTTGACATATATTATGAAAGGCCTTTGATCCTAGGATAGGATGCGACACGTAGTCAGTCAATTTCGTCAACGATCAAAATCAAGTGCTGCCACTTTTCTTTATTCCAAATCTTTAAAACTATTTAACTATAACGATTGAAGTTTTGATGCATATTTCGCACCGTAAAGCACTATTTGCAATTGCAATAGCGTAACTTGCTACTAAAATTGCTTTCAAACGCAAGCTCTTTCAATTATGATGAAATCTATCAAAAAATCAATTGATTTTGCACCAAATCAATGGTTTTAACCGGTGTCAAGCCATGGGAGTCACATTAGGTTGATTTGCTTTTGAATGCTGACATATTTGAAGCGATAAAACTTGAATAAAAAAATACAATGATTTTAAATATTGGTATCAAATGCTAAACCTACAAACTAGCAACACGGCCAAGCCAACAACAAAGCGATATGATCGCAGCAAACGGATATCAATTTCGACCAATCAGCGACTGGTCTCCGTTTGACAGCAAATTGGTCTCAAATTGACTGACTACGTGTCGCATCCTATCTTAGGATCAAAGGCCTTTCATAATATACTAGCTGTCCCCGGCAAACTTTGTCTTGCCTACTGCGTTTTTTGACGTTTCAAGTCCCTAGCCAAGCGTCCAAGTCCCCGTTCAAAATGTATGAAAACCCTATTTTCAAAAACTCTCAATTTTCCCATGTTTTAGGCCTCATGAACCTTCCTTGGGTGAAAACTAACAGAACTAAACTTAGACGACCCAAATCGGACCATCCGTTCGCAAGTTATGCGCGGTCCCACGTATGCCACTGCATTTTTATATATATAGATGTCAAACATATAAAACTGGACGGTCCACAATTCAATTTAAAATTTGCATACGATCACCAGATGCATATATCTGATGAATTAAGAAATCGAAAAACTATAGGGAATTTGTTTTATATTTTTGCTCACTTACACAAAGGAACAAAATAAAACAAAAAAGACAACATTGGGTTCATCGCTACTCGAATGTTTAAGATAAGTGATCTTGAAACACGAGTAGATGTTGAACTCCGACATTATGGATGTCATTTTTCGTGAATTTGATGCCTAAAATACGGTCATAGTCAAATCACATTTAAAACGCAAAACAAAAAAACACCCTCTCCAAAATTTGTTAAAATGCAGTTTTTGTCATACTAGATCCGGTGGTGGGAGAAAATTAAAGATTCACTTGCGCCTTTTTCAAATGTTACGCTAGAAAAATTGGCTTAAAAAAGTACAAAAATACTTATATCTTTTGATAGAAACATCGTACAGCTTTGATGTCTTCTGACGAAATGTGTATTTTGGCAATATGTACAATTGCTCTGAACATAGTAGGCTTGAAAAAATGATAGTTTTTGACATATGACAAAAAAACCGATTTCGGACTTTTTATTTCTTCAATAAGTTATATCTCTTCAGATTGAAGAGATAGAAAAAACTGCTCTTCGAGAAAGTTGTCGGGGTTTTTACCTTCTTCAACTTTGCAGAACATTTTATTTCGATATCTTTTGAAATAAAAAAGTTAGGTGCTGAAATATGAAGTATTTTAAGATTTGGCGTTTAGGACACTTTTGCATATAACGCGGCTTGGACTCACGAGCAAATGTCTAGAAGACATGAAGACTCTATCTTGGATGGTTTTTGAGTTATTATTTTTTTCCACTTAATGTTGGTCCTCGGACCATTGTGCAATGCCACCAATAGCAATAATGGCTGGTGCGTTTGCATTGAAGTCGGTAATAGACTATGAAACTGGGAGGGATGCTGTCCATGAGGTGAAAACGTGAGCGAAATGCTTTAGAGAGAATTTATTTTCGGTAATATAAGACGAGTACGGTCTTGTTAGTTAAAAAACTTTCTATTTTTTGAATTTTTGAGAAACTTCCCTCAGTCATTCTTGAACATTCAGGAATCCAAAATGTATAAAAGAAACATAGAAATTTAGGATGGAATTCGTACAGAATATTCGTGCAATGCTTCTGAAGTGATTTCTGGCGAGAACAAAGAGGGTGTTTTAGCTATTCCCATAAAAAAACCCTAAAAAGTGTGGGTAGGTAGTAGAAATCGTCAAATTTTCACGGAACAATTATTGAAGAAATTACAAAAATAATTTCTGATAATTTTGAAATTTTTTTTTGTGAAATTCGTATGTGAATCCAGATTCCTTAGTCACCAAAGGGATAGCTGGATCAACTACGGATTTTTTTTTACTTTTTGGTCGAGTTATTTCAAATGTTTATGGAATTTACGAAGTGATTTTTAAATTTTAGAAAAAAGGCATCTTTGTAAAGTAGAGAAGCAAGTAGTGATTGCAGAAAATTGGGAAAATGAGTTAGACGATTTCATAGACCCAAATACTATTGATGGTTTACTTCAGCTATGGAAAAATACAGAATGTACATATTTTATTTTTCTTTCCATTAAAAAAAAAACATCGCTGGAATCCTCTAAGCAGTAGATACTTTCCCAGATGGGGTTTTTGTAAAAGAGTCCAAGTAGAAATTACTGGAAATGTGGAAAGAATATCCAGAAGAACATCTGTGCCAAAAAATGTATACATAATAAATATTAGAGCTCGTTATGACAGATTTGCTAAATTTTCTAAAATTTGTTCCGGCTAATTGGATTTTTAAATTTTGAAACAAGTCTTGATTTTTTAATTTTATAGAGTCATTTAGTTTGATAATACCCATTGACAGCTAGGTAACTGTTTTACAGCTTCTCCCAGCACAAAACCTGACGAAGGGTGATTCAACCACTCGCTCCCATGCAAACTTCAAATTGACTTTCGAATAGGTTTCTGGGCATTAAAATTCATGAAAATTTTGATTTCGGCCCAGTTTGTCGTGCAGATTCAGAAAATGAATAACCTAAACACCGCTAAAGAAAGAAATTGCTAGATTTCTTAAGAATAGCAGTATACTTGCAATCATAAATACTGAACGAATTTCTGAAAATAAAACGCTTGGAAATCTTTTATGAAACTCAGAACACAATTCTTAAAAAAAATATAATTTCTCTAGAAGTATGTTAAGAAATTTAACAGGGAAGCGCAATCAATACAGTTTTTTTGCCATCATTCAGGAACATTCTCAAAAAAAAAAACTGAAGCATCTTTTTTTTTTTGAGATTCACTTTTAATCCTCAAAGAAATTTTTGAAAATGTTTAGGTTTTGAGGAGGATTATTAATAAAATTGAAAATCAGATGTGTTCCGAGATCTGCAACTATAGATTTTAAAGTCAAATAAAAAATGTTAACCAATATGAATGAAAAAACATGAATTCATTTTGTGATATTTTTTAGGATTAACTCGCAAATTACTTTTATCCCACGGACTTTTTTTTTGATAGAATTTTTATCAAAAGATTCGTTGAGAAACCTTCTCCAGAGGTTTCCTTAGTTTCCCATGTATATTTTCTTTTAAAAATTCTCCCAGTTTTTCTACTAATTCTTCCAGATATTCCTTCACAAAATCTTCCAGAGACTTTTTTAAGAAATTCCGCCATGACTGTTGTCGGAGATTTTTCTGAAAAATCTTCAGAAATAAAGGAATCAATTTTGAATTCATAGTTTTCTTTAGAATTGTCTACAGAGATTGCCGTAGAAAATAATATGGGAATTTTTAATGAGAGCTTCCTTGGGTTCCTTCCGATATTACTCCATGGATTCTATTAGAAAAAACTCCAAGAATACCTTTCGAAAAGTCTCCCACGGGTTTATTCAAGGATTTTTTTTTATTCAGAGATTCTGGATTTCCCTGGAGATTTTTTTTGAAAAGTTCTTTATGAGATTTCTTTATAAATTGGTTCAAGAACATGTCCAAGAATTCTGCGGATTTCTTCCCAAATTAATCCGTGGATTCCTTCAGAAATTACTCCAGGAATTTGGTCTAAAAATCTATCAAAGTTTGTTTCAGGAACTCTTCGGATTTTTTTTTATTTTTTTTTGCAGAGATTCTTTGAGAAAATGATTCAAGGCTTTCTCCAGATATTTTTAGGTGAGTTTTCCTAAAATTTTCTCCAGGAATTGTTTTGGCCGTTTTGGGTAGATTTCTATGGGATAATTCTTATATTCCAAAAGGAATCACTTAACAGATTATTCTAGAGTTTTGTTTAAAAAATTTATGCATGGATCCTTCAGTATTTTCAACTGGTCGAAATACATATCTGTCAAAAGATGGAAATACTTAGTGGTATTAAAAGGAACAGTACTTAACCCGATTTTCTTTTTACTTACAAGTATTCGACTAACATGAACAGTTTCATCATCATCACCGTGATATCTTTATAGAAATTCTTTCAAACTAAAAAATCTCCTTTTTTTCGAAATGTTGTTGGTTTTTGCAAAAACGAAAAAAAAATCCACAAAGAAATAAAATAGGAGATACCTGATTCTTCCACAACATTTATACAAATTGAAAATATTTCTCCGTGATTGAAAAAAAAAAATCAAAACCAAAAAATGAATAAATGCGTCCAGTTTCACTTTTTCCTGTGGTTTCTGTAGAAATTTTTCCAGATATTCCTGCAGAAATTTGTTCAGGTATTTCCTCAGTTCACCAAAGATTTGTTCAGGAATTGCTCTAGGAATTTAATAGTAAATTCCCACATGAATGTGTCTAGAAATTTTCTCATGATGAATAGGAAAAACCTACAGTAATTATTCCAGAGATTGATGCACAACTGTGTTCGGTGATTCAGGCAGACATTCCTAAAGAAATTCTTGCAGAGATTCATTCAGAGATTCCTTCAGGATTTCCTCCAGATATTCCTCCATGTATTACCCCTGAAATTTATGCGGCGTTTCTCTACAGTTAACATCAATAATTTCACCATAGATTTCAAAAGCAGTTCATTCTAAATAAATAAAAAAAATCTACGAGAAATATCTCAAGAGTTTATTTTAGGATATTGGCAGATGTTTTGCAATGCTAAATACATGTACTGTAATGTATATACAGGTTTGTTTTTTTAGAACTTCGTCAAGATTTCTTCAGGAATACCTTGAGAAAATACTACAAAAAGTTTATTATAGGATTTCTCCAGGAATTTTCCTATAAATCTCTCGTTATTTTTTTTTTTGAATTCCTCCAACGATTTTCCGAGAACTTCTCCAGGAATTTGTTTAAAAACTCATCCTAGGATTCCTGCAAGAATTCACTAGACATTTTTACTGATATCCTTTCGCGGTTCAGTCACGGGGAGTCTACTGAAGAGTTCTTTGGAAATATCTTCAGGGTTTCTTCTAGAAATTCCAGTTGGGATCGTTTCCATTGAGAAAACAGTTTTATCTCCAGAGATTTCATCAAAATTTTCAGGGATTTCTTCAGAAGATTTTCCATGGAGTTTTTCAGAAGAAATAATTTCTTTACAATCCTACAGGGATTTTCTTTTCAGGATTTCTCCAAAATTTGTTTTAAATTCTTTCAGTGATTTCTGCAAACATTTTTACAAGTTTTTGTTTTAGAAATTACTATTGCACTTTCTTCAGTAATATTCCATGGGGTGACTTTGGTGAGCTCAGGAGAGTTTGTTTAGATATTTCTTCTAGGATTTTCAGAAGTTCTTCCATGCATTGCACAAAATTACTGAAGATTTTTTACGGAAACCCTGAAGAAAATTCTAAGAAATCCTTAGACAATTGTATCAAGAAATCCCTTAAAACTGCTGTAGATATATGTACAGCAAACAAAAGTGAACTTTTGACAACTCCGAGAAGAAATGCTTGGAAATTTTGTGGAGGAAATCCTAGACAAAAATTCCTGGAGCAAACTCTGAAGTTATTTCTTTCTGTCTAAAATAATGCCTAGGAGAATTCCTAAAGAAACACCTTAAGATGCCATTTTACTTCCTGAAAAAAATCTTGATAGACTTCTGGAGTAACTATGCAAGTAATTTCAAAGAAAAATGCTCGAGTATTTTTTGGTGGAATTCTCAGAAAATACGTTAATGAATTTCCGAAGGAATCGTTATAAAAGTTTGAAGAAATTACAAACAAAGGTACTGGTGGAATTCTGAAGCAATTCTTGGAAAAACTGCTGGAGATACATCTGCAGGAATTTTTAGAAAAAAAAATTATACAATTTCTGAAGAACTTCCTGGAGTTTCTTGGAGGAATTATTTAGAAATTTAGAAGTACTCAATTTAAAACAAGATTTTTTGAAAAGTTCTTTGATGTACCTGGAATAACAGGAGAACTTTCTGCCGGTATTCATAGAAAAAAATCTTGGAAAAATCATTGGAAAATGCTAATGAATAGATGCTGTAGTGATTTATGCAGCAAACTGTTAAAAGAATCTTTTGAGAAAAATCTCAAAGATGTGAATAAATCCAAAGCAATGCCCGGAGGAATACTTAAAGGAACTATAGGAGAAACCCCTGAAAGAACCAGAAGAATCTTTTGAGAATTTCTATAGGACTGAATTTCCGAGAAAATCCCCGAAAAAATGTGATAATACCTGAAGGAACCTCTGGAAAAATTCAAGCTATAATCTCTAAAAATGGGAAGTTTCTGAATTCCTGAAAGAAATCTTCGAATCTTTGTGGAAAAAAACTCCTGGAATTGCATCTTTTGGAGAAATGTTTGGAATTGTTTCTGGAGAAACCTCTTTAGAAATTCACAGAAAATTTTTCAGGAAAATCCCGCAGAAAAACCCCTTGAAATAAATCTGAAAATATTTCTGGAGGAATTCCTCCAGAAATGTTAGAAAAAATGAAACAAGGAATACAAGCGTGCACTTATGTAGCAATCCATAAAATAATTTCCTAAAGAATTCCAGCAGGAATTTCGAAAGGAATTTCTGCAGAAACCCTTGAATCAGTTTCAATATAATTCTTTTGAAAAATTCCATGGGAAGCTCCTGAAAAAGTCCCAGGGAAAATTCATGGAAGAATCCATGGAGAGGGATGCATTCGGAAGGAATGCTAAGAGTAATCTGGTTCCGGGGCATTTGGCCGAAAGCCATTTGACCGAAAAGAGAAAGATGAACTTAAGTGACCATACCACATCAGTATAACTCGAAAGAACAGCCTATGATTCAAAAAAGGAAAAATCTTTGATAAAGTTTCTGGCGGTGTCCCTGAAAAAAATTCTAGGAGTTTTAAGAACTTTTTTTTAAATAATAATGCATGGTTCAGTTTTGCCAGAATATTTCTTAATTTGGAGCTATAGTGAAGTCATATCCTTGGCGGCGTACCAGAATAGGGGCGCTGAAATTTGGAAACCTTGGGTAACCAGCTCTGGTTTTACCATGACAGCACTGGTGTTATGTTACGCCAAATATTCTGAATTTCCAGATAAACATATAAAACGGAGAGCTTTTGAATGAATGAATTTCGCCACTGAATCCTCCATAAACCCAATGAATTCTAGATTTCAATAGATGGAAATTAATATGGCACAAGAATCGCACAGGAATTTCAGCCGTAATTTCTCTTAAAGAAATCCACAAGATTTGGTCTGTTTGTAATATAGTGTGGAGTTAGAGTAGAATTCAGTGTATATTTCAAAGTAAAACGAAGGAGTCAGATTCGAGGAAGAATTTGAAGCAACATTCGAATCTGTATTGGATTTGGAGAGATATATGGGATAGAATTGGCCGTAAGATTTATGAAAAGATACGTTACATAGGCTTCATAGGCTTCAACGCCGTTTGGCCGAATGCTGATTGTCCGAATGCCATTTGGCCACAAGGTTCGTTTGTTCCTTTTGCCGTTTGGTCGAAAATGAATCAAGATCAGAGATCATGCCACTGTTTTCCGTGTCAGTGTAAGTCGAAAGAACAGCCTAGGATTCAAAAAAGGAACCATCTTAGATAAAATATTCGCAGTTTCAATGCCAACTAATCCGTGAATGGTAAAACTAGAAAGAGAAACATATGGTTAAAAGAAGGAAATGGTTCTGGTGATCATATTGGCAGTTGCAATGTCAAAAATTTCCTTTGAATTCTGTTGGGCATTATTCGGCCAAATGACCGGATACCATTACATAGTGACCATTTGAAATGGGATTTAGATTATGATTTTCTAATAGATACAATTTGAAATTCGGAATGAAATTATAATAAGTACCAGGATTAAGGACAACGATTTGAAATTTTGTACTTTTTTTTACATCGCATCGCAACTAGTCTCAAAAAGGTGATTTTGATTAGAATTTTGAGCATGGTTCAGAAGAAAAACTATATGAAAAAAAATGAGTCAAAACCGTAATAGACACCAAATTTTTATTTTTAACCATTTAAGTATTTAACACCTTAAAACAACGGCTGTCAAAAAACAGTGCGTAAATCACGTGTCACATGTGCTGCAACCGGCTTACTGCGTTTCCTTGGTAGTGGTGTGAGTTTCATAAACAAACTCAGGACAGGTTTTCGAAACAGCAGCCAGCGCCTACTATGTGAAAGAAAGGATAACACTCCAGTGAATCGTGGTGGGTTGAAAGTGAAATCGCCTCGGCAAAACGAGGGTGCTAAAAACTCCTATCGTCGCGCGTCTATAGATACCGGCCTAATTCTAGAGCGGAAGGCACAACTTCGGTGCTTGGTCGTTGCTGTTGTTTTGTGTCAGTGACAGTTGTTGGCTCGGGTGAGAGAGGGTTCCCGAAAGTTTATTACAAATGAGGGGTGTTTTTCTATTAGTTTGTCTGTTGGTGTTGTTCGCTCACTCTCCGCGCGCCGCCTGATTCTTTCTATAAGCCGAGAGCGTGTATAAATAACGATGGAAAATGTGTTTCTAAATGTGTCCTTTCTATGAATGGTAAGTGAGAGCGAAAGTGTGTGTTGTTGCTCGGACCCCACAGGAGATTTAAATGGCTTGCTGGTGGATGGCGTGCGGTGAGTTATGGCCTGCTTCCGGGCTGTGTGGAATATCCGAGGGATTATGATGGCGTCAGCTGGGATCAAAATAAACAATTTGTAGGTAAATTATTGCAGATGTTTACCGGAAACAGAGTCATGATATTCGCGCCTACTCATTTTGTCTATTACACCAAAGAAAAGCAGGCAATCGTTCCGATAAATCGAATTTCCTAATTGCTTGTTTGTCACCCCCTCCGAGAAAGATAAAACAAACCATTTATATCTCCTTATCGAATTTCATCCGGACAAAAGCGTCCCCGTTCCCAAAAAACACCCCCCAAATTCGAAACTTCTGTTCCTCTACTTTGATCCCATCATTGATGGGATGATTCTTCATCTCCCCGTCCCTGATTAGCTTAACCCCCAACCCAACCGCCATGTTTTGATGCCTCAGGGGGGAAAACAAACCGTTGTTGGCGTTACGTTGGTAGGGTCGGAACAGAAACTCGATTATCCCAATTCACCAAGGGTGGCTTTGGCTGTTTGTCCGGTGTCCCCAAAATGTTAGCAGCTGCTTTTTCGAATTTGATTCCCTTCCTCCACTTGGCGGCGCGGGATCACGGGACGTCATGCTGTTTGATTTTGTGCTCGGAATGCATCTGAAGAAGCAGTTAGGCGGCTGGATCAATGCGACCATAAAATGCGGTGAAATTGTTCAAATAGCCCAAGTAATAAAATTAGCTGAATATGAGTTTCTTAGGCGGTTTGTTCCACTCTTATACAACAAAAATGTGTGTTGGGAGGGTTCTTTTCTAATTCCCGTCTATCTAAGCGCCGACCAATAATGATCGAATTAATTCTTGCACCTAAATTAGCTAAATTAGCTGCCATACATATTATGTAAAAAAGATTGTAAAAGGACTACAATTCCCTAAAATAATAAGATTGAATAATTGGCCCTCGAATTCTGTTTCCGTCTAGTCCAAGTCTATTTCCGGCGCAACCTCAAATCAATTCCCGGGACACCTTCTACGTGACACTATGGTACATAGGATGGTCAAAAATTATGATTTGTGACCGTAGGCGTTTATTCGAAAAATCGGTCAAATTCTTCGCATTCCTGCCCATGCATTTCTTTCAAAATGTCTGCAGGGTTTCCTTCAAAGATTATTTCCGAAACTCCTCCAGGTATTTTCCTTGATTCAGAAGCTTCTGAAGAAATTACTCAAAAGATTCGTCTTGAAATTAGTCCCTGAATTCATTCAGAAATTCCTCCTGAGCTTCCTTTAGCAATTATTTAGGAAATACCTTGAGGGATTGCTACGGAAGTTCGTGCATGCATTCTTTCATGTGTTTCTTCACACATTTCTGTGGGAATTTCCCCCTAGGATATTATCAGAGTTGTTCTAAAAATTTCTCCAAGAGATTGTCAAGAAAATCATCCAAAGATTTCTTCAAAAGATGCAATTCCGAAAAAAAATTGACAGGGATTCGGATATCATTTCAAAGAATTATTAAAAAATTAGTCAAGAAATCCAGAATTTTTTTCTCCAGGAACTTATTCAGAAACCATTGTTGGAATTTCTCCAGAGTTTCCTCCAAGTCTTATTCCCTCAGGCATTTATTTAGAATTTTCTCTAAAAAATTCTGAACATTCTGAAAGTTCCACCAGAGGTTTCTCCAAAAGTTCCTCTAGGTATTGATCCAGGGATTGCTTAAAGTTTTTTCCGACCTAACTTCAGGGATTCTTTCATTTTTCTAGTGATGCTTCATAAATTTCTTCAAAGATTTTCTTAGCTATTCCAGCAGAAACTACTCCATGATCTATTGCTTGGCATTTTTTAAAGAATTTATCAAGAAATCCTGCTATGAATACCTGCAGAGGGTTCTCCTGTTCTTCCAGGTATTCTTTGGAAGATTCTTTTAAAATATTATTGTTTTTCTTAATTCATTCAAATTTCTCCTTCAGGATTTTTTTTCAGGGATTTTTATGTGTTTATGTCTGAAGAAATTTTGTGATAAATTGTCCTATAAATTCCTCCATTAGGAGTTCTTTTAAGGGGTTCTTTAGAAAATTCTCCTGGGATTCTCAAAATTCGTTTTTGTTTTTAGATTGTCACCAGTACCTCTGTCCGCTACAGAAAAGCTTCTCATGATTTTTTTTTCTAGAAATTAAAGAGATATCTTAAGAGCTTCTTCAGGTACTTTCCCAGGAATGTTTTCTCCAGGAATCGCTCTAGAAAATCTTCAATAATTTCAACTTGGAATCTCCAAAATTATAGCAGGAGAGGAGAGGTATTCTTTCAGACAATCATTCAGGGATTTCTTTAGAATTAGCTTCAGAGATTCTTTCAAGAATTCTTCCAAGCATTTTTTATGCAATTTATGGGAAATGACTTTAAAAAAATCCTTGGAGGAATATCTGAAATAAATACGGTATGAATCTTTGAAGGAATTCCAGGGGATATTTGTGACAGAGCCACAGGAGCAATTTCTGAAAAGAGTCGTGTGGGAATTTCTGCAGGAACCCCAGAAGGAAATTTCTTGGAATTCATGAAGGAACCCTTAGCTGAATTTCCGAAAGAATCTCTGTAGGACTTTTTTTAAAGAAATTTTTGAATGAACTTCTGTAAAACTCCATGGAAGAACTGTTGAAGGCCTGTACTGAAATTCCTGAAGAAATTCCTTGAACTCTGACTGAAAAAGTCTCTGAAGATTTTTTGTTTTTTTTTTTTTGAGAAAGAGTCCCTGATGGAATATCAAAAGAAATTCGCGCAAAAATTTCTGAATGAACCTCTGAATGATTTTCTTAAAATAAATCTCCAGTGAAATTTCGATAAAAATCTCAGGAAGTACTTTCGAATGAATCTCTTTAGGAATATCTAAATATAAAACCCTGGGAAATTCTAGGATAAATTGCAGCAGGAAGTTTGAAAAAATGTCGGATTGTTCGTAGCAACTCGTACAAAACTTCTGTTGGAGACAGTGCTAAAAATGTAATTTCGACATATCCAGTTTCAATCACCTACAACTCATTTCAGAAGTTGAACTGGAAAATATGGTACAGGGGATAGACAAAATGATCGGGACAGGCAAAATTTTCACTTTTCAAAAAATGTTCAATTAGCTGTAACTTTTCGAAAACTGTATCAAATATTCTCAAATTTTCACTGTAAGCTGATCAACTAGCTGTGTATCAGTGGACAGAATTTGGGAAAGATCGGGCTATTCTGCACGAAGTTAAAAGCATTTTAGAAAAAGGTAGAATTATCCGATAGCCAACTTTGAGCTGTTATATCTCCGGATTCAAAGAACGAAATGCAATGAAATTTTGTCCGTTCATGACTTATATATTGACCTCTGAAAAACGTTTGACTCAATTTGAAATTATTAACAAGAGAAAAAGTTACAGCGATTTCATTAATTTTATGATTTTTTAGTAAATTTTTAATATGCATCCCATTACTTTTTCAATTAATTGCTGCCTATGTTGTTACTTTCTTCCAGAACATATCTGTATTCAAAACAATTCGAGGGAATTTAAATAAACTATAATCAGCATCTTAAATTTTGAAACGATGTTGAAATTAAAGAAAATTTGGTGTTTTATTAGAAAATTAATCAAATCGTTATTATTTCCTTCAGTGTTAAGAATTTTAACTTAAGTCAAAAGTTTTTCAAAGCACATTATATAAGTCATAAATGGTCAAAATTTCATTGCATTCGGTTCATTGAATCCGGAGATATAACAGCTCAAAGTTGGCTATCGGATAATTATACCGTTTTCAAGAATATTTATAACTTCGTGCAAAATAGTCCGATCTTTTCCAAATTTTGTCCACTGATACACAACTAGTTGATCAACTTACAGTGAAAGTTTAAGAATATTTGATGCAGTTTTCGAAAAGTTACAGCTATTTGATTTTTTTTAGAAGGGTTAATTTTGCCTGTCCCGATCATTTTGTCTATCCCCTGTATATGAAAAACTTATGCAGCTAGACTAATTCTACAAGAAAGTTACGCAAAAACCACTCTCATTTTAATTTATAAGGCAAATGTCATTGATTATCTTTGAAAAATGGCAATTGATGACTACCTTGTAGATGACTGGACTACCTACACATATACTATATTTTCAAGTTCAGCTTCTGAAATGAGCTGTAGGTGAATGAATCTGAATACATATTTCGAAATGACATTTTCAGCACTAGTTGGAAACCCTTCAGTAATTGCTTTGAATAATTTCCATAAAATTGCTTACAGCAAATGGTGAATTTCCTGGACGGATTTCTGGAGCAATACCTGGACGGGTTCCTGGAAGAGTTCAAGGAGGAATTCAGGGAAGAATTGCTGGAGGAATTCCAGAAGAAATTCCGGGAGGAATTCCAGATGAAATTCCAGGAAGAATTGCTGGAAGAATTCCAGGAAGAATTCCAGTAGGAATTTCTGGAGGAATTCCTGGAGGAATTTCTGGAGGATTTCCTGGAGAAATTTCTGGAGGAATTCCTAGAGGAATTCCAGGAGAAATTCCTAGAGGAATTCCAGAAGAAATTCCTAGAGAAATTCCAAGAGGAATTCCTGGAGGAATTCTAGGAGGAATTCCTGGAGGAATTCCAGGAGGAATTCCTGGAGGAATTCCAGGAGGAATTCCAGGAGGAATTCCAGGAGGAATTCCAGGAGGAATTCCAGGAGGAATTCCAGGAGGAATTCCAGGAGGAATTCCAGGAGGAATTCCTGGAGGAATTCCAGGAGGAATTCCAGGAGGAATTCCAGGAGGAATTCCAGGAGGAATTCCAGGAGGAATTCCAGGAGGAATTCCAGGAGGAATTCCAGGAGGAATTCCAGGAGGAATTCCAGGAGGAATTCCAGGAGGAATTCCAGGAGGAATTCCTGGAGGAATTCCAGGAGGAATTCCAGGAGGAATTCCAGGAGGAATTCCTCCTGGAATTCCTCCTGGAATTCCTCCTGGAATTCCTCCTGGAATTCCTCCTGGAATTCCTCCTGGAATTCCTCCAGGAATTCCTCCTGGAATTCCTCCTGGAATTCCTCCTGGAATTCCTCCTGGAATTCCTCCAGGAATTCCTCCTGGAATTCCTCCTGGAATTCCTCCTGGAATTCCTCCAGGAATTCCTCCTAGAATTCCTCCAGGAATTCCTCCTAGAATTCCTCCAGGAATTCCTCCTGGATTTCCTCCAGGAATTCCTCCAGGAATTCCTCTTGGAATTTCTCTAGGAATTTCTTCTGGAATTCCTCTAGGAATTTCTCCTGGAATTCCTCTAGGAATTCCTCCAGAAATTTCTCCAGGAAATCCTCCAGAAATTCCTCCAGGAATTCCTCCAGAAATTCCTACTGGAATTCCTCCAGGAATTCCTACTGGAATTCTTCCTGGAATTCTTCCAGCAATTCTTCCTGGAATTTCATCTGGAATTCCTCCCGGAATTTCTTCTGGAATTCCTCCAGCAATTCTTCCCTGAATTCCTCCTTGAACTCTTCCAGGAACCCGTCCAGGTATTGCTCCAGAAATCCGTCCAGGAAATTCACCATTTGCTGTAAGCAATTTTCCAGGAATTCCAGGAGGAATTCCTGGAGGGATTCCAGGAGGAATTCCTGGAGGGATTCCAGGAGGAATTCCTGGAGGAATTCCAGGAGGAATTCCTGGAGGAATTCCAGGAGGCATTCCTGGAGGAATTCCAGGAGGAATTCCTGGAGGAATTCCTGGAGGAATTCCAGGAGGAATTCCTGGAGGAATTCCAGAAGGAATTCCTGGAGGAATTCCAGGAGGAATTCCTGGAGGAATTCCAGGAGGAATTCCTGGAGGAATTCCAGGAGGAATTCCTGGAGGAATTCCAGGAGGAATTCCTGGAGGAATTCCAGGAGGAATTCCTGGAGGAATTCCAGGAGGAATTCCTGGAGGAATTCCAGGAGGAATTCCTGGAGGAATTCCAGGAGGAATTCCTGGAGGAATTCCAGGAGGATTTCCAGGAGGAATTCCTGGAGGAATTCCAGGAGGAATTCCTGGAGGAATTCCAGGAGGAATTCCTGGAAGAATTCCTGGAGGAATTCCTGGAGGAATTCCAGGAGGAATTCCTGGAGGAATTCCAGGAGGAATTCCTGGAGGAATTCCAGGAGGAATTCCTGGAGGAATTCCAGGAGGAATTCCTGGAGGAATTCCAGGAGGAATTCCTGGAGGAATTCCAGGAGGAATTCCTGGAGAAATTCCAGGAGGAATTCCTGGAGGAATTCCAGGAGGAATTCCTGGAGGAATCCCTGGAGGAATTCCTGGACGAATCCCTGGAGGAATTCCTGGAGGAATTCCTGGAGGAATTCCAGGAGGAATTCCTGGAGGAATTCCAGGAGGAATTCCTGGAGGAATTCCAGGAGGAATTCCTGGAGGAATTCCAGGAGGAATTCCTGGAGGAATTCCAGGAGGAATTCCTGGAGGAATTGCTGAAGGTATCCCCGCAGGAAATCCTGGAGGAATTCCTTGAGGAATCCCTGCAGGAATTCCTTGAGGAATCCCTGGAGGAATTCCTGGACGAATCCCTGGAGGAATTCCAGGAGGAATTCCTGGAGAAATTCCAGGAGGAATTCCTGGAGGAATTCCAGGAGGAATTCCTGGAGGAATTCCAGGAGGAATTCCTGGAGGAATTCCAGGAGGAATTCCTGGAGGAATTCCAGGAGGAATCTCTGGAGGAATTCCTGGAGGAATCTCTGGAGGAATTCCAGGAGGAATCCCTGGAAGAATCCCTGGAGGAATCCCTTGAGCAATCCCTGGAAGAATCCCTGGAGGAATCCCTTGAGCAATACCTTGAGGAATTGCTGGAGGTATCCCCGCAGGAAATCCTGGAGGAATTCCTGGAGGAATCCCTGGAGGAATTCCTGGAAGAATCCCTGGAGGAATTCCTGGAGGAATCCCTGGAGGAATCGCTGAAGGAATTTCTGGAGGAATTCCTAGAGGAATCCCTTGAAAAATCTCTGGAGCAATCCCTTGAGCAATCCCTGGAGGAATTGCTGAAGGTATCCCCGCAGGAAATCCTGGAGGAATTCCTTGAGGAATCCCTGCAGGAATTCCTTGAGGAATCCCTGGAGGAATTCCTGGACGAATCCCTGGAGGAATTCCTGGAGGAATCCCTGGAGGAATTCCTGGAGGAATCCCTGGAGGAATTCCTGGAGGAATTCCTGGAGGAATTCCTGGAGGAATTCCTGGAGGAATTCCTGGAGGAATTCCTGGAGGAATTCCTGGAGGAATTCCTGGAGGAATCCCTGGAAGAATCCCTGGAGGAATCCTTTGGGCAATCCCTTGAGGAATTGCTGGAGGTATCCCCGCAGGAAACCCTGGAGGAATTTCTTGAGGAATTCCTGGAGGAATCCCTTGATTGAGGAATCCCTGGAGGAATTCCTGGAGGAATCCTTGGAGGAATTCCTGGAGAAATCCCTGGAGAAATCCCTGGAGGAATCCTTGGAGGAATTCCTGAAGGAATCCCTGGAGGATTCTAGTCTATCAACTGTCGTAAAATCCATTTGCCCTACTACTGTTTGGACGATTTTTCAAAACGCACAACGTTCATCCAAGAAGGCCAAGCTAGACCAGGCAAGAAGTGTTTTTCTTTCGGTCTCTACGGTAAACGATTCTTCCGATCCGATGTTTGGTTGGTAGTAAGTTTTTTGCGCTCAGTTCTTCCCGATTGCTTATGCATTCAACTTTCCCGCTGATTTTGATCGAGCAGACCCAGACAGACGTCTTGTTGTTTCTGGTTCTAACAACACACTATCGTGAAAATGACGACTTTTATATGCTG
Organism: Aedes albopictus; assembly: GCF_035046485.1. Classification (NCBI taxonomy): domain Eukaryota; kingdom Metazoa; phylum Arthropoda; class Insecta; order Diptera; family Culicidae; genus Aedes; species Aedes albopictus. The sequence goes on from NC_085137.1 coordinate 21,563,821, forward strand.
AATGTTCGGGGGGGAAATGTTTGGGTGGCTAAACGAAATGGTACAGCTATGGGGGAGCTGTATAAGTTCTCCCCATGAACCGACGATGAGGATGACGATGATGATGGCAGTAGGCATTGAATTCGTTTATCGATGTTGGTACGTCTGGGGATCGAATTATCGTTGACGGTGTGGCGGTGGATTGCGATTTTGGGGGAGAAGTTTGATCATTATTGGTCCATTGTTGGACTAAATTGGAATGCATTGTTGCGACAGAAGTAACACTTCATAACATGCTTTTATTGAGTTGTGGGTTTGGCGAATGACAAGCAATCAACAGACAACTTCAATGATTTTTTGTATTGCTTGGTACTACTTAATGCTTCGATATCTGAATTAGGGCACCACAAGATAACTAAGGAAACAATCTGCTAAATGACGTCAACTTCTAATAAATGATGAGATAATGACGAGACGAAAAATGATGAGTTATTCGAAAAAAGTTAAATTTTCCCTGTTCCAAGATATGCCAGGCTAGGGCTGAAAATCTCGTAAATAAAGATAATAATTGTGCACTTTAGATTTGTTGCGAGCAAGCGGGAGCTACCGGAATGCAATCTGACCTCACACTTTGACGTTACTGGACGAGTGACGACGACGCGGGTGGCTGAGATTCACCATGCCTACTAGATCACTTGATGTGCGGTGAGTCATTGCTTGAGTCCTTGTTCACGGTTCAATATGCCAACATGAATCTACTGTTACACAATAATAATAATAAATTTTCTTTGTAAGCACTTAAAAAATATGTTTCATCCTATATAATTTTAGTCAACCCAGCTTTTATATAGGATAGGTAAATAAACTCCGGAAGTCTTGTTCGATCAATGTACAGCTCGTGCTCCGAAAGTCATACTTTTGCAACTCGTTGCATAGAAAACTAATCTTACACTTTTTTTTTCTTGATGAACTAAGAAAGAATGGTGAAATCATTTCTATATTCACCCCTCAGCTCAGTTTTCAATCAATCACAAACCCATTCGAGCAGCTGCAGTAATATCGACATAATCTTTTCACCTAACAACATACCCTGCTCATGTGGTGATAAATACAATTCATATGAAATTCACCCCTCGACTTACCGGTTGGTCATATCGGCCGGCGGTGCATGGATTTCGACTTTGGTTTGCTGTTGTTGCTGTTGCTGCTGCTGCTGCAACTGTTGGTGAGCAATGAAACCGGTGGTTGATGTCACTGCTGCGTTTGCCGCTGCTACTGCGGCCGCTGCTGCCTTCTGCTTGGTCGCCTGCTTATATCGACCTGTGGTGAAAAGCACAAGAGGTGAGTTAGAGAGAGTCACAATCCATCTGGTGGCACAGTGGAGGAAACTTACTCAGAGCGAAGAATAGCGAGAGTACGGCTTTCAGTCGTCCACTGCAGATATCGTTTGGGGTGACCGACTCGAGACCGCTAACCTGATGCTGTCTCAGAACGGTGAGACAGGAATTGACGTTGTCGTACTGGAAGGAAGAGGAAAATTGGAAATGCAATGTGAGTCATTGAGTAATTATAATGGGAGGTGTGCACTGGCATATTGAGATATGTTCGTCGAACTGCTTCTTAAATAAAAAAAAAAACAAAATTCTACGTCAAAAGCACCCCAGAAAATGTTTGAAACAACAAAAACGACGTTTTAGTTTCTAGATTTTTAGAAATGAGTTTTTACAAAGAATTTCTTAGGAGTTTTTTTTAGTTTCTGCAGAACTTCCTTCAGAAATTACTTCTGGTAGTTGTTTAGGGCTTTTTGTGTACAAATCCTTTCAGAAATTGTATTATGACTTTTTTCTGAGAATCCCTTTGGAGGTATTTGAATTAGTACTTCCAAGGACCCTCCAGGGATCCGTCAGAAATTTATTGACGATTTTTTTTTTCAAGAGTTCACCAGCATCTTTGTTTGCGATTTCATCAGACATTTACAAGTGATTCTTTCAGGAACTCCTCTACAGATTATTTCAGGACTCCCTACATCAGCTGTTCAAGTATATATATATATATTTTTTTTTAAATTACTTGCAGAATTCCTTCAAAAGACTCCTATGAATTTATTCTGAGGTTTCTGAGAGTATTTTAAGGTTTAAACTCAGGTATTATCCTTGGCACCAGCAATTACTTCTCCAGAGAGAACTTCAAAAATTGGCTCAAAAAGTTTTGTTAAGGATATAATTAAAAAAAAAATGCAGAAATTTCTTCTACACGGAGACAAATTTCGTTCGTTCGGAACCAAAATAGGGTCTTGTACCATTTCGGCAGGTGTACCTATTTTGGGCTCGATGCTGGGTCATTAGGCCGAAGGCCATTAGGCCGAAGGTCATTAGGCCGAATGGTCATTAGGCCGAATGGTCATCAGGACGAATTGAAAGTTAGCCGTTGTTTTTACCTATTCCAACAATTTTTGCCAAAAACTAGTTTAACAATGAAACTAGAAAGAATAGCCTATGTTTTAAAGAAGGAAAAATTTATGAATTGAATATCAGCAGTTTCAGCGCCAAAACCTATTTTAGCAATCATACTAGAAAGAACAGCATATATTTAAAAGAAGGAAAAAATCATGGGTAAAATATCAGTAGATTCAGCATCAATAAAGTATCTTCGTGCCTGTCACACGATACACACATGCAAAATGGTCATTTGCAGAGGAAGCTCTCAGTTAATAAGCTGAGAAGCAGGCTTTGTCTCAGTGGGGACGTAACGACAAGAAGAAGATTCAATGACCATTCGACCTGATGATCATTCGGCCTAATGACCATTCGGCCTAATGACCATTCGGCCTAATGACCATTCGGCCTAATGACCATTCGGCCTAATGACCTTCGGCCGAATGGCCTGACACCGTATCTAACTCTGTACAAAAACTCAAATCAATCGGTTTGAAACTGACTTAGTTAAATATAACGGCAAGTGCCCAAAATAGGTACACCTGCCCAAATGGTACAAGACCCTATTCATGTTTATTCGGTAAACTGATAAAATGTTTAAAACTAAAATTTTAATTTTTAAAACTAACTCAATTACACATTTATTTCGGCAATACCCATTGAGGAGCCCCACGTTCTGCCGTCGAGAACATAAACAAAACTCACAAGTTCCAGCTGCAACATCAAACAAGATTTTCCGAGGCGAACCAGCTTAGGGCTGAAAGCCTCGTAAATAAAGCTAATAATAATAACACTAGTTTACAAAATAAAACGAAAGTCGTGAACTTCTGTCAACGACTAAAATTTTTTAAGCACAATTTAGTACTGATTTCGAAATCGTGCTTCAAAAATTTTTAAGTAGAACAGTTTTTGAGTTCTAGCTCAATATTGAGTTTTACAACTTTTTAAAATATGGAATTTACTAAAATTCAAATATCTTGCGTTTTGTTCTACCAATTTTAAATCTTTTTTCATAAATTAAAAGCTGAATATAATACCATTCGATCATCTGAATGCAGGTTATGCGTCAGATTGATGAAATTCAAGATATTAGCAAGTTTTAGGGACGATCTCCTTAAATTTTAGCAAAATTTCCAAAAATATATGAAGAAATATATTTTTTTCAATAAATAAAAAACAATTCAAAAATTCTTTCTCAACGTTTTTTTTGACATATCATATGTAGGCGAATTGCAGTGAAAAAATCAGCTCAATCGGAGCATTGATTACGAATTATGAGACGTGTGAAGTGAGCGACTTTGCTTAAAAATAGAACAAAAATCGATTTCAAATCATCAACCTTGTATGAAAAGTCGAAAAATTTTCCGCTCTACTGTAATTTTTTTCCTTTGCGTTTCCGAACTCAAGGCATAATCACTGAATCACTGAAGACATTTCTCAAAAACTTCTTGAAGAAATTCTTGGGAAGAATTTCCGACGAAATCCTTGTAGAAATTGTTTAGACATTTTTAGAAGAAAAACTACAAGATATCTCCTAGATTCTGAAGAAGTCTTTGGAGATAAAAAAAAAACAAATATACTCAAAAGAACTTTAGACCCAGCAGCTTACGCTAAAAAACAAACACCTTAACAAATGTTTTAAGCGGAGTAAAAAGATTGCTTTGCTTGGTTTCTACTATTGTTGGAAACTTTGTAGCAAGGCAATGCGCAATTTCAGTAAGAATTCCCAAAGAAACTTGGAATGTTCTCAGGGATGTTCTTAGGACAATATAGAAACTCCTGACCCTTTTCGGTTTGTTTTCCTTGTTGTAGTCGTCTTTTTATACAAGTGATTCCGATGCCGATAGAACTATTTGAGAGTCGTCGTTGAATAATTTTCCAGAACAGTTGATAAACAACTCTAAGAAGAATTGTTGGATAAATAAACAAAGCTCTACTGGGAGATAATAGATAGGAGTCCCTGCAGGAAAACCTGGAGAAATTCTTGCGGGAATATCTGGAGGCATCCTTGTTGGCTCTTTTTTTATTTTTTACTATGTTTTTTAACTACTACTAATTCTACACTATATCCTGTTGAACTTTCTAGATAACATTTCTACTATGATTACATCAGGAATCCATGGAAAACATATGAGGGACTCCTGAAGTAATCCTTGCAAAAATATCTGGAAAAATTACAGCAGGAATTTTCAAAGCAGTTCTAGGGAGAAGTTCTGAATAAATCCAAGCAGGAATTCCTGGAGTAATCCCAACAGGAGTTTCTGGAAGAATCAATGGAAGAAAATCTCTGGAGAAATTATCTAAGAAATCCTTGGGGAAATCACAGAAGCTGTTTTTGGTGGAATCTACAGAAGGAGTTCCATCCCAAATGGTTTTATGAAACGTTTTCAGCAGGAATGGGTGGACGAATCCTAGCAGGAATAAGCCTATAGCTTTTTACCACAGCGGGTTAAGAACAACAGAATATCCTGAAGATTCAGGTTTCTGAAGTCAGTTTCACTTAAAAAGTGTTTACCGAATATTCGGAAACGCAGTTGCGCAAAAACTGGACAGTTACATATCAAATGATACGAAGTTCCATAATCGGATTCACAGCTATCACATGCAAATGAATCAGCTTGCTGAATATTCGCCATGTGATAGCTGATAGTCGTCAGTGGCCAGTCAATGCTTTGACCAGAATGCTGCAATTCTGCTTTGACAGATTTGTAAGATATTTCACCACCCCTAGAAATGGCTCAGTACAATACAATTTGGTTTGACGACATGACTCCGAACTATTCCAGTATTGTCTGTGTTGAGTAGCAGCCCAGGTGTGAATCTGAAGCTTTACCCAACACTTCGATATCGGAATAGCTGGCTCAGGGCCAATGAAGTCATATGATGCTCCAGTGCGAGCTAACTCATCAGCCAATTTATTTCCAGCGATGGAAGAATGGCCAGGTACCCATACAAGGTGAACAGCGTTTGCTGAATTCAGCTCTTCGATTTGAGTTCGACAAGCGATAACTACCTTCGACCTAGAGTTGGCCGAAGCAAGTGCTTTAATAGCAGCCTGGCTATCTGAATAGAAGTATACTACTTTGCCCATTACGTGCTGCTGAAGTGCTAATTGCACTCCGCACATAAGAGCAAAGATTTCGGCCTGAAAAACAGTGCAGTGTCTACCAAGTGAGTAAGACTGATACAGCCTTAGCTCACGAGAATAAACACCAGCACCTGCTCGACCTTCGCGAAGGAAGCCATCAGTGTAACATACGATGCCGTCTAAAATACTTCTTTCCATATATCCGATGTCCACTCTTCCCGGGAAGGGAATTTCGTGGAAAATTTCCTAAATGGAAAATTACAAGTATTTGTAAGATCACTTGGAGCAAGGACAATTTTGTCCCAATTCACCAAAAGTGGAAACAACGAGGTGTGTGTTAATGTGCAGTTCACAGGAGTTTCCTCTAGTAGACCGAGCACCCGTAGACGGTAAGTGCAAGAAAGTGCTTCTTGTTTGAGATGAATGTGTAGTGGAGCAACGTCAAAGAGAATTTCGAGCGCTGCCGTGGGAGTTGAAGAGAACGCTCCAGACATCGCCATTAAGCACATCCTTTGGAGATGGCCTAACTTTGAATGGATCGTTCTCATTTCGCCCTTTTGCCACCACACAAGACATCCATAGGTCAATATTGGCCGAACAACAGTTGTGTAGATCCATTTGATATACTTGGGTTTAAAACCCCAAGTTGTACCAAAGGTTCGCCGGTATTGCCCGAAGACCATACAAGCTTTCTTGATTCTGAACTCAATGTGAGGTGTCCAGGAAAGCATGGAATCAAGAATGACTCCTAAGTACTTTACCTGTTCAGTCACATCGATTTCAGAATCAAAGAGACGCAAAGATCGAACGCCATTACGGTTTCGCCTTTCCGTAAAAAGAACATTAGATGTTTTACTCGGATTAACCGATAGGCCATATTGGCGACACCAACTCTCAACTACCTGAAGGGCGCTTTGCATCAGGTCGAAATGGATGGTGATACACATACCAACTAACAGTGCTAGGTAGTCGTCGGCAAAACCATAAGTAGGAAAACCGCTATTATTGAGTTGCCTCAATAGCGTATCTGCTACGAGATTCCACAAAAGCGGTGAGTAGACTCCCCCTTGGGGGCATCCACAAACACTCAATTTCCTAATCCCTGCTAGACGCAATGTCGAGAAGAGACATCGGTTTTTGAGCATTTGATTAATCCAATTGGACATCATTGGCGATATACCATGACTCCGTGCGGCTTCCAATATGGCATCGAAAGGCACATCATCAAAGGCATCCTCGATATCTAAGAAAACACCCAAACAAGATTGCTTTTGAGCGAATGCTTTCTCGATATTGTAAACAACATTGTGTAAAAGAGTCACAGTGGACTTACCAGATTGGTAGGCATGTTGGTTCACATGAAGAGGCACGTTGGCCAGATGAACATCACGGATGTGATGATCCACAATGCGTTCTTAGCATTTCAGACGAAAGAGGTCAAACTGATAGGTCTGAAACGTTTTGCTTTGCAGTAAAGCAACTTCTGCAGGATGTGAAATGGTTTCTTCGAAATATGTGGAGGATTTACTTATGGAATTCAATAAGATGTCGCCGTTTCATTGTTTAGTTAAAGTGTATTCAATAACGCTGCACAGTAGACCTGGCCGCTCTAATGCTTGTAATTCATTTCTGATGTATTGCAAGCATTAATAATGACAAGAAAAACGGTAGACGTAGTCGATTCTATCGATTTTTAGGATCCTTTCAATGAATGGCTGTTTATGTGTAGACAAGACTCGACTAGCCTAGAAAAGCAAAAATACGTTGGGCAAGAGGATACTCCATGCCCAAGGAAATCAAGGAAAATTCATTAACGAAAAGCTCCTGGATCGACCGGAAATCGAATTCGTCACCCTCAGCATGGTCAAGCTGAATACTCACGCCTTTACAGCTGTAGCTTTAGGGACCCTGTTGACAATTCGGATTTCTTTAATAATAATTGTTACTTCTTATTCCAACAAATTACCCCAGAAGCATTCTTAAAACTTAATTGGTTTTCCGTCGATCTTCTCCAATCCCAAATATAGGTCAGGGCTGCTGCTGCTGCAAGCCGATTGCACACGCTCATTCGCCGGCTTGTCTGTCAGCCTACCCCAACACCACACCCATCCCACCGCCCGAGACAACCAACCATCCGGTTCAGGCTCCCCGGCAAAGTCCGGCAGCAGCAGCAACGCGCAAAGTGTGACCGCCATCCGCCGCTGCAAACCACTTCTCACTGTCTAGGCCTAATATGGAAATAATATGCCTTCTTTTTCTTCACGTGCGCGCATACATAAATGACTGCGAACTGCGAAGCTTGCTGCTGCAGCCCTTGATTGTTATTTTGACGGCGATTTTACGATCGGCTGCCAGCCACTCTTCTCCCCGACTCCACCAAGATTCTAGTTCACCACACTGAAAAACCAAAACATATGAGTGGCTCCTCGTAGTCGCAGCATGCTAAAATGCGCTCATATGCAAAGTGATGATAAAACTGGTTTCCTTTTGGGTTTTCTCGCTCTCGTCATCCTCGCGCGATCAACTCTGGAGGGGTAAGTAGAAGAAAACGAGCTCAATGAGAACTAAATCTTCTTCCTTGTCTTCTTCTTAATCCTAAGCGATTGACGAGCAAGCCAACGAGAAAAAGCTTGACAATTACCTAGACCATATAGCTTCCCAAAATTCGTTTGGCTACCCCCAGCCCAGCCGTTTACAGGCGCACTTCGATTGTTTGAGGCGTTTCAGGGGATATTTGGAGGTTTTCAGGGGCATACAGAGTATTTATTTCAGGAGGATCTTAAGGACGTTCCAGAAGATTGCAGGTGATTTCAGTGAATTTCTGAAGCGATTCAAGGGCTTCAGAAGTATTTCACTGAGATCTAGGGATTTCAGGAGAAGGGCTTCATTAGGGCTCCAGGAGGAATTCAGAGAGTTTGAAGGGATTCTGGGGTTTTTAGGCCCTGGAATACCATGGACCCCATCTGCATCCTCAGGAGTCCCTTTAAAATCTCCTTGTATGCACTCAAAGGTCTTTAATCCAAATGAAGCCTACTGAAATGTATTCAAACATCCATAAAGACAATCCTGAAACCCTTGAAGTATCACTGAAACACCCAAAAATGCCTCTGAAAACCCCATGAAACCCCTCTGAAGCCCTTCTGGAACCACCTTTAAACCCCATGAAACTCTCAGAAACTCTGGAAATGCTCGTAAACCTTTCTGAAATTCCAAGAGATCTCCGAAAATGCTTATAAACCCCATGCACGCTATGAAAATCCTTTGAATTTTCTGAAACCTCCTTAAACCCAATGAAAGGTCCTAGAATGCCCATGAAAACCCCTGAAACCGCATGAAACCAGGCAGTTCTGTCATGGGAAAATCAGAGCTGGTTACTCAAGGTTTTCAAATCTCAGCGCCCCCTATACTGGTAATCCCCATGGAAATAACTTCTTGTGCCTAATCATGAATTATTCGGGAAAAACCATTCTATGGAGTATTTTTTTAAAGTTTTTTTCTGTAATTTTTGCGAAGGGGGCATTCTTACAGGGATTTCTTTTATGATAACAGCAAGAATTTTTCTAACAATTTCGCTGAGAATTCGTTGAGAATGTATTCCATTCCATGACCTTCTGCTGCAATTTCTTCACGATTATCTCCATAGGCACCGTCAGAACTTCCTTTAGAAATTCTTCCAGTTTTTTTTTCAAAATTGTTTCGGAATTTTTGTGACTTTTTAGCATTTCCTAGAATGATTTCAGCAAGGATTCCTCCAAAGCTATTCGTTAGAATGCATTCCTGTCCAGGTATTTCTTTGGAAATTTCTCCAGGGATTCCTCCTCCTGAGATTCTTTCATGAATTCTTCCAGGAGTTTCTGTATGGCCCTCTTAAGGAGTTTTTTTAGAAATTACTCAAAAGTTTCATGTTGATACTAGTACACGTTTATTTTTTCAGAAAACCCTTCACAAATTCCTTCTACCTTTAGAGATTTTTGCCACAGAAGTTGGTACATGTATTCATTCATATATTTTTTCAAATACTTCTGAAGGAATTCCAATTGGCATTTCATCAGGATTTACTATAGGAGTTTTCTTTGGGATTTATCCAGAAATTTATCTAGGAATTTCTTCAGCAATTTCTCCAGCAAATTCTCCATGGATTGCTGCAAACGATGCAATTTTCATAAACAAATATTCGTAGATTTTTCAGAAATTACTCTAAGGTTTTCTTTTACAAATTGAGAAATTTTCCAGCAATACTTTCAGAAATGATTGTTGGAATTTTCCAAAGGTTTCTTCAGGTGTTACTTCATATGTTCACTGATTCTCTCAAGTTATCTTTTTTCAAGAAAATCTTCTTCAAAATTCTTAAGAGATTGTTCTGAAATTCTTCCAGGTGGTTCTCCTTAAAAATTCTTTCATAGATTGCTTTGGATTTTTAAAGATATTTTTCAGGGATGTTCTCAATATGTCTTGCAAGGATAATTTTTGAAGAAATTCTTTTTTTTTTATTTATCGATTTTTTTTAGAATTCACACAATTTTTGGTTTGGCATGCAGTCATTCCTTCTGATTTAAATGACTGCATGCCACACCAAAAATTGTGAAAATTCTTTTATGAATACCATCGAAGGATTCTCCAATTATTCTATGATTTTCTTTCAAAGTTTCGATCTAAAAATCCATTTTTTTTAGGAAAAATCTTGAGTCGGTATTAAACAACTTTTCTACGTTTCTTTAGAATTTCAGAATCTGCATAGGAAATTCTTCCAAGAATTCCTCTAGAGGCATTTTCAGAAGTTTTTCTAAAATTCCCCAGAGAACTCTCAGAGACTTTTCGAGGGATTTCTTCAAAACGTTCAACAGTACCAACAGACATTTCTGCAGGAATCCCTCCAGAAATTTCTCAAGCAGTTTTTACTTGGAATAACTGCCAGCGTCTCTCCAGCAGTTTTTTTTTTCTAGGAATGAAGGAAGCATCTAAAGAAGTTTATCAGGTATTATTCCAGGAGCTCCTGGAAAGCTAACTTCAGAAATTGTTCAAGGATTTTTTGCTCTGGAATCTATCTTGAATGCCAGGAGTTTTTTTTTGAGGAACCACCTTTAGACAACCCTCCAGAGAATTCTTAAGATATTCTTTCAGGGGTTCTTTCAATAATTCATCCAGTATTTTGTTTTGTGCTATTTCTGGAATAGCTTATGAAAAAATCTCAGGAGGAATATCTGAAGCAATTCCTGTACGAATCTTTGAAGGATTCCCAGGAGATATTTCTGACGGAACCGCAGGAGGAATTATTTAAAAAAAAAATCCCTATACAAATTTTTGGGAGGAAGATGAAATCGCTGCAGGATTTTTAAAGACATTTTAAGAGAAATATCGGAATAATTCCATGGGAGAACTTTTAAAAATATTTCTTGCTGAATTTTTGAAAAAACCTAAAATTCTGAAAAGACTTTATTTCCAAAAAAAATCCTGGAATAAATGTCTCAATATATCTCCAGTAGAATCCCTGAGGAAATCTCACAAAGTACTCTTGAATGAGATTCTAGAAGAATGAAGAAATACCAAATTCTTTAAAAAATCCCAGGAAATTTGGAAGCATTTCCCAAAAAACTACTGCCTTGGTTTAATGTATAGGAAATGTTATTAATGATTTTTGGAAAATTCCAGGAAAAATCATTTATAAACTTCTTAGAATCCCTGTAGGAATATCTGAAAAACAAAACGCCTACAACAGCTTCTGTAAGGATTCCCAGAAAAAAATGTTGAGATATTCATAACGGAATATCTGTAGAATTTCCTGGAGAATTTTTCTGAATGAATTTGGCAAGGAATTCGTGTAGAAATTCTTGGAGCTAAAGACGAATTCCTGTGTAAACCGATGAAAAAAATGTGATGGTTGATGGTAGATGAATTCTTGCAAGAAGCGTCAGGAGAATCTTCTGAAATAATTTTTGAAGCAATTCGTGAAAGACTTTCAAAAAGAACTTTCAAAAGGAATCCGTAGAAGACTTCCTGACAGCAATTCCTGAAGGATTTTCTAAAGAAATCCATGGAGCAATTGCGGAAGGACCACAATGAAGTTTTTATAAAGGAGTTCTTAAATTATTTTCAGGAGTTATCTTCAGAAAAATGTGGTAAAAGTTTCGGAAACTATGATATTTTTTAAGAAGATTCCCTGGATGAATTTCTGAAAAAAAAAACTCCTATAACTTTTGGAAAGCATTCCTGGCAGAGTTTCTTCAAAATTCCCAGGTAGATTTTCTGAAAGAAACGTTGGAGGAATTTCTGAAGAATTACTTGGAGGAATGAGATAGAACATGGTTTTCCGGCAAAGCTGATTAGACTGATTCGGGCGACGCTTGACGGATCGCAATCATGTGTACGGATTGCGTATGAAATTTAGTCATCGTCTAACTTAGATGGACTGAATCAGGGCGATGCTCTATCGAACTTACTGTTCAACAGCGCACTGGAACACATGATTGCTGGCCGTGGTAGTGGTGATGAAGTGGAAACCAGCTGAAGCCCTGTAGGCCGCAAACGAAGACGGAACACGCGTTGTACAAGACTCTGATTCTTCCGGTCGCTTTATACGGCCATGAATTGAGGACGTTGAGAGAAGCTAATCGGGAAGAATTCGGAGTCTTTGAACGTAAAGTGCTGCGGACAATATTCGGACTGGAGGAGGCATCTGACGGCGTCGCATGAACTTCTAACTGCTTTTGCTGGCGATCCAGAGCAGATAGAAAAGCGTCGTCTTCTGCAAAGTTAATCAGAGAGTCAAACGCTATCTGGTGATTCAATAATTAGATGGAGATTTTGCCACTAGGTGGCGCTAGTTGTCAAGTAAGTTTCAAACTGCGTTGTCTCGGGATCCACAGCAAATAGAGAAATGTCGTTTTCGGCAAAGTTTTTCAGGAATCAAGAGCAATCTGACGATTCAACAATTAGTGATTTCGACGCTAGGTGACGCTAGTTTAAGTAAAGTTGAAACTCCGCTATCTCGGGATACAGAACAGATAGAAAAGTGTCGTCTTTGGCAAAGTTCTTCAGGAAGTCAAGATCAATCTGGTGATTCAACAATTAGTTGATGATTTCACCGCTTGGTGGCCCTAGTTGCCAAGTAAAGTTTTTAACTTCTCTATCTGTGGATCCAGAGCAGGTAGATAAGTGTTGTCTTTGACGTAGTTCTTCAGGAAGTCAAAAGCTATCTGATGATTCATCAATTAGTTGGTAGTTTAGATGGTGCTAGTTCTCAAGTTAGAGCATTTCGGGATCCAGAACAGATAGAAGAGTGTCATGAGATTTGTTGTTGTAAATGTTTACTTATGAATTCCAACGTACGCAGAGTTTTCGAAATCATAAATTTGAATCATCAGCGTAAAAATCAACAACTTATTGTTGAATCACCAGTTAGCTTTTGACTACCTGAATAAATTGGCTGAAGACGACCTTTCTCTATCTGATCTTGATTCCGAGATAGAGGAGTTTGAAACTTGTATGAATGTATGAATGCGTGACCTACTTCAGAAATCGCCAACGAGAACACGAAGAGATGATGGAAGAGCTTCCGATGAAACGAGTGATTTTTAGAAGAAGACTGTTGAGGTCTGTTCAACAACGTTCGTCAGGCGTCTCGTGAGGCAGCACCGACAGAGTGTTACTTGTGCGTGTTCGTCTGAATAGTACTGAAGGCGGTGTATGTAGAGATAGGAGATCTCTATTCAGAGGCGTTCATGACTGTACTGGAACGATTCGTGGAGCAGCGTGGAAAACTAGTAATGATCTTCTAAGACAACTGATTTCGTAATAATGCGTCGAATAACCAGTGTTCTAAGCGGAACAGTTCCAGAACGCAACGAAAGCAGCCAACAACTCGGTTGAGTTCATGTGTCTTCTCGCCATACAACTGCACTGAGGATTATGGAAAACGGTCATGAAATTCTAGAAAGCCCACATTCGTAGTGATAGGAAACACAGTTTTCATGGACACGACGTGCTAACTATCGTCACGTCAAGAAGATCGCTACCTGTCTGAATTTGAGGCCAAAATTACTCAAATCAACGACGACCTTTGAGATGTGAATGCTTCAATTCCGGGCACTTTTTGATACAGCCATATGGTGCTTGGTACAGCGTTACAGTCAGATGCTACGGAAGCTTTGGTCTACGGAGAATTTGTCAGATCCTTGCAACCCGCACAAGTGAACTCGAAGAAAGAATGCTATACAATAGCTTATCCCAAAAGTAGAACATGTTGGATGAAGAAGCGAAGAGATCAGAACGCATTGTCTCTCACTAAATGTGCATTGGCGTAACTAGGATTTTTTCCTGGAGGGGGCCCAGGGGGGGCCTGACTTGAGATGAATTTTAAGCGGGATGGGCGCCCGATATGTGAATATGCAAATCAGTATTGTAGTTTTGAGTAATCAAAATGACTGTTTCAGATTTGATCATAGTTTTGTAAACTATATCAGTACGAACAATTCCTCCAAGATTTTTTTCCATAACTACTGAATTCCATCTTGGCTTCTTCCAGAAATTCAGTCAAGTCAAGTCATCTAGGGATTCCACTAGACATTTTTTCGGGGATTTGTCCTGGGATACCTTTAGAGGTTCCTCCAGTAATTGTTCCAGTGCTTTTTTCGAAGTTTCCTTCAGGAATTTCTCCAGAGATCCTTCAAGGTATTTCTGCAGGTATTCAGAAATTTCTACAGGGATATCTCCATATATGCCTTCCAAAATTCCACTAGAGACTGCTCCAATAATTACATCTGGAATGATTCGAAGTATTTCTGCAGGAATGTATTCCAGAAATTCTTTTAGAAAATTTTACTTAGAGATTTTTAAAAAACACTCCAAGAATTACTTTAAAAAAATTGTACAAAAAAACCTTTAGGGATCCTAGTATTCCTTCAACAATTACTGCAGACATTGATTTCTTCATTTTTTTTTATCCAGGAATATTCCTACAAAAATTCTTCCAGGTATTCGCTAAAAAAGCTCTCCTGAGATTACATAAAGAGTTCCTCATGGGGCTTGCTTCCGGGATTCCTCATCGAGTTGCTTCAGAAATTACTTCAAGAGTTCCTCCAGGGATTCACCGGAAATTTCTTCTGTTATTCTTACAAAAACGAATTCCGAGATTATTTTAAACATTTCTAGAAGAACTCTTGTTAAGATTCCTTCAGAAACTCCCGCAGGAATTAATCCAGGACTTCAGGATTTTCTCAGGAATTTCAGCGGTTTCTTCAGTATTTCCCCTGAGAATTCTTCAGAAAATCCTCCTGGAATTCCCTCAGAAATCGAACTTTGTATTTCATCAGGAATGAATCTTGACATTCCTCCAGGAACTCCTTCGGAAATTCCTCCCGAATTTTTTTCAAGAATTATTCCAGGTATCCCTCCTGGCATGCCTCTAGGATTTCATTCAGGCATTTCTCCAGAGACTTCTGCAAGAGTTCTACCGAGAATTTCTCCAGGTATTACCCCAGGTATTTCCTCAGGAATTACTCCAGGAATTCATTCAAGTTTGGATCCAGGAATTCTTCCATGAATTCCTCCGAAAATTCTTCCAGGGTTTCCTCCAAGAATAAATCCAGGAATTTCTTCTCTATTGTTTCCTCTGCACATTCCTCCAGGATTTATTTCATAGATCCCTCCAGGAATTCAACCGATGATTCCTACAGTAATCCCTCCAGAAAATCCTCCTGGAACTCCACCAGAGATTTCTTTCTGAATTCCTCTAAAAATTTCTCCAGGAATTCCTTCAGAAATTTCTCCATGGATTCCTTCCAGAATTCCTCTAGAGATTCTTCCAGGAATTCATTCAGGGATTCTCAAGATATTCATTTAGGGATTCCTCCTGGAGTTCTTCCATGAATAGTTCTATGGAATTTCCCCAAGATTTCCTATAGTTTTGTCAAGGAATTCCTCCTGAGGTTCTCCCAGAAATTGTTTCAGGGATTCCTCCAGGTTTTTTGCAAGAATTCTCCCAGGGATTCTTCCAAGTAATTCTCTAGAAATTCCTCTAAGGATGCCTCCAGGAATTCCTCAAGAGGTTACTTAAGAATTACCCCAAGAATCCCTTCAGAAAGTCCTCCAGGACTTGATCCAGGAACTCCCATAGGAATTTCTTCAGAAATTACTACCGCAATTCCTTCAGGAATTCCTCCTGGAATCCCTCCAAAACTTCCTCTGGGAATACCTCTAGAAATTTCTCTTGGAATTTCTTCAGAAATTTCTCTTGGAGTTTCTACAGAAATTTCTCTTGGAATTTCTTCAGAAATTCCTCCATTAATTGCTTCCAGAATTTCTTTCGAGATTCCTCCAGGAGTTCATTCAAGAATTCTTCTAGGGATAGTTCCAAGGAATTTCCCCAAAAATTCCTTTACAGATTAATCCACGAATTGTTCTTGGGATTCCGTAAGGAATTTGTCCAGAACTTTCCACGCATTCCTCCTGAGGTTTCTCCAGAAATTGCTTCGGGAATTCCTCCAGCGATTTTTCCAAGAATTTTCCCAGGGATTCTTCCAAGAATTTCTCTAGAAATTTCTCCAAGGAATCCTCTAGGAATTTTTCAAGAGGTTTCTTTAGAAATTTCTCTTGGGAGCTTCTCCATGGGCTCATCCCGGGATTTCTTCAGCAATTCATCTAGAGATTGCTTCGGGAGTTCTTCAAAAAACTCCAAACTCCACTAGATTGCTCCCGGAATTCTTCTGAAAACTCCACCATGAACTCATCTAGAAATGTATCCAGAGATTACTCCAGACATTAGTCCAGGAATTTCTCCATTGATTTTTCAAGGAAATTCCCCAGGGTTTCCTCCAGGGATTTCTTAAGTAATTTCTCGAGAGATTCCCCCAGGAATTAATACAGGCATGTCTCCAGGAATTTTTCCAGGGGTTCCTCCAGGTATTCCTCCAGAAGTTGCTCCAGAGATTTCTATAGGGATTCTTCCAGGCATTAATCCAGGATTCCTTCAGAAATTACTACCGCAATTTCTCCAAGAATTTATCTAGAAAATCCTCCAGTGATTCATTTAGAAATTACCCCAAGAATTCCTCTCAGAGTTTATCCAAGAAATATTCCAATAATTCTTCCTGGGATTCCAGAATGATTTCCTTCCGAGATATCTCTAGGAATTCATTCAAATATTTTTTCAGGAATCTTCCAGGAAATCCTCAAGGGATTCTTTTAAAAATTTCCCCAGAAATTCTTTCTGGAATTTATTCAAGAATTATTCCATGTATTCCTCCTGGCATTATTCCAGGATTTCATCCAGGCATTTCTCCAGGGCCTCCTCCAGGAGTTCTACCATGAATTTCACCAAAAATTACCCCAGGTATTTCTTCAGGAATACCTCCGGTAATTTATTCAGGAATGGATCCAGGAATTTCTCCAGAAATTTCTTCGGAAATTTGTACAGCAATTCCTTCAGGAATTGTTCCAGGAATTCCTCCAGAAATCCTTCCAGGGTTTCCCCCAAGAATTAATCCAGGAATTTCTTCTCCACGGTTTCCTCTATACATTCCTCCAGGAATTATTTCATGGACTCCTCCAGAAATTCCACCGATGATTCCTCCTGTAAGTCCTCCAGAAATTCGTCTGGAAATTTCTCCTGGAACTCCATTAGAAATTCTTCTCAGAATTCCTCTAGAAATTTCTCTAGGAATTTCTTTAGGAATTTCTCTATATATTCAGAAATTTCTCGATGGATTCCTTCCAGAATTCCTCAAAGAATTGATTAAGGGATTCCTCCTGGAATTCATCCATGATAGTTCCATGGAATTTCCTAAAGATTTCCTATAGAGATTTGTCCAGAAATTCCTCCTGAGATTCCACCTGGAACTTGTCCGGAAGTTCCTCCAGGAATCCCTCCTAAAGGTTCCTCCAGAAATTTGTTTCGGGGATTTCTCCAGGATCCTTTCCAAGAATACCTCCAGGGATTCTTTCAAGAATTTCAGTAGAAATTTCTCTAAGAATTTTTGCGGGAATTCCTTATGAGGTTTCTTCAGAAATACCCCAGGAATTCCTTCAGAAAGGAATCCGGGAATTCATATAAGAATTCCTTTAGAAATTCCTCTGAGAATTCTCAGAAATTACTACCGCAATGTCTCCAGGGGCACCTCAATAAATTCCACCAAGGTTTACCGCAGGTATTTCTTCAGAAATTCCTACAGGGATTTCGTCAGAAATCGATCCAGGAATCCCTCGAGGAATTTCTTCGGAAATTCCTACAGCATTCCTCCAGGAATTTCGGCAGGAAATCCTTCAGAGATTGCTTCCGATATTCTTTCAGGAGATTCTTCAGGAAATGCTACAGGAATTTTTCCAAGGGATTCCTCCGGAAATCCTTGCAGGTTTCCTCTAGGAATTAATCCATGAATGTCAACTCCAGGGATTCCTCTAGAAATCCGTCCAGGAGTTATTTCACGGGTTCTTCTAGAAATTCCACCAGGAATTGGGTTTTTAAATTTAGATAAATGTATTGATTTTTTGGTTTTATACGAAAGATCGTCTTTTTCTGAACCATTATGATTTTTTTCAGATTTTTAGGACTTAATTTTAGTACCTAAAATCAATTTCGAAGAGATTTTTCAAAATCACCTTTTGACAGCTGGGCAACTGCTTGACAGCTCCGCCCAGTACAAAATGCGACGAGGGGTGATTCGAAAAATCGCTCCCATACAAACTTCAAACTGATTTTTAAATAGGTTCCCGGGCACCATAATTCATGAAAATTTGGATTTCGGCTCAGTTTGGCATGCAGATTCCGAATATGAAATTATCTCAACACCACTAAAGAAGCCAATTCCTCCAAGAATATACCAGAAATTCCTGCAGGATTCTTCCGTGAGATTCCTCCAAGAATTCCTCCTGGAATTCCTCCAGAAATTCCTCTGGGAAGTCTTCTAGAAATTTATCTTGGAATTTCATCAGAAATTTCTTTAATGCTCTAGGCATTACTCCAGGAACTTCTCCAGGGATGCCTCCTTCAGAAATTTATCCAATTACTTTTCCAGGGAATTCGCCAGGAATTTGTCCAGAATTTCCTCCAGAAATCCATCTTGGAATTGCTGAGAAAATTTGCTTATGATTTCACAAAAAAATGTGTCTATGATGCTTCGTTCTTGAGTTATGATTTTTCAAAGTAGGTGGTGTCTGTGGAAAATGCTTATTTTTCACTGGAGTTTTCCGGAAAATTAGGCGACCCTTATTTCTTTCAATTCAGTTTTTCAAATATATATGATCCCTACCTAATTTCATTAGCCTTCAGAAGCTTCGTACCAATTTGTATGATAATAAAAAAAAATCCCCTAATGCTCCAGGCATTAGTCCAGCTTTTCCAGAGATTCTGCATGGATTTTTTTCCAAAAGGTTCTCCCGGATTTCCTCCACAAATACATCTAGGAATTCCTCCCTTGATTTCTTGAAAAATTCTTCTAGGGATTCCTCCAGGAATGCATCCAGAAATTCCTCCAAGAATTCATCTAACAAATTTTCTAGTAATTTCTACAGGCATTTCTGATGCGGATTCTTCAGATTTTTTTTCCTGAAATTCCTAGCATAATTGCTCTTCGGATTCCTCCAGGAATTCATCCAGGGATTCCTCCAGGTATACTTTCAGAAATTACTCCAGGGGTTCCTGCAGGTATTCTGCAGATATTCTCCGAGAATTCTTGTAATGATTTCTTCCTAAATTTCTCTCGTGATTTTTTTTAAATTTATTCAGCGGTTAGTTGAAAATTACAGTATTCCGTTCAAAATGTTTTTCAGGGATTCACCCAGGGTTTTTTAGGATTACTTGTAGATTTTTTGAATAATTTGAAGGATTTCTAGAGGAATTCCTCCAGCGATTTGTATTGAAATTCTTTTAGATAATTTTAGAGGGACATAGAAGCCAAGAAATTCTCCAAGAAGTCATCCAGGAATTCTTTCACAATTATCTCATAAATACCAAGACTTTTACAAGTCCAATCATGAATACCTTCAAGATTACGATTCCATCTTGCAGCACCAGCTTTTAAATATATTAAAACTTCCTCAATGACCATTTGAATTTGTGCGTTGTTTGATAGACGCAAAAATACCCCTGGCCCACGAAATAAAAGAAATTAAAAGTGACCGACTAGAAATCACCTCCAGCATGGTTTCAATGAATACACTCGCGTGTACGCTTCAGCTACGTACATCTATTCTCACTAGGAATTCAAAAACTTTTGCTGGAATTCCATTGCAAATTCAACCAGTTTTTTTTCCTATCATGTGGATTTCCATAAAGAAGCACTTAACCATATTTTGCAGTAATGCTGCTAGAAAATTCAAAGATTCTTAAAGATACCCATCCTGGAATTCCTGGAATAGTTATTTAGAGTAAGGTGGGGCAAAAGTTTGACCTTAGTTGATAATTCAACCTATTTCAAAAAATCGAAGCAGATAAAAATAAATAAATACCGTGTGGTGATTCTACCATCCATGAGCTAAAATTTTGCTGAACAAAGTTACGCCAAATGTCTTTTCAATTTTGAGTTACAACACTTTTTGTATGAGTGTGTTTTATACGAACTCTTGCCCCACCACTGGGGCAAAAGTTCGAATCTAGTGTTTGTGGAATTTCGCTAACCGTAGCACACTATTTTGACACTTTGGTAATAGGAATACCTGATACCACTTAATATTTGATGTTAGAACTGGAATACACTTAAAATTCGATTTGGATTTTACCCAAATCAGGGTTAAATTTACTACAATAAAAATTAGTAGTTTTCCGCCAAATTCAGATAAAAAAACATTTTTTTCAACTTTAATCGAATTTTCTCACTAATTCCATCACTCTTACAGATAATATGCACATTTTGCAGAATTTGAGGTTTCTACCTAAAGTTGCCACATGACTCGAACTTTTGCCCCACAATTCGAACTTTTGCCCCACTATGTGTAAAATACGATTTCCAAATCTTTTTTGCAAAAAGTTATACATGCTAGAGCATCTTCAAAATATACCTAGTTACGCCCCAAAATAAAATATCGAATTCGATTTCCTTAAAATTTCATTCCATGCGTTGGAAGGGCCATCGCATGTTACAATTTTTTGATCAAAAACCAACATTTTGTCATAACTTCTCGAAATATTGATCAATTTTCATAATTTTTGGAGTGAAAGACTCTTTTTCAAAAAGGGTTCGAACAACCTTGACACCCGAAAGAAATAATTAGAATTGAGCTCAAAAACTTCAAAAGAAACTCTTGCCCCACTCGAACTTTTGCCCCACTTTACTCTATGCAACAAGTTGCAAAATGATGATTTTTTCAGCACGAGTTGTACGTTTATTCAACGAGGCTTGCCGAGTTGGATAAATACAACGAGTGCTGAAAAAATCAAGTTTTGCAACGCGTTGCATACAAAGTTTTTTGTAATTGCAAAAGTACCCGTACAGTATAATCTCTCTAGCCACACAAACGTGTATCAGCAGCAACCACGTGCGAGGTTCCATGCGCGACAGGACGTAGTGCATGGTATTTTCTTCGATCAGGTAGGCTATGGTAGGCCAACTGTCGCAAGTTTTCAAGCTGCCGTAGTCGTCATGCAGCATCATAAGCAAAAGCAAAAGTTGGTTCAGCTTCTGCTTCTACGCCTGATTGGCAGTTCAAATCAGAATCTGAATTGTCCTGATTCGGATTCGACTGCTCAGTGCATGTAGAAGCAGCCACTGTATCTACGAAAGTAGCGGAACTTAACAAAAAGTGTGTGCTGGCAAAAGTGCTGAAAAGTACTACTTTTCGGCACACTTTAGAGTGCTGAAAAGTAGTACTTTTCGGCACCCTTGCTTCAGTGAAGAAAAGTAGGCCGTTTTATCATTGTTACCACGAGTGAAAAGTAGGGGAATTCGCAACGCAATTACAAAAATTATCATTTAGATTTAATTTCTCAGCGATTTAAAAAGAAGGTATACAAAGTATTGCTTTTAATATAATTCTGATTATATAATATTTCCAAACAAAACTAACTAATTACTTGGACAATGATCTTGTAAAGAGTGACAAGTTGAGAATTGTCTCCAATAACTGTCAATTTAAACTCATATTATACCAAATAAATGTCTATTATAGATCTATGTTCGTCACCACGACAGTGGTTTTCAGATTTTTTTTCTAATTTCATTTCCATATATAAAGTCATGAAAAATTTCTGGGGGGGGCCTGGCGGATTCTGGGGGGGGGCCTGGCCCCCCTGGCCCCCCCTCTAGTTACGCCAATGTAAATGTGTAATGTTTATCTGGCTAACATGCCTTTTCATGTGAACCAAAATAGCTACCAATCTAGAAAGTCTGCTGTAGAAGAACCACACATAGTTGTTTACAATATCAAGAGAACATTCGTTCAAAAACAGTTTTACTTGGGTGTATTTTCAGATATCGACAATATGCTCTCGTTTTCGCCTACAGGATTTGCCTTGAAACCGCGGACACTGTCACAACGCTGATGTAAATGCTATTTAACCCTCGAGTGATCGCGCTGTTGCATTTTGTACAACACGTTCAAAAAATCTCGCTTTTTGTGTTCAGCATTAGCGTGATACTAGCAGTGTTAATCAACCGCGCGAATTACGGTCAACAAAGGCAGGATATCTTAATTGGGCCGTTCCGAACCACTTTCCCCTACCCGGCCCAGAGATTCTGCTAATCGATCTTCGACTCTCGCAGTTTCGGTCGCGCAGCAGCAGCAGTTTGTAGCTGTGCAGCCGAGGTATCAGAATTAATAACAATTGGCCACTGACTGAGTGAGAGCAGTCCCTGCTTAACTCACCAGCAATTCTGCCCAGTACACCACCGCACTGCACCGTCAGATCCAAGTAGGCAGCGCAAGTGCTTTTAGCAGGCCATAAATACTTGCTCATGAATGGGTTGCTGTGCTGCGATTACAAGCTGACGGCCGGCGAGGCGTTCAAGAGTCGAGGCTCCGCCGCCGCTGTCGAATTCGTTCTTGGCCCTCATCGACGCCACATTTCTCATTGTGGTCCTCTCCGAGGCTGGCGTCCGTGTTGATCATATGTATGTGCTCAGCCTCGGACTTGGAAGTTGACAGGATCGACGCGCATACTTCTGCAGTGTAGGTCCATGTCAAGGCGGGTGGAATGTAATTAATATATCTTCAGTGGAATGACGGGTAAAGGGGACGAGGGCGGCAGAGTCAATTGTCGTCCGTCCCAGGGAAGGGCAGCCGAACAATGTTGTTCCCCGAGTTGGAGGAGCTTCTCCGTGAATCACTCGCTGGTTGGCTGGTGTTGCTACCGAGGGATTATGTCAATCATTTTCTCGGAGCTTTTGGGCTGCGCGATTAAGGTCGCGCACTTCAAGTGCTGGCTGGCGAAGATTGCTTATGATAGGTCGCATATCTTTTTTTTTTGTCGAACCGGAGAGAAAATCCGATGGAATTTCGAGGACTTTTCTGATTGCGATAATGGGCTAAACGAGCGTATCATATGGTTGACTAGTGGCGCTAAATGCGGTTGTCAGTCACACGCGGTTCGGACTCGGAGGCTGCGTGAGGTGGTTGAGTGGCTGAGGCTGGTGGTTGCTCTCCGGAGGTGAGCAGCGATCGGATTAGCTAAACTTGTTTATATGGCGGAGCGGCTGAATTTGACAGATGACTGTTGTCACGGATGGCGGCGGCGGTCAAACATACCGGCGGGGTCGAACTTTGAAGTCGGGGTGGCCCAGGGTGGCCTGGTCAGTTGGTTCGATCAAAAACGATCGCAGTCCGGTGATTGATCATATGCAACGGTGTGACGAGAAATCAAGATATTGTTTGGAAGATAGCGCACATAATTTGCGATCATTATGTAATTTTGACAGTTGACCATTTGAAGATTTATGAACTGAGTATGTGTCAAATGCAAACATTGAACTACGACTAAATCGTTGAGATCTTTGAATATATGGTGGATGAAGGCTAGATGGATAACGCATAACTGGTGGAGATCATCCACTTCTCCACAACTTCGATCGAGTGAGCAGTAGTCAATTCCACTTCTTCGATCGATTCACCTTAAAGACTTCCACCGTATGTCCACCTGGAAACTTTAACCTCGTCGAACATGGCATTTCATAACACCAGACCCAGAATGGAACCTTGCGGGACTTCAGACCACTGCTGACCCACCTCTGTGTCGTGAACTAGTACTCGATTATGGATGTAACTTCCGTGAATCTTGTACAGGTACCCGGGTATCCTTAGACGCATGAGCGAATCGGCAATAGGCATGCAAGTGGCCTTACATCCAGACCCAGTCAACACACGATCGCATATGATGTAGAATAGGATGCTAAAGTGGAGGCGATATACACACCCTTAACACGCGGTCAAATGGAAGCATGTACGCATATATCCTCCACTTTAGCATCCTATTCTACATCATATACGACCTCGTGTTGGCTGAGGAGTCACTACTGCTCAGTGACAAAACCTCCCTCTCTTATGGGTAGTACGCAGATCGCAAGAAATTTCTTGGCCTATCTCGATGCGTGGAAAATTCAGGCAAGGAATCGCTCAAGAAATGAGAAAGCGTCGCTTTATTCCGGATCCTAGTACGGAGGTGAAACGAAACGTCAAATCAAATGGGGCTTGCTGTGTTAAATTTCTTGACTATTCCGGTCACGGAAATATAATGCACTGAACGAAAATTACTTGAGCGATTCCGTTTGAAGTGCATACCTCGCATTACGCTGGAGCTCCATCTCGGCGGTCTTTGTAACCGACAAGATAGCATCTACGATCGATCTTTCTTTCCGGAAGTCGAACTGGTCGCTCGAAAGACCATATATAATACCCTTGGTCTACCTCAACAGCCTGTCGAGGATGATCTTCTCGAGCAGCTTCCCCGCCGGGTCGATCAAGCATATTGGCCTGTAGGAGATGACGGGTATCCGGATGATTCCCCCGCCTCTGGCAATAGGACCAGGCTCTACCACTTCCAAACTTCTGGGAAGACTCTGCCATCCAGGCAATTTTGCATAGTAGACCTAAACATCCCGGGAGCTTCTGCAATAGCTACTTTTAAGGCCAGGTTCGGAACTCCTTCTGGACCTGGGGACTCACCTACGCTAAGGGATTTTGCAATCTCCGCGAGGCCCTCACCGTTGACCTCTTATCGCAAGACGCAGTTCCCAGCGATGTTACGAAAGAAGGCCGAGGACTGGGATGAATCATGAAACTTTTAAGTGGTTAATGCAAGGATGTCAAACAGTATTTCTTTAAGAACTCCTTCAGGAATTCTCGGAGAGTGTTGTCTCCGAGGATGTTGTCAAAAATATTTCAGAGTATTCCAAAAGATTCTTGCAAAGAATTCATCAAGTATTTCTCGAAATATTTGAATTCCTGAACAAATCCACCAAGGATTCTATCAATAATATCTGTGGACTCATCTAGAAGATCATTTAAAGAATTCTTAAGAAATTCCAGAAAGAATAACTACAAAAAATTGATTCCTTCAGAACTAGATAGTCTTCCAAGAAAGTACACTGGAACCTCTTTTTATGCACATGGCTGGGACTGCATAAATTGAAAATGTGCATAAATTAAAAAAGGCATAAAAAGAGGGAAATTTATGCATAAATTAAGTTTGGGCTTTAATTAGAAAATCTAGTTTGCGAGAACAGATCATGCTCCTGGGCAGTTGAGGTGGGGCTAAGGGGGTTTCCAGAATGTTCCCAGAGAGCCCAAAAAGGGGGTTCTAAGGGGCTCCAGGGGCGTTTTAAGGGGTCGTTTTGGGGGGATTTGAGGAGCCTTACAAGGGTGTTATGTCAAGATTTTTTGGTGTTTTTATAGGATTACGGAGAATTCTGGGGTATTTCAATAGTATTAAGTGGATTTCAGTGGCGTTCCAAGGGGCTTTAGGGGCAATTCAAGGGATCTCAGAAGACTTAAAAGGGCGTTGCATGAGGTTTGAGGGGCGATTTAAGGTATTTCAGAGTCTGCTCTGAAACTTCCTGAAATGCCTCAAAAATCCCCCTTGAACCTCCCGGGGACCTTATGTAACGCACCTGAGAGGCTTCGAAACCCCTGAGAACTTCTCCGTAACGCTTCCGTAACGCCTCTGAATCGCACCGAAGTGGCTCTGAAAGGTCCTGAAATGCCTTCAAAATCCCCCTTAGACTCCATCGGACACCATGTAACGCACCTGAGGGGCTCCAAGCCCTCCGAAAACTCCTCCGTAACGCTTTCGTAACGCCTCTTAATTCCGCAGAAAATGCTCTGAAACGTCTTGAAATGCCTCCAAAATCCCCCTTAAACCCCCTCGGACCCCATGTAACGCACCTGAGAAGCTTCGAACACCCCGAAAACTCCTCCGTAACGCTTAAGTAACGCCTATGCATCCCGCCGAAAATGCTCTAAAACATCTTGAAATGCCTCCAAAATCCCCCTTAAACCCCCTCGAACCCCATGTAACGCACCTGAGAAGCTCCGAACACCCCGAAAACTCCTCCGTAACGCTTAAGTAACGCCTTTGCATCACGCCGAAAATGATCTGAAACACCTTGAAATGTCTAAAAAAATCCTCCTAAACCAAAACCCCTAAAAACGCCTTCGTAACGGCTCTGAAACTAGCCTAAAACGCTCTGGGACTCCTGAAATGATTCCGAAATCCCCTTTAGACCCACTCGGAGCCCATGTAACGCACATGAGACCTTCGAAAACACCCAAAAACGAACCTGTAACTTTCCTTTGCTCTCATCTGTAAACAACCCCCGGTCGTCGTTGCAATAGTTCCTGTCATAATTAAAAATTCTTATGCACAATATTGGTTCTGAGTAGCTTTCCCTCTTTTTATGCAGGGCATAAAAAAAGGTGCATAAATTAAAAGTGCATAAAAAAACATGCATAAAAAGAGGTTTTAGTGTATATCGGAATTCCGCCAGAGGAAGATTAGCCTCTCTAGAATTTCTTCAAACATTCCTCCGTGATTTTTTTTTCCGGAGATCCTCCAAATATTCCTTTGACGATTTTTCAAGAAAGTCAAATTCAGAATTCAAGAAAGATAATTCAAGAATTCCTCCAGGGACAGAAGTTCCCCTGAGAAAATTTATAGAAATAGTTTCGAAAAATCCTTTTGGAATTCCTCCACAGAATTCTTTTAAATCAATCTAGTCTAGGAGCTTTTCCAAAGATTCCTTCAGGAATTTTTGCTAACATTCCTCTAGGAACTCTTCTAAAAATTCCTTTTGCGATTCTTGAGAGTACCGTCATCTGGGGGGTAGTTGATCAGCGAGGGTAAAGTTGATCACTATGGGATCCACGTCCTTCAACCGCTTTGGACGCCACGATTCTGTTTCAATAGAAGAACTTTTGAAGTAAATCAATTGTAAGAATATATTTAAAGAATTTTTAAAGGTTTTTATGCCAAATGTGACAGATTTTACATAAAAATATCGACTTTTTTGGATGTGTATCAAAACCTGACGAGAAGACCGCCTTGTATATCATATGATTCTCAAAATACTTTTATTTATTCATGGTAGGCGTATTGAACATAGCTTTGACGACTATGGCGACTTTTTAAGAAATTGTCTACATTTAGACGATTAATGTTGATCATTCTGTACCTTACTAAACTTTATTTTGTTTTTAGCATACAAAATACGCCGGTTGTAAAAAAAATAAATTGTCCATACTTGTTATGTAGTTGCTTGATCAACTTCACCCGAGATTGAAAGTTTTCATATTTACCCAATATTTATACATTTGATTTTTTTTTTACAAAATGTAGCACTTTCTTGGGAGAATTTCGAAAAAAGAAACAAACTTTTTCTTCGGAAGTTTATCCAAGGATTCCTTCCGTAACTCCTCCTAAGAAAGTTTTGTCACTTTCTTCAGAAATTTCTAGACACGAATGCCACATAAGTGGTAAAGTGCCTTTAACAAATATTTATAATATGTAATAATAATTCAGAAATTCCTTAAGAATGACTAGACGCATTCTTTTTAATTAACTTTATTATTTAAGTGATTAATGCAAGGCTTAGACTTCATAGAGGATATTCATAGGGAATTCTTCATGAATCACATCAACAATTCCTTCTGGATTTTTTTTTTCTAATAATTCCTTAAGTTTTTATTCCAAAAAATCTATTGAACGTTATTCGTCAATTATTTTAGAATGTCTTCTTAGAAGCTCTGGCGAAGGCTTCACTAATCATTTTTTGTTTAATTCATTTCATAATTTCAACAAGAATTCTACTGAGAATGGCTTATGTAATTTCTCCAGGAATTGATTTAGGAATTCTACCAAAGCTTTATTTGAAATTCTTAAGAAACTTCTTCACAGATTTCTGGACAGAAAAATTCCTCTCAAATTTCCTTCAGGAATTTTTCTCAAGTTTTTTTTTTGTAGTTCTTACAATAAAACCTCTTGCGATTTGTTGAAAGGTTTTTTTTTAATTTATTCAACTACTCTTTTAGAATTTCTTAAAAAGATTGCATCAGACCTACTGCAACCAAAACATAGCTATTTTTTCAAACACTCTTGTATCTTGTCCATATGCTATGCTACATTTCATGAAGTTCTTTTCTTGGAGTAATTCTTCAGGAATATCATCAAAGATGAGAGCACTGAGACTGAGAGCAGAAATTTAGAAATTGATGGAAAAATGTGTGTGATATGACGGGGCCCTTTTGTTACAGGATATACTTAGGATGTAACATTTTTTTCTGTGTAGAAGATTATTCAAAGATTCCTTTAGAAATTCCTCCAAAACATCCTGCAAGCATTTCTTCGAGGATCCCTTCTGGAATTCCTCCAAGATTCCACCAGAAAAACTCCCAAAGATCAATTTAGGTATATGGCTCTAAGCATGACCTCAGAAAATCATCAAATATATTTTTCAATGAGGAAATTTTGCAGGATTCCTTCTTGGAGAAGTTTCTAAAGGAATCCTTGGAGAACTTCGTAATGGTTCATCTCATCAAACATTTCATAACATAATCCTTGAAGGATTGTATGAAGGAATTCGTAGAGGTATTCCTGAAGGAATGCTTGAAGGAAGCCTTACAATAGTGACGGAAGTCTTAAAAGATTTCTTGTAGAAGTTCTTGACTGCCGTTCTAAGCATATCTGTCCCATTGCTCTAACTTTAAGTTTTATGTTAAAGTTAATGTCAGAAAGATGCATAACGATAACGTATAATATTTATTTGTGAAGCAAAATGAAAAAAATATCAAATCAACTTCAAATGGCTCTGTTACTGAAAAAAAAACACGGCTAGAATGCAAAACAACATGGGACAGATATGCTTAGAAGGGCAGTAGAAGGTAGCAGTTACTTCACTATAAATCGTAAGAGATATCCCGAAGGAATTCTCGCTGAAATTCTTCAACAAATACTTGGTAAGAAATACTTGATGAAGTTGTTGGATGAATTTCTTAAATGTTTCGTGTCAGAAATCTGTATTTACAATTGGTAATAATTAGACTAGCCATCTGTGTGACCCATTCCAAAACCTCTTGATAATCACGAAGGAACCCCTCCGTACCAATCCGCGAAATATTGAAGTTTTACTTATAGAAAACATTCGCCATCAAAACCCTACTTTATTCAAACTAGTGTCCCTGATTTGGAGGCCCCCTGAATCCAGGAGCCCGGTGTGGACCGCACCCCCTTGCTACGCCACTGGCATAGCCAGTGCCTCTAGCAGAATTTGACCTCGCTGGATGGTCAAACGGCTTCTCCATTCCACAACCCAGGCCTTGAAGTCATCCGTTATTACCACACACACTTAAAAATTCTGAAATTTTCACGAGACAGAAACATCAATGAACGTAAACATTTTCAAGACTGAATCTCAATTTTACGCGCATCATGTAAGTCCTGGTTGGTTGCGTTAGATGTCAACAAATCCACTTCACCAGAAACGTAGAATCAGCATCACATTCATCTGCCACCTTCCAACTCGGTGAAATAGCCGAGAGGTAAGAGATGTGGCTCACAATCAGCAGATCCTGAGTTCGAATCCAGGCATGTTAATATTATACTTTTATATGTTTTATTTATCAAATCGGTTCTAGCGATTGCTAGACGCTAAGAAAATATAAGTCCTAGGAGACGTAAATTTACATGTTTTGGCCTCTAAATTTGTGTCTTTGAAGACGCTCGTATATGTCAGGTTCAGGACACCTAAAATTACATGATTTTTTCTAGGTGTACAGGACTTCGCCCTATCAACTCGGCCGTCATCGAGCACCGTGGAGGTGCATGGCAGCTACAAAAGAAGACCCCGTTGACCTTGGCGGCCACGCAGTCTTCGTAGGATGTAGACACCAACTCCTGGAATGGGTATTTCCCCGTTGTTCATATAGCCACCATTTTGGAACCAGCCGCGATTTAGTTGCCGTTACCGGCGGGTTCAATACAGAAAGTGGCAAATACAAGGGTTGGGGGATTTTGAAATTGGCGTAGTAGTATTCTAGAATCAAACATTTTATACTCTCAAACAATAATAAAATAAGGTAACGTGCGTAAGAATTCATAACGACACACTCTCTCTACCATCTGCGTGACAACCGGTAACCTCCACAATCAGCATGCAAATTTGTACCGTTGTTAGGATGCTTTCTTTCTCCATTAGTGGCGGCTCCACACGTACGTACCAAAGCGTATGGTCTCACACGGTCCGCCAGTCTGTCGGCTTACCATAAACGTTTGTCTGACTGTGCTACTGCCTAGTACCAAATTTCTTCCCATTCCCTTAATTGGCCTTGGGCGGCTGGTGGTGGACAATCGAACGCTTCGCGCAGATTGCTGCAGCTGCTCGGTTCCTATTTGAATGCACGCGCACGACTTCCATTCGCAAGCAGTAGGCGGCGACCAGTCAGCAGCAGCTTTTGGCGTACGACTAATTGAAAGATTATTACCGTGCCGTTTAGGTCTAATGTTGTGGATTTTCTTCGGAAGTGTTTTCTCAATTATCGAGGCCTACTGGGCCAAATTGCTGGATGCCGTTAGGAATGCGTGTTCTTGGATGGTTCTCAAAATGAGTTCGTGTAAAATCCAAGTAACAAAAGCTTTTGACTTTTATTTTGCATGTATTGTTACTGAAAGATAAATACACAAAACGATCCCAAAACTAATCCAGTACAGTACCTGGGTCAGAAACCCAGGAAACTCGTCGATAGAAGAAGAAACCTCTCGATCTGGTGACACAAAATTTGCCTCCGGGGCTCAGATTCACCGGCTATCGTCTTTTTTGATCTACGGAAGCCCCTTCGACGCTCGCATCATCCACAAGCCCCACAGACCCAGCAAAAAGAAGTCCCACCAGGCAGGGCGGCGTGTGTCATAAACCTGTTCCCCGAAATGACCAAATCGCTGGCTGGCTGCCCCTTTACGAGCGCCAGATAACGATCTATCTTTCGCGAAGGAACTGAAATCTCCGCACAGTGCGACGACGCGACCAACAACCAACGACCCAGTACCCCGTTAAATGATTCAATTTGCATGACAAACATCTCAAGCCTCGCGAACGCGGCGATGACCGCGAAGGAGAGTTGAACTTGATCGTCCGGACGGAAAGTGTGTCTCTTGCGAACGGAAAGGGACTCTCGTCGGGTCGGAGTGACCCAACAAAACGACTGCTGGCGAGAGATGTCGTATTTGTTTTATTTCGCACAACCATGAAGGGTAATTAAACAGCTAGTTTGGAGCGTTGCCATCATGCATGCGAAGGGGCTCCATCAAACTCTCTTCAAGTATTGAAACAAGACACTTGGTGTCCTTGTTTCCGATCTCCGAGCGGCACACTGGGATTGATTGACGGGGTTTCGATGGATTGATATCTTTTGAAACGTTCCTTACTGGAACATATTGATAAGAATTCAAAGACGGAGCAGTGGAAAAATATCCAACATTATTCAAGAATAGCGTTCGAGACGATGTGAAAACCGTTTATGATGATGTAGATAATCAATAACATATAATGTAATTTTGCACCAACTTTGCCAACCTCTAAGCAGAATATCCACTTAATTTAAATTTGATGAGTTTATATAACTTTTAATTCTGCCTTCAAATGCTTATCTTTTGCGAGTTTCGACTACCACTTTCTCAATGTCAGTTATCCAGAAGATTTAAAGCATTTAAAGGATAAGTATCACTATACTGGTACGCCTCTAACACTTCATTATTATTATTCACCGAAATTTCTCTGTAATTTTATGAGTCTCGCAAGTTTTTTTTTTTAATTTTTAGAAGACGTTTACAGAA
Organism: Aedes albopictus; assembly: GCF_035046485.1. Lineage (NCBI taxonomy): Eukaryota > Metazoa > Arthropoda > Insecta > Diptera > Culicidae > Aedes > Aedes albopictus. Next base: position 21,595,562 of record NC_085137.1, read on the forward strand.
ACAAGATTCTTGCTGGATTCTTGAGATTCCTCTTAGTATCTCTTCAAAATGCATCCCTACCCATGGATTTCTTTGAAAATTTCTCGAGGGATTCCTCCAGAAATTCTTTCAGAAATACCCACAGGAATTTCTGAAATGTTTACAGAAATTTCTCAACAGAATAATCTTGAAACTGGTCCACGGGATTTCACAGAAAATTCTTCCGAAATTCCTCCTGAGATTTCTGAAGCGATTCTTGAGATTCCTTCAGGTATTATTCCATTTATTCAGGGATTTTCAAGGGTGTTTATTTGGAAATCCCTCTTAAAAATTACCAAGAGTTTCTTCTGGAAGTTTTTCTAATAGTTTCTTCAGATATTCCTCCAGATACTGTTTTGGTCTTATTCAGGCCTTCCTTTGAGGTTTTCTCTCAGATTGTATTTTTCAAAGATTTTCTGAAAAACTCCAGTAGAAGTTATACCGAAATCTTCATCATTCATTCATCAACATTTTCGATGAAGTTTTCAAAAAAAAAAATCCTTGTAATACCTGCAGAGGGTTCTCCAGCTGTTCCATTCCAGGTATTATTTCAAAGATTCCTTTAAATAATATGTTTTTATGTCTGCAGTGGTTCTCTAAAAAAATCTTCCAGGATTGTTTCTTATTGCTTTGGCATGATTTCCATCAGAACTTTTTCTAGGTAGTAGTTGAGGGATTTTTGTATATAAATCCCTTCAGAAAATTGTATAGGAAATTCGTTCACATGAGACACCTTCCAACGTAGGAGTACTTGCAATGATTCCTTCTGAAAATCCTCCCGGAATCACTCAGAAATTTATGAAATGATTCTTCAAGAATTCCAGCAGCACCTTTGTCGGAAAATTTTGTAGATGTTTTTTTAGAGATTCCTTCAAAATTTTCTCTAAGGTTTTGTTCAGAAATCCCTCAAGCATTTTTTCCTTGGAATTACTTGCAGAGTTCCTCCATAAGGCTTCAATGTTTTTTTTTCGAGAATTCCTTAGTTTTATTCTTAGCCATCCAAGAATTGCTCACAAGTTAACAAAAATACATCAATAATTTTTGTCTAGGGATTCCTCCAAAAAATCCAAGAATTTAAAGCGATTTCTTGAGAAAACCTTCCGAGTATTTCTTAGAAATTCCTTAAGGGTTTTCTTATAGAACCGGTTTTTGGCTGCTATAATGTTTGCCATGTTATTCATTCCGATTTTCAGGAGCACAAATCTGAACATCTGGCAGGTACACAAGACAGAAAATGCTTCTTGTTGCTTGGATGAACTTTTGAAGAAATTTCTAAAATTCTGAAGAAGTATCTGGAGATAAAAATATCTCCTCAAAGGAATTTCTAACCCTGGAAGGAAACCCTGACGAGTTCTGTGATCAGCAAGGTGGACTTTCGCCTAAATCCACTCATTCTATGAACGTATGAGTACACTTAAGCGAAACTCATCCTTCGGTTCACAAATATTTGGTAGTAAAGAAATCTACAGTAAAATAAAACCCCTGAATAAATCTAAGAAAACAGAGTGAATTTGTGGAGGAATATCCAAAGAAACCCCTGGGATATCCTGAAAGAAATCCCAGGAGGAATTTCTTCAGAATAACTGATAAAAAAAATCCGGAAGACCTGGAGAATCTCCAGTGGACATACACATTCTTGAGATATTTTTAACAAATATCCATAGAAATTCCAAGGAAATACTTTGCAATATATTTTTTAGGAATCCGTGAAGTTATTGAAGAACCTTTAACATAATTTCCAAAGATATCCTTGCAGATAATTCCAAAGCAATCCCTGGAAAAATTTCCGATGAATTGTTTAAATGAATCCCTAAAAGAATTTCTAGAGTAATGCCCGGGGGTAGTTTCAGAAGAAATCTAGAAAATCTACCCAAAACAAATTCTTGGAGAAGGAATATTAGAAGGAAGCCTTGGAGGAATTTCTAAATGGGCTCTTGCAACAATAAAAAAAGTAAGGCCTGTACTCGAAAAAATGCACCAAAGAAAGTAGTATATAACTTTTGATTGAACACGTCCAAACAGCTGATACAGCTGATTTTTTAAACAGTTACTGTATGGTATGTAAAGATGATGCCATGAAAATTTCATAAAAATTGGTAAAGTATTGGCAAAGATATCTCAGACGCAAAAAATGAGATTTTTTTTAATTTTGTGCGAAAGAAGAATAAAAAAATAATTCCATCGCTTGTCGTGTTTATTTTCGTGTTCCTCGTTTCCGCGGGTTCGATGGTGATTTTGCTTGCACTACGCTACCCGGATTACGTGTTTTCCACGGATGGCAAACGTGAAAAATGAAATTGCTAAAACTGAGTGTGTAAACCAACCGAAAAGTATAGAAAAATAAGTGTCACCGCAGCGAAACCAAGTGAAATTTACAAGGAAAAAGTTGAATCCGCGCCAGAACGCGCATTTTTCACTTGCGCAATCATCGGCTGTGTGGGTGTGCGGGAGTGATCGGTGGCGGTGGGTGGTAGCAGTTTCATCGATTCTTCGTAGGGCTCAGTTTTCCGTAGAATGTTTTCATATGTTGTGAGGCGCGTCTCTCGTGAATTGCCTCCCCCTTCCGTTTCTTGCTGTAGAGTTCGTTGGAGGTAAAGAACACGGCGACGATTCAAGAGTGAGTGATGAAGCGGTGTATTGTTCCAATGATGACTGACTGCGTGCGCGACGGTGGTGAAACGAGGAGCAAGCCTGACTATGCTGTAATGACGTCCCCCTTAACACCGAGCAACAGTAGTTTCCAGATAAATCGGTGAGACCGTTTCAAACTACATCTTCTTTTTTTCCTTTAAGGGGGCATTCATAAACTTCGAAAACTAGTTTTTAATTACGCAACGTTTCCCTCGCACCCAGTTTGTTTCATTTCAGAGAGCGAGTAAAGGCGCTTAAGCCTAGGCATAAGGGCCAGGACACGGACCAAATACCTGTGTTCCATCCCAGGAAGCGAAGGACTAAGGAGTGACATTAACCTTCTTAGCATCGTCACCCCCATCGATTTTCACTTATTTTGCTTTCTCAAAAGCTGAGTGGTTGGTACGAGATGTCCCCACTTAATGGCTTTATTGTAAAAACAATAACGCTGCACAGTAGGCCTGGCCGCTTTAATGCTTGTAATGCATTTCCAATGTATGTACTGCAAACATTAATAATGACAAGAAAAATGGTAGAATTAGTCGATTCTACCATTTTCCAGGATTCCTTCAATGAATGGCTGTGTATGTGTAGACTAGACTAGACTAGACTAGAAAGAAGAATAAAAAAATAATTCCTTTTTTATTCTCGGAATTACTCAACCGTTTTCGATGAAATGTTTTCTGTGGGCAAAGTATGTCCATGGAAACATTTTGAGGTAATTTCATTCAATTTGATCACATTCAAAGTGTTCTAACTTTGAAAGTATTCATTCAAAATGGCTCAAAATTTGACTGGAAACAGTTTAATAGTTTAACGCTGTCAAATTTTTATAAGAATCGGGGCAGTATGGACAGTTCTACAGTCCAAATAGTACACACGGACCTTGGCATTGTTAAAAAATGCCTAAATTTACTCTGACGCGGTTTGAGTTTTGATTTCTAGAAAAAAAAGTGCCGAACCAATTTTGATGAAATTATTGCCACTTAATATGTATTAGGTTGGGAACTTGCAGTCAGATTTACAGACGTTATTACAAACTAAAGGTAAAGTTTTAGCAAAAACCATTTTTCACAGTGATGCACAACATTTAAAAAATCTCATTTTTTTGGTCTGCGACAAGGTCTGAGATATCTTCGTCAATACTTTACCGATTTTTATGAACTTTTTATGGCATATTCTACACATACTTTACCGTAACTGTTTTAAAAATCAGCTGTTTGGATGCGTTCAATCTAAAGTTATACACTATTTTCCGTGGTTCATTTTTTCGAGAACAGGCCTTAGCCGGAAGAGTTTCTGTAAGAAACCTTGGTAGATTTTAAGACCGAATTCCTCGAGTAACTTCTGAAAGAGTCTATGGATTATTTTGGACGAATTCCATAGAAGTGATCCTTAGACTTGGAGTCGTTGTAAACGAACCCCTGGAAGCCATTTCTGAAGCAGTCTGAGAAAGATTTTCTAAAAAAACCTTGGAGAAACTTTTTGCTTTCTTAAAGATTTGCTGATTGCATTTTGGAAAGAATCCGTGGATGATTTCCTGAAAGAATTCTCGTACGGATTCCTGAAAAACATAAAAATGTATGGTGGAATTTTTAAGGAACCCCGTGGAAGCTTCCAGAGGATTTTTTTGAAAGATTTATAGAAAATTTATTTATTTCGATGAAAAATCTAAAGGAAATTTTGAATCCATGCATGGTAGACATTCTAAGCAGCTTTCGAAAGAAATCCTCAGAACTTTTTTCCGAAAGAAATCCATGGAGCAATATCGGAAGGAATCCAGGCAAGGTTTTACCTAACATTCCAAATAAATTTTTGAGGTAATCTCTAGAAAACTTTGGAGAAAATTCTTGAGAAACATCGGAGTTTAAAAAAATCAATGGAGGAATTCCTGAAGGATTTCTCAGAGAAATCTCCGAGACATTCTTGGCAGAATTTATTAAAAATTCCCTGGAAGATTTTTTGGAGGAATCGCTGGATGAATTTCTGAAGTTAGGGTAAAAAATTACTTCATCATATGCGCTAATATCCGTCACATCATATGGATGAAGTATTGACGTAAGTAGTTCGTTTTAGAACAGTTTTATATAGGATATGGGTACCTTTCTTCATCCTACCTATGCCCTAGTGTTCATACTACTTGAAAACAGATGATTTAGACACCGATTGTATCCGTTCTAATAATTTGCTTATCCCTCATTTGGCATTAGGGTCATTTTTTAACCCAAACCATACACTACGTCAACGAGCTGCTGCCAACGTGATGTAGAAGAAAGGTTAAGATGTTCCCCTATATTTAAAAACGGCATTAACTAGAGTCTTATGTGTGAACAGACAGATGATAATGCATCCACATTCGCAACTCAGGGTAACTCTGCCCTATCGATTGACAGTATGCCAACGTCATGGTCATGACTATGCCTCTTTCTTCGTCTAGCTTTCAGCTAAAGTGTCTCAAGTATAGGGCACTGCACGACGCGTTTGTTGAGAAAAAAAAAATGTCAAGATTTCACAAGAAATTCTTCGCGGTTCCTCCACAAATTTGTTCCACAACTCATCCAGGAGTTCCCTGTGGGACTCCCAGGGAGTTCTTGATGATTCTCTGGGGTTCCTCCAGGAGTTTCTTCTGGGATTCCGTCTGGGATTCCTTGAAGAGTTCCTGCCAGGATTCTTCCAGAAGGTACTCCATAGATTCCCCAGAGATTTTTTTTTTGGGAATTCTTATGGAATACCTTCTGAGATTACTTTAGGAATTTCTAGGATCACCATTTGGTTGAAAGCCTCTTGAATAAAGACAAATAAATAAATAAATAATTTCTAGGATCACCCCAGTAATTTTTCCTGAGATATCTCAAGATTTTTTTTCCGTTTTTCTCCATATATTTATTCTAGGATTTCTCTAGCATTCCCTTCTGGGATTCTTTTTGGGGTTTCTTCAGAAGTTTCCTCTGGGATCCCTTCTGAGATTCCTGAGAAGTTCCTGCAGAAGCTCCTTCCAGGATTCCTTCTGGGTTTTCAAGGGATTTCTTCCAAGATTTATCAAGGAGTTCCGGGTATCCTCTAGGAATTTCATCCTAGATTCTCTTAATAGTTAGTTTTGGAATGTCTACAGATAATTAATTAATTAATTGTCGATTTTTGCCGCTTAACCAGCCGAATGGAAGTTTTACTTACTTCCGAAAGCTAGACTTTACAAATACTGGCGTGAGTGAGAAATGGACAAATTGGAGTGAAATTTGTAAAAAAAAGTTACTAGTCCTCTCGGTGAAACTCGAAGTCACGACTCCTACTCACTAGATAGGAGCGTTTCCAACTACACCACGACAAGACCCGAAGATGTAGTATCTCCAGATTTTTTTGCCTTCATAAAGAATTTTTGTAAAATCTTCCTGGGAAATCCAACCGCTTTACCCGGGATTTTTTCTAAGAATGATCCAGGAATTCTTTCGGGGATTGCTTCAGGAATTCATGCCAAGATTATTTTAGAAACTCTTTCCAAAATTCCGTCAGGGATTCAATCCAGGCATCGCATGCGAGATCCCTTCGGATGTTCCTTCTGGAATTTCTTCAGGAAATCCCTTTTAGGTACTTCTAAGAATTCTACGATAACTTTTTCAGTATTCCTAAAATATTTCTCTGAGATACTTCCAGGATCTGTTTTAGGATATATTTTTTGGATTGTTTCAAGAATTTCTTCCGAGATTCCTACGGTAATTCCAATGGGAACTTCTTCCGCCATTCCTCCAAAAACCTCTTCTGGGATTCCTTCAAGAAGTACGTTTAGGATTCTTTCGGGAACTCTTTCAGAGATGGGAATTTCCTTTGAGCTTCTGCCAGGAATTGCTTCTGAAATTTTTCAGGAATCAAAAAGAGCCGTCCGAATGACCTGTTTTTTTCCTGAGGATCGTTGAGATGTTTCTTTTTGATTTTCGGAGTTCAAATGTCTTCTGCAAGTATGCCTAGAAGGCCATCGATTTCAATAGCATTTCTCCGGCCTCTTTTAAGAATTCTGGAGAGCTGAGATTTCGTTACCATACATTTCATCGCCTATCAAAGTGAATTTAAACTGATACGCAAGAGAATACGAAGTCCACCAGATTTTCTCGGTCTTCATCGTCAAGTTTTCATTTTTTTAATTTATTTTTTTACTCGCCAATGAGTGTGTTACTAATATTCCTTCCCTAAGTCCCATTAATAGTAAAAACGTGTCGTGCTTAGTTATGGTTTCCACAGGAGTGGACCAGACACACTTAGTCTTTGCAAAATTTTGTCCACCAAAACAACGTTCCTGTTCCAGTGTGACCCCTGTACACAGCTGAGGAGTCCATTACGGTCGCTGGGAGTGTTGACTTTTTATTGACAGTTTTTTTTTTTAAATCTTCACTCGATAATTAATAAATGAGAACTCTGTGCTTGCGTGAAGCTTGGATGAGTGAGATCATCCAACAGCAGCGCGCGGTGACAAGCGTGAAGATGACTCCTTAAAAGGCCTCTCCGTTAATAGGAGGAGGACTTCATTTTGGTTGGAGAAAAAGATGTTACCATAGAGGAGCGCAAATTGGTCCCGTAATGAAATTATTACGAGCGTCATAAACAGACAAATGGGGGTGCCGGAGAGGGTCAGATTGGAATGGCTTTTTTTTCTGGCAGCAATCATAAACATATTTTAATAGACTTGAAACGTTATTACATTATTCTATTAGAGGCGAACGATAACTTTTTTGTTACGTTGATTATACGCGCGTTGATGTCGTAAACGGCGCAAGAGCAGTAAATGCAGTAGCTTTCCTAAAAATGCAGATGATCGTTCGGTAATTGCACTCAATAGGGGGAGAAAGCTCAAACCGCCCTCCCTGTCCGCCTTAAGCTCGCCGGCCAAATTTAGTGACGGCGTGGTGCACTGCTTGTGTGTCTGTGCGGGAGCTGTCATGTTATTAGTGGCAAATTGGTTTTGATTGACCACCAACCGCCACCACCCGGTGAGGAAGCGCAGGCACGGGAAAGCTCAACGAATCGAACCCCGATGATGGCAGCGGCGCCATTGACCTTTTCGTCTGACATTTGGTACGCATAACGATCAAGTCCGTCACAGCACAGCAAGAAGATCGCAATTGTTTCGTTCGTCGTAAATTGAGCCGATGATTGACAGGGAGCAAGCGCCTTTGCGTGCAATGCTTGATCGGATCGGACGGAGCAGGCGGGTGTTGTGGTGACGCGTGATCGGGTAGATTCCAGATCACCATGAGAATTATTGTGGCTGTTGTGTACAACGGATCAAATGAGGCAATCGATTGTTACGACGCAGCAGATCAATTGGATTGTTTTGGAAAGGAAACGTAACATTGTTGGCAATGAGAAGAACTGTTTTATACAAGTACTTATATAAAGAGTTGAATTTTTCGAGCTGCATACTTACGGAATGCTTTGTTGGACTGGTCATGTTGCATGAATGCCGGAAAACAAAATTCGGTACAGAATCAGGGAATGTCAGAAGGAACGTCATAACTGTTCGTAGCTAAGATGAACAAGTAATGTCAATTCTGCAGAAAGGTGGTTATTCCAGATTCAATTAACCACAACCATTTTAAACCTAACAAATAACAAGTTGGTATTCCTGTATTAGATTTGAAGCGCTCAGAATCAGGTTACGAAACGAATTTGTACAAAGTATAAATTATTCTCAATCTAACATTTTAGCTACGCTGCTTGTATAAACATGAAATTGGTATTGTTAAACCAATCTAGCATACTAACCGTTTAATAAATAAGAACCAATGAATACTTACTTACAACTTAAAATGATCCAATCTTGCACGGCTATTAACTACAGTGCAAGCAACAATCATAAACTCCAGCAACAATGTCAAATCACATCCGAAGAGTCAGCAATTCTCCACGCCACTTTCGTCAGTTCAGCATCCACTCCGCGTCGTGGCGGGGCCTGAACCGATTATTTACGCTCCGAAATCCCAACAAACACATAATCATCACAAATCTCCATCACAAAACATAGAATAACAAACACTCACTCTCGATGAGGAGGAACAATAATTGCCTCAAACAACGCTGCAGCACCGCGAACTACACTGGTGGACTGCTGAACGATTCGCCGGTTGATGATCAGCTCATATCGTCAATTGAAGTGTGTGTATGTTCGTAACTCTGGATCAATTGCGCGCACAGCTGCCCTTCAAGTTTCGTAATTACCGGAGGCTGGTTGAACGATAAAAAACAATCACTGAACACACGTCGAACCGGCAGGTGATTTCCCATCAGCCAGCGTTAGAACATTGACACTGACACTTCCACCGGTTGAGGCTGTCAAATGAGCATTAGTATGAGCATCATAAATCTTCCTCGGTGATTTTTTTGCACGGTTCTTGGTCGGTCGGTGTAATTCATTAGCATAAAAATGTAGCCGAAATAATAACACGCTTCAGCACCCGAGCGTCGCGTCGCCAGCTTCTTTTTGAATATCAATCACTTTGCTCTCGGGGACAAAAGCGAAAAGCTCCGGAATTTCAGCTGTCGATAAATGGGGCGGAATTATAGACGGTGCATTGAAGAGTATGAAATTTACATAATTAGATGCTAAATTGGCAGTGGAGAAATTTGACGGTGAGTAGCAATAAGGAAATGTGGCATTACAGTCTAAGCAAGCTCTCAAAATTATATCCATGACATATTTGAAACGAATGACACATTCTCCGAGTCTCTGAGTAAAACGTTGTAAACACCACACCAAAAACTGACTTAGGTGAAACAATCTGAAGAAGATTTTCTTCTCTCTCGGTCTCTTCGGCTGCTCCCCGCAGGAATTCCTCCAAGATTTTCTTCAGGATTTCTTTCAAAAATTTCTCCAGGAAGACATCCACCTCCAACAATTCTTTCCAAAATCCCCTATCAACAATTTCTTCAGAAATACTTCCACGACTTCCTTCAAAAATTTCACCAAGATTCTCTCTAGGAATTTCTCCAGGCATACCTTGAAGAATTCTTTCGGGAATATCTTCTAAACCGCTCACAAGAATACTTCCAGGAATTTATTCAAGAATTTATTGAGGAAATTTCTGGAGGAATTCATGGTGTTCTTTCTGGAAGAATTCGTATAGGAACTTTTAAAGAATTTCTTGGGGGATTTTTCAGACGAATTCCTGGAGGAATTCCTCCAGGAATTCTTGAAGTTATGTTTTATATTTTTATTTTCTGGAGGAATTTCTGTAGATATTCCTGGAGTATTTCCTGTAAGAATACATGAAGTAATTTCTGGAGGAATTCCTAAAATAATTCCTGGAGAATTTCTTGGAATATTTCCGGGAGGAATTCCTTAAGTATTTCCCAGAACAATTCCTGGAGGAATTCCTGGAGTATTTGCTGGAGGAATTTCTGAAATATATCCTGGAGGAGTCCTTGGAGGAATTTCTTGAGGAATTCCGTGAGAATTGATTTTCCTTAGGGGAATCACTGAATGCATTCCTAGAGCAATTCCCGGAGGAATCTTTGAAGGAATTCAGGGAGGAACCGTTGCTGGGATTCCCGGAGGAATCTCCTGAGAAATTGATGAGGAATACTAGGAGGAATTCCTGGTGGAATCAGTTTAGGATTTCCTGGCAAAATTCCGGAATGAACCCCTGCAGGATTTCATGGAGATATCCCTGCAGGAATCTCTGGAGGCATCCCTGGAAGAATTCGTGGTGGAACTCATTGGGCAATTCCTGGAAGAGTTTCAAAATGAATCCCTTGATGAATTTTAGGAGGAATCCCTGTGAGGAATTCCGGGAACAATTTCTGGAGGAATCCTGAAGCAATTCAATGGAAAATTTCTGGAAGAACCATTGAGAAAATTACCCGAAGGAGTTTCAGGGAACTCCTGGAGAAATCCCTGGGAGACTAACGAGGAATCCTCTGGGAACTCCCGTTGGAACGTCAGAAAACTCCCGGAGATATTCCCGGGGAACTCCTGGGGGAATTTCCGAGGAACTCTTATAGGATTTTTCGAAAGGTTCCTGGAGTAACTCCTGAGGAATACCTGAATAGCTCCTAAAGAAATTTCCAAGAAACTCTCAGGAAACTCGTGAAGGATTTCAAGACTGCCCTTGGATGGATTCCCTAGGAACTCGTAGATGTATTCTGGGAGTGTACATCACTATCAATTTCCGAGGAACTCCTAGAGGAGTTCTTGGGTAGCTTCCAAGGAACTTTTGGAGGAATTTCCGAGATTCTTCTGGAGAGACTCCCGGTGATTTTGGAACTCGTGGACAAATGCCCGAGTAAGTCCTTTAGTAATATTCGGGAAAATCCTGAAAAAATCTCAGAGAAATCCTGAAGCGAACCATGAATTATTGCTGGAGAACTTTTTGGTTAATTCCTGAAGTAAAAGTCCTGGAGTGAATTTCCGGAGTATTTATGCAGTGATTTCCAGAGCAATAATGGAGAAATTCTGGAGGGACTCTACCACAAATGCTGGAGGACGGCTTTTCGGGCCCGTATGAAGTTGATCACCAATATGTATTAACTTCTTTTCCCGATCAGCCTAGATAGCTGAGTAGTGTCGGTAGCGGTTCGTTCAACTGGCTAAGAATAGCACTACGGACCTCCTGTTCCAGTGGTGGGAGTCCACTAATCAGGTGACCCCTAATTCAAGGTGTTATGCGGCTTTACGGTTACCGTGCCTAGGAATGGATGGTTAGGGGGGGGGGGGGGTCTTATAAAAACCTAATCGCAAACGAAGCCTGTGGAGTACCAGGGCACCTCTCACAGTATTTGCCCTTACTGTGCTAACCTGAGCAATAGAGCGGTGGACCTTGTGTTCTCCGAGGCAATCAGCTGCCCTTCTTCAATTTCATACTTGATGCTGAAAAAAGGCGAGATTATGAAGATGTTATTTATTAGTTTAAATTTTCAACTATATGGTTCCGCTTTATGCGTTTTACACAGTGTATTCTGTGCATCCTCGCCTTTGGCACACTCAAATCGATACCGATCTGGTTTTATTGTTGCTGTTCTTTTTTGTGCTGTGAATGTTAAGAGTTTAATCTTGCCTAGTTTGGGTCGTGGCTATGGTTATGACAGCTCAGATCATTCTTCAGCACAAAATAACAGCAACGATCAATCTTTGTAGACTTATGCAAAATAGTACAGCCCAAGTGGCGTTAGTCCAAGAACCTTACTTTCGTAAGGGAAATTTCTATCTAGGAAACCTTGTGAATCCGGTGTTTGCTACTTTCAGTAAAAATGAAATGGCAAACTCACGTGTCATGCCTCGAGCATGTGTGCTTGTCAACAACGCAATCGTTGCTACACTCATCTCTGAACTAACTACTAGAGATGAATGTACTATCACAATCGATGTATCTGTTGGAAACCTCAACAGGAAATACGTTTATTTTTCGGTTTATTTACCCTACGGATGCTTCAAGCAATTCATTACATACTGCACTTCAAAAGTCCTTCCGCTAATCGTTGGTAGTGATGCTAATGCTCACCATATAATCTGGGGCAGCTCAGACATCAATTTGAGGGTTTCTAGTTTGATGGAATACTTATGTAGTACAAATCTTGGATAACTTAACATAGGCAACCGCCCAACCTTCGTGGTATCTGCAAGAGAGGAAGTGTTAGACATAATGCTTTGTTCTAGCAGAATTAGTCACGAGCTGACCAATTGGCATGTGTCAGATGAAGAATCTTTATCTGACCATCGCCACATCTTGTTTGAACATGTGAATGTTACTTCGCAAACATTGCGTTTGAGGAAATCCCAATCAACTAACTGGGATCTCTTTACCGATTTGGTTGCAGCCAAATTTCATGGATACTCACCATCAATTGACACTCCAACTGATTTAGATGATGCCGTTGATACTACAACGGCCTTCATCATAAAAAATTTTGAAGAAGCTTGCCCTCTGCGGTCGGTGAAGACCACAAGGGAAACCCCTTGGTGGAACCCTGATCTGGCCAAGCTCAGGACAATGTAGAAAGAGATGGGACAGACGACGTTCTGCTGGATCGAAGGCTTTCAGGTCGGCTCGCAAGGCCTACCAAAAAGCTCTTCGGTCTGCTGAACGATCCGGCCGGAAAAACCTTTGTACAAATGTTTCCAGTTTGAGTGAAATCAGTCGATTAAACAAAATCCTTACGAAGTCTAAAGATTTCCGAGTGAACGAACTTCGTTTGCCAAATGGCGATTTGACTTCCTCTGATGAGGAAGTTCTAGAATGTTTATTCAGCACACACTTCCCTGGATGTGTGGATATTACATCTTCGAATGAACCTGATGTCTTTTCTTGTAGTTATGATTCTTTGGCTTCGGCTCGGAGTATCATAACTTTAGAATCGATTGAATGGGCACTTAATAGCTTTGCTCCTTTCAAATCTTCTGGGGCAGATGGGATTTATCCTATTTTGCTTCAGAAGGGATTTGATCATTTCAAACATGTTTTGAAAAAAAATACTTGTTTGCAGTTTTGCTACAGGGTATATTCCCAAATCTTGACGGGATATTACTGTGAAGTTGATTCCAGAAGTGGGTCGTGCGTCGTATGAAGAAGCAAAGAGTTTCAGGCCTATCAGTTTGACCTCTTTTCTTCTGAAATGCTTAGAACGAATTGTGGATCATCACATCCGTGATGTTCATCTGGCCAACATGCCTCTTCATGTGAACCAACTTGCCTACCAATCTGGCAAGTCCACTGTGACTCTTTTACACAAGGTTGTTTACGAGAAGGTATTCGCTCAAAAGCAATCCGGCTTGGGTCTTTTCTTAGATATCGAGGGTGCCTTTGACAATGTGCCTTTCGATGCCATATTGGAAGCCGCACGGAGTCATGGTATACCTCCAATGATTTCCAATTGGATTTATCAAATGCTCGAAAACCGACATCTCTGCTCGACATTACGTCAAGCGGCGATTAGGAAATTGAGTGTTTGTGGATGCCCCCTAGGGGGAGTCTTGTCACCGCTTTGGTGGAATCTCGTAGCAGATACGCTATTGAGGCAACTCAATAATAGCGGTTTTCCAACTAATGTTTTTGCCGACGACTACCTAGCATTCTAATTTGGGATGTGTATCACCAACCTTTTCGACCTGATGCAAAGCGCCCTTCAAGTAGTTGAGAGTTGGTGTCGCCAGTATGGCCTTTCGGTTAATCCTAGTAGAACATCTATTGTTCCTTTTTCACTGAAAGGCGAAACCGTGATGGCGTTCAACCTTTGCGTCTCTTTGATGCTGAAATTAATGTGAATGAACAGGTAAAGTACGTTGGAGTTATTCTTGATTCCAAGCTTTCCTGGACATCTCATGTTGATTTCAGAATCAAGAAAGCATGGGTGTCGGGTAATGCCGGCGAACATTTGGCACAACTGGGGGTCTAAAACCCAAGGATATCAATTGGATTTACACAACTGTTGTTCGGCCAATATAGGCCTAAGAATGTCTTTTGTGGTGGCAAAAGGGCGAAGTGAGAACAATCCAATTAAAATTAGGCAATCTCCAAAGGATGTGCTTAATGGCGATGTCTGGAGCGTCAACTTTAACTTCCACGGCAGCGCTCGGAGTTCTCTTTGACGTAGATTCACTACTTATTCATCTTAAACAAGAAGTACTTTCTTGCACTTACTGTCTACGGGTACTTGGTTTACTAGAGAAAACTCCTGTGACCCGCAGATCAACAAGGATCTCGTTGCCTTTACTTTTGGTGAATTGTGACAAAATTGTCCTTGCTCCAAGTGATCTTACAATTGCTTGTTACTTTCCATACAGGGTATTTTCCACGAATTTCCCTACCCGGGAAGCGTGAACATCTGGATTCCGAAGAGACGTACTTCAGACGGCATCGTATGTTACACTGATCGCTCTCTTCTTGAAGGTCGAACTGGGGCTGGTGTCTACTCTCGTGAGCTAAGGCTACATCAGTTTTAATCCCCTGGTAGAGACTACACCGTTTTTCAGGTCGAAATCTTCGCTCTTATGTGCGAAGTAAGTCATCACTTTAGCAACACGCAATGGGCAAAGTAATATACTTCAGTTCAGATAACCAGGCTGCTATAAAAGCACTTGCTTCCGCCAACTCTAGGTCGAAGGTAGTTATCGCTTGTCGAACTCAAATCGAAGAGCTGAATTCAGCAAATGCTGTTCACCTTGTATGGGTGCCTGGTCAATCTTCCATGGCTGACGAGTTAGCTCGTACTGGCCCATCGCATGACTTTACTGGCCCTGATCCATTCTGGTATCGAAATGGTAAATAGGTAAAGCTTCATGGCTGCCACTCAGCACAAACAATAGTGAAATATTCTGGAGTCATGTCGTCAGACAAAATTGTATTGTACTGAGCCATCTCTAGGGGTGACGAAGTATCTTACAAATCTCTCAAAGCATTGACTGGCCACAGCCGACTCAATATAATATTTTTTGATAATAAATTTCAGTAACGGTTAGTCACTGATAACACTGCTTATCCGGTAAAAAAATTGCACCTTGCACACTTTTCAGTTTTATGAAGATTATTTTGGTTCAGTTTCTGTATTGCTTTCACCGATATGTATTTCTTCACTGAGAAGTTTGATCTAATCGTAACATTTTTTTTCTGTTTTTCTATGCACGGTTCAATGATCTGCCCCAAATGTACGCATCCAGCTGTTCATCATTTCTTTCTTCCGCAATCACTCCAAACTCTCAAGTGCTTCAAATTATCAATCATTCCCATCAATTCATGCCCCATTCGGTTCTTGCCCATCTTCCAATCGTCTTCCACTTCTTCAGATTGCCCAATTCGGTACGCACATTTTACTTAATTATGCAATTTATGCTCTTCCCTGCAGCGCTGGCTGCTGGGGCTGCATCACCACTTGATCTTCTAAAAATATTCTCCCCGTCGTCGTCAAGTTGCAACCACTTGAGGTGGAAAACTTCAGCTCTTCCTCGTTGGGGGATCTCTTCAAACTGTTTCTTCACCTTAGCACGCCACAAACAGACACACACTCACACTGTACAAGATTCGATTTCGTTAAGATTTCAATTTTTCAAAAAGCATAAATCCCACAAACCGCGCGCGCGTCACAATGGAACGGGAATGTTGTCACCGGCTTCCCCGATCATTACTCATTCTACACAGTAAAACCGCTCAGCACTGAAATGTGTAAGCCCTACTAGTGCATAATTTCCAGACCACACAAAAATGTGTTACGGTTACACATTCTCAAAAACAGCTCGTACACTCGTCTAGATGCGAAATGTCGATATTTTTTTTGTTTTCCAAGGTCACTAGTAAACCTAGCTAGATTGCTGTACAAAAATTTTTGCGGATTTAAAGATTTTGCGGACACAGGAGCTGATTTTGTGAATGTGCAAAGGTTACACATTTTTGGTGTAGTCTGGAAATTATGCACTTTTGTGCTGAGCGGCGTTAGCGTGTAGTCTATTTGGAGTGGCGTGGCCCGTACGAACGAACAAACGAACGAACAAACTACGATACCGCGCGGCGCGCGGAAATAGCTGACGATCCACGACGTTGTCTGACCACCGTGTACCGACGACCGACAACATCTGTCTCCCACTTGTCACGTGCCGGCACGAGAGCCAAGCGATCGCCTCGCGGATGTTCGCGTTTCGTGATTGCGTGCGGGGAAACAAAGGAACACTTGCGAGCGATTGAGCGTCTAACAAAACGATGTGATCCGACGAATGGTTGCCGCGCAACTGGTTGGGTCTGGTCGATCGCGACGAGACAATGCGCGCGAGATCAGCAGCAACACGGTCACGGGGTCTCTGTTGTTTGGATCAGAGGATCGCAAGTGGTTGCATCTGAGAGAGAATCAGAGAGAGAATGCCACCTACCTAGTGGGTGGTGGAGCTGCGGTCGATGAATAGCGTTGAGAGAGGGTGCTCTTTTCCCATTGATGTATGAATGCAAGAGAATCGATGAAGAGTGGATCTTTTGAATATTGTTATGAATGATAAAAACATTTTTGGAAGCTTGAGTGAGTGATAGATGAGGTGTATCGTATTTCAATGCACCTTTTATATCCCATCCAATAAAATAAACATATAAAATTTAATAAAAGAAGTTGTAATGTAAGTTAGGCCCCAATGAAAAAATCATTGTCAAAATGATATTTTCCCTTCATGTCTCTCCCTTCTGCGTTTTTTTTTTCATATTCCAGCCATGCAAGGGGACCTTTTTTATCTTGAAAATCTTAGGAATTTGAGGTGAAAACTTAGGTAAAGATAAAGAACCAATCCATCCAATTCAATCCAATCCATGATAAACAGCCAATTATAACTGTTATTAAACCAAAACCTGTGCAAAAGGCGTTTTGCCTCCTGCAGTTTCCCGGCACCTAAAAAGTAGAATTGTTTATTTGAATGGGAAATTTTGTGGGCACGCGGGTCAAAAGTTGAAGTCTCTTAGGTAAAGAGTAAACTACTCTCCAAGGCAGAATACGACCTTAAAATAAGCATCTTTTGAGGTTTATGACCACATATGCTTAGCTGGGGCGTTCTGCCCCTCTTTCCCCTACAATTTTTTATTTTCAATTTCCTTTGATAAATCAATGAGCAGGTTCGGGGTAATGGCCTCCCAGACTGGAAGCAATTATCCCGAATCAACATATTACAGTCGTATCTCCAAGAAAGTTCAATAAGCAATGAAATGAAAAAGAAATATTGAGAAGAAAACAAAAATTGAAATTTAAAACAGCCTACGTCTGATCTATAATTCCTTAACCGATTCAGGACACATTGATATCAAACAATTTTTTTAACTTTCCGGAAGCACTTGGGTCGCTTGCTTCAAGAGTAATACCCGGTGATGTATTGGTAATATTCCCTGAAAGAATTCCTGAAGAAATTTCTGGAGCAATCTCCAGTAGAAACCCTGTAGAAATCGTAGGAAGTACTCAATACAGGAATGGTGTGAATCTGTGCGACTATGTCAAAGATGGAGTGGAATATCTAAAGAAATTCCAGAGAAAATCCTAAAGAATTCTTAGGAGGCTGGAGGAACATTTTAAGAACTTCATGGAAATCTTAGGCAAACTTTGGTTGAATTCCTGAAAAAGTTGAGTTTTGGAAAACATGTCTGGAGAATTTCTTTAAAAAAAATGCAGAATTAACTGAATGTATTCCTGGAGCAATCTGTGAACGCATTTCTAAAATAATTCTTGTATGAATATCTAGAGAAAACGGCTTGAAAAATTTATAGATCTGAAGATCCGAAAAAAACTCTTCAAATTTGTTTGATGGAATTTCTGTAGAAATTCCAAGGAATTATTGCAGGATAAAATCCTGAAAAAATCCGTGAAGAAATTCCAAGAGTTTTCCTTAGAGGAAGTGACGGGGAAATTTCTGGAAGAAATGTTGAAGGAATCTCTGTATGAACTCTGAATTTTGTAGATGAATCACAGAAGAAATTCCTGGACACATTATTGTGTAAATTTTCAATGGAATGCTTACAGTAATTCCCCAACTGATCGCTGATAAACTACTTTGAATTGTAAAGAAATCGCCGGAGAATTAAAAAAAAGCACTAGCATAGTTTATGAAAGAATTTTCGAAAGAATTTCCGAAGGATTTTGTTAAGAAATTTCTAGAATAATTTCTATTGTGGTTTCAGAAGGAATTTATGGAAATCTACCTTACAGAGTTCTTGAAGAAGTTCGTGAGGGAATATCAGAAAGAATTTCTTAAGAAAATTTGGAAGATAAAAGACCGAATTAAAAAAGAGAGTCCAAAGAAGATTTTTTAAGCAATTCTTGAGCAAATCACTGAAGGAATCTTATAGAGAATCGATGAAATAATCCATAGGAAAATTTCTGAAGGAATTCCAGGAAAAATTTCTGAGGAAATCTTTGGAAGAATCTCCGAAGAAGTCTGAGGAAAGTTTTCTATAGAAATCCTACGAAAAATTTCCAAAAGAATTTTGAACATTTGATTCCCTGAAATAATCGCTGAAAGTATTTCTGAAGGATCCGTGGAAGGTTTCCTGAAATAATTCTTGTATGGATTTCTGAAAGAAAAAAAAATGCAAAAAAAAAGGACACCAGAGGAAATTCTAAAATAATTTGTATAGGTTTGCCTGTAGCAGTGCATGGGAAGATGCTCTATAACAGGGGTTTTCAGACCTTTTGTTTCGCGGTGCACTTTTTGGGAACAAACTGCCTCGTGGTGCACTACATCAAAAAATTTAAAAGATGAAATCTAAAGTTTGACGCGAGTTTCGTTCTTTCCACGTTGAAATTATTTTGACACATTCTACCGTGACGTTACAACGTTTTGACGCCTTTTTGGTCAGATTTTTCACTATAACTCGTAAATTTGACCGTAAACCCTAAAATGTTTTAGCATATTCGGATTCCCTGTAAAATTTCCACTATGTATGATCTGTTGAACAGTTAGTTTTCATTGGAAAAGTATTTTAAAAATAGAAATTTGTAGCGTGACGTTACAACGTTGTAACGTCACGCTACTCATTCCCATTTTTAACATACTTTTCCAATGAAAACAAACTGTTCAACAGATCATACTTATTGGAAATTTTACAGGGAATCCGAATATGCAAAAATGTTTGATGGTTTACGGTCGAATTTACGAGTTATAGTGAAAAATCTGACCAAAAAGTCGTCAAAACGTTGTAACGTCACGGTAGAATGTGTCTTTTAACACTGACTTGTAATTCTAAGATTTTATGGACTTCATTCTTATTTTGATCTGGTTTATAGTCAGTGTCTGATTAATATCAAAATATTAGTTTTTACCTGGAAAGACTCTTGATGAAGACCTATGTTGATTTATTGTTTCCTAGATAACTGATATTATATTTGGTAAATATTCCTTTCGAAAAATTCGAAGAAAAAATCATTCAAAATAGTTGTCTGTTTTCAGAACTTCTTGACTTTTGAGTATCGATGGAAAATTCATAGAAAAATCATTGCAAACCTCCTTTACCGGAATTACTGTACTAGAAAAATACTTGAATATTCGTTTCGCCATACCTTGTAACATTTCACGTATTGGGGATATCCTTCAGGTTTATTTGCTTGTATATCTAACAACTTCATCGGAATTCATAGAAAAATAATTTTAGAGACGCTGTGTTCTCATTCTCAAGGTTTCCTCAATTTTATATTCCAAATATAATAGTCATTTACTGTCCATCCTGTTTTTACACGACTTTTCATACGCGATTTTATTTTGCACGACTTTTTTCACGCGATTTTCTTGAAGTTACACGACTTTTTTACGCGATTTTGGTCATTTGCGGAGGGCAAATCGTGTGAAAAAAATGTCCATTGGATTTTTTTTGCACGATTTCCGGAAGTTACGCGAACGTTTTTTCCGCGGACACATCAATCGTGTAAAAACAGAATTGAGTGTATAATTACTATTAGTCACCTACGTTGTTGGCCGATTTATTAAACCAATACTTTTAATCAAACTTTAAGAGTTTTCAAAAGACATCTGTGGATGACTTTAGGTATCGTTAGGTACCAAATATTGTGCATTACCGTGTATTTTTCACCCGGCTGCTAATACCTTTGTAGTCAAACAAAAAAAACTGCATAAACCGAAAGTTCGATCGATCGAATGCCAGCTCGTCTCAAGAGAATTTTTCTTCGTAGAAACTTCAAATGCATTTTAAAAATAGTACCAAAGCAGAATTTTATGTTTTTATTGATTTTGGACGGAGATATAGGATATACGATAATTTGGATACGCTAAAAGAACACAATTACGATTATCAATGTGAATTAAAAACAGCTAACTGACTACTGAGCGATCCAATTCTAAAATGATTTTCGGCATAATAAAGATACTTTGAAGTTCCAGCGAGTAACTAACCCTATATGCAAGAGAAAAAAAACCGTTTTTGGATTCATTATGAAAAAGAATCATAAAAACAGAAACCTTACCGCTTCAAGATATCATGACAACAAGTTATAATATCATTTTCGAAGCGATGGGTATCATGAACAATCACTACCTATTACATGACTTGAAGTCATGAATGCGAAAAGTGTTATTCTAAGCTATTCTCGCTTTAAATCTAATTCATCTGAACATGACACCGACTCATAAAATCATGAATTAAAACAATGGATTGTTGACCCCGCTATACGTTACGGCATGTAAGCCAATTGGTATTTTTTTTCATCTTAGTCAAGCTATGGACGCTTCCAGTGCGCATAGTTCATGAATCCATGACCTTATTTGCTATTTTCCCGCAATAATTATCTAAAACGTAACGCTAAGGATGTGTAACGAAAAAAATGAGTTATGATATCATGACCTTTTTTCATGGTACATTTTCATTAAATAAAAACACGTTTTTCTCGAAATAAAGACTAATTCTGCCAGTTTTGGGTATCACATTTTTTCCATGTGGCTTTTGGGAAATCTTTAGGGTCAAATGAGATGCCCAATGCCCATATGCAAAGGGGTGTAAGTGACCATTTTGTCGATTTTGATATGCGCTTCACTCAGTAGGGCTTCTTTGTAAAGTTCCACAAGGGATCTCACCTGAAATTTCTCCAAGAGCTCCTCGTGAAACATTTCCAGAAACTCATCCAGAAATTTTCCAGGGATTCTTCCTGGGGATCCTCCAAAGTAAGTTGAATTCCTCCATTGATCCATCCTGGAGTTCAAACAGTATCTATTTTAGAGCATTTCTTTGAGGTTTTCCAGCAACTCCTTCCAGAGCTTCTCGTAGGATTCTTCAAAGAGTTCTTTCAGGGATTTCTTTTAGAGTTGTTTCAAAGATCCTCCAGGAATTCTTCCAGGATTTTCTGGAGGCGTTTCTCCGGGAGCTGCTTTAGCAGTTTCTTCATCAAGTAATGGAGGTAGGCACTGCTTGTGACATCGACTAGAGGAAGCATCGGGTGATAGACATATCGACTTGAAGAGTGATGTGTATGAAAAAGTGAAGGGATCAATGAGTCCATCGTGCTGTAGAATATCAAGTTAAAAAGACACGGACACGTTCAATGCTTCCAGTGAGCTTTTCACTCTTTGAAGGAAGCACGACACTAGACAACGGACTAGCATGCAACGCCCAGTGGCACAGCCGAAAACTTTTCCTGACAGCTGCGGCGGGAATCGAACCCGCGCTCCTCAGCACGATGCGACTAAGAGCTTGGTGACCCTAGCCGCACGACCACGGAGCTGCACAGTTGTGCAGAATTGACTGTTATTCTTTGTATTATTATAGATGGACCCTTAAGCCTTTGAAGTATGCAATATGGAATGATTAGAGAGAATAGACAAATGGATAAACCATACGGAAAGTTTGAATAATTGTCCCATTATTATCTCAATACTCATGCAAAAATGTCGGATTTAGTCAAACAAATGGCTTTGTGTTCATTCATTCATGAAATTTATGAACATCGTACACTAAAACCTTTTTTTGCATTTTAATTTTATACACTGATAATGACGGTAACTATTGCTTCGGCGGCCACCGGGTGTTTATAGGGGAGAGCAAAGGGAGGTTACAGGGGCATTTCAGGGGTATCCAATTGGTTTCAGCGGGATACCATGAGATCTCAGGGGGGGGGGGGGTTTCCGGGGGTCTGAGGGGATTTTCGAAAGAAAGCATTGCAGAGAGTTGTAATGGGTTTTCGGCGTTACGCAGGCGTTTTCGGAATTTCGGATGATCTCAGATTCGTTACATGGGGTCTGAGGGGGCTTAAGGGTGGGTTTTGGAAGAATTTCAGGAAGTTTCCGAGCATTTTATGCGGGATTCAGAGACGTTAGAAGCGTCACGGTGGAGTTTTCGGGGGTTTCGGAGCGTTACACGTGCGTTACATGGGATCCGAGGGGGTTTTACGGGGATTTCGGAGTCATTTCAGGAAGTTTCAGTGCATTTTCAGACACCCCATCAAAACATCTTTTGAAACGTCCCTGAAATTCCCTTTGATTTAAGGGTGTTCTTGAAACTCCTTGATACAACCCTTACCTGAAATGCTTCGAAACAGTCGAAACACTCTTGAAAAGCCCTTGAAATCATCTTGATTATGATTCGAAATGCCTTCCCTTTGGACATCTTTAATAGGCTCCAGAAACCTCCTGAAACATCCCTGAAACTCACTTGAAACGCCCCTGAAAGGCTATCAACGTCCTAAAACCTCCTGAAACTCTTTGAAGTGACTCTGAAATGCCATGAAACGCCCTTTAAACCCCTTATATCGCCTTTTAAAAGCTCCTGAAGCTAACTGAGTTGCCCTTAAAGCCCCTTGAAACGTCCACGAAATGCCCCTGAATTACCCGTAATTCTATTAAAATGCCAACAAACCTGATAGAACACCCTTATAGGACTCCTGAAATCCTCTGAAACACCCGCCCCTTGGAACCCCCTTTTTTTGGACCCTCTCGGGTTTTTTCTGGAAACCCCCTTAGCTTCATCTCAAATGCACATGATCAAGACCTGTTCTCGCGAACTAGATTCCCTCAAAAATAGATTATACACAAATTTCCCTTCATTTATGTTTTTTTTAAATTATGAACATTTTGAATTCATATACCTCCAGCCATGTGCATAAAAAGAGGTTTCGGTGTATAAATGTTTGTACAAGAACTGATTGGAACAATATGTATTGCAAGAAAATGCACTTTCCATTAGGAATGGCATAATGATTATTTACCTAACAAAAAACTCAAATCCCAATCCACTTGCAACGTGATATGCCCATTCTCCAACAGTACAAGGTGCAATTTGAAACCTATGCCTCCTCAATCACCCAAATGAACCTGTTCTAGAAAGACCAGCAAACGACGCATCGTCGTCATTTTCCAGCCGGTGCAGTGTGGGAAACGTCAACAAGACCGCATCAGAAAGCCCACGCACTGCCGGTGCCGGCCGAGGCCGGACGGGATGAAATTCGAACCCTCTCGCATAATGTCACAACAACAGCGCAGCGGCTCCGTTAGCGTCATTATTGGCATCGGTGGTATCACACTGAGAGAGCATCCAGATCTAGACATCCTCAAGTCACCACCGCACCGTGTTTAGCAGTTCTACTTAAGTAGGTATTAGGGGTAAAAGCCACAGCAGGCGCTTCGCCACCGAAACCTACTGGAGTGGACTCCAGAAAAGCGCATCAACCACTTCCACGGTGGTGGTCTCTCTCTATGTGCGGCAGCGAAGGTATCCGGTCGTGACTTGCGGTTTCAACTAACAACCTCGATTCTGTCAATCATCGCGCGAAAAAATGTCCCATAGCTGGGTCTGTTTCTTGGTCGAATTCTTCCCCACGAAATGAACTGCGATCCGGTTGTTATCGGATGACTCCGGTCGTCGTAAAACAACAGCTCACAGAGGAACTTAGGAAGTCAATCGATGATGATGATGATGCACTACAGGGTGGCCACCATCAGGCGTCGAACTGGATCTTATTTGAATACCAAACGACAACGACGACGAACGATGACGACGATGTAATCCAGCAAGAGATGCCAGATGATGCCTTGTTGTTTTGTGGTCCAACAAAAACGGGAGACGAGCATCATGTTCCCGTTTTCGAGTGACCACCGTTTCAGAAGGTGGAGCCGCGTGTCCGAGATGGGATGAGGTAAACACTTTTACGTAACTACACGTTTTCAATGGGGGGATGTTAAGGTACACGAAAACCAGAAAACCAAATAGCCAGGAACACAAAGTCGATGGATGCATTTTCGGAACGGGTGAATTGGGTTAGAACGGATCGTGTTTCATGCCAGATTGCTACTGGCTGGCTGTTGGTGATTTGGCTGGTCGGGTTGCTTACTACCTTCTAGTAGGATGCACTTTATTCACTCGAGTAGCATGGTTTATGGTTATTGAAGTTTGCTTTCCGCTTCGGACCAGGTCAAGTGATCCGATGCACGTGTTTTCGATAACGGACGAGGTGGAATGCTTTGTTGCACTTCAGAATATAATCGAGTTGTTTAGTATCTCAGTTCAGTTTGGTTCTTCATGAAGCCAAAATTAAATTGCTTTTGAAATAAGGTTATAACATGTTAGATAGCAACAAAGTTTTAAATTTTGTATTGTAAGTTGTATTACATAATAGATAATAAACATTTTATTAAGTTTTATTATGAGCATGAGCATGAGCATGATTGACCGCCCGCGGTTGCTCCTCTGTTATTGCAAGGACAACTGCATTTACACAAAGAACCAACAGATGATGCTTGGGATTAGCTTTCTCTTCATTGTGTAAATGCTGCAATCCCAATACTTTTCAATAAGCAATACCAGCGCCGGCCGCGTCCGAATGCAGGTCAATTGAGGATAGGGAAGAAAGTGATGACGTGATTCTCGCTTAGGCCAATAACCGAGGAATTCTCTGCGTTACTACGAGAAATCACTAGGAGTTTGGACAGGAGAAATGGGGATGTGTTGAGGATTTTGTCGTGGTAAACGAATGTAATGTTCTGATTCACGATTAATAATGCGCTCGCGAAGAAATACCCTTCTAAACCTTGGACGACGAACGCGATCTATTGTGCCTCCAAACTCACCCTACATAAGTTAGTCGTTCGCAACTAAGGAGAACACAATGCTAAACACCGATGCATCAGTAGTTTGCGTTTCCGCGCGAGATAATGCTGAACGCGATCGATTCACAAGTATTAGCAAAATAACACGTGATAAATAAATCAGAAAGATTGTACCGCATGACTCGCCGTCTATCTTTTACCGACCCTCTCTACAAATGTCGACACCGAAGATGACGAACCATTCAAATTTTTGTGTACATGCAAAAAATGAAAGAAAAATATTTATTACCAACTAAATGTGCATTTGGAACTAGCGCCGACACATTACGTGACGAACTTTTCTATATTTGTTAGATAAATACACAAAAACCAGAGCAGAATTGTATACATCCTTTAGCATTAATTATTGTGATAAAATGGAACGAGCTCACCAAAAAAACATCTTTCGAAGTGTCCAGTGCGTATGTGCTGCAGCATCTTCCACTAACTGGCCTCGAAATCACACTGAACCGCTACAACAACACACGGGTACGACGATGTGCACATTCAAGCTGTCGACGACGACGCGGCCGATCCGAATGAAAAAAAAGCGGCACTTCCACTTTGCCTCCAAAAACACACTCAACCGCCCCGTACGAAGATGAGCACGCACGCAGGAGACGACGCGATGCAACGACAAACCAAGACAGACTGAAATGTCATCCGCTGCTGGCATCACACGACCGACTCGCACAAAAACTAGTTTTTTTTCCTCTAAAAGCACACACACAGAACGACAAACCAAGACAGACTCTAAACATTTTATTAAGCTTTATTATAAACAAAAAAAAACTACAATCTATCCACTTACCTTTGCCTACCTACCTTTCTATATTTTTGTGAAAGTCTTCATGCGTGCAGAGCAAGTTGTCCCAAAAATTATAGAACAAAAAAAACATAAACCGTATAGGGAGGGGTTTTACCTAATTTTGGCAATGGGCGGAGGGGCGCTTAGTGTATGGAACATCGGCAATGAGAGGGGTTTAACCCCCAAAACCCCTCCCTTGTGCCCGGGCTTGCCTTAAAATCATTACCTGTTCAGTGGCTTAGTTGGTTAAAGTGTCACTCTAGCGAATACAGAGTCGTGGGTTCGAATCCCTCCCAAACGTGATTTTTTTCACAAATTTCATCTCTCAATTTGTCAATTACCAACATTTCGTGCCTTCTAATTACAAGTTTTTTCAGTATAGAAAGAGGTTGCTGCAACTATCCTAAAACTGAAACGTGTTGATAAATCGTTAAAGTTATCAATAACGCCTGTGCCCCTTTGGAATCGTACACTTTCAACCGGCTGTAGATGAAAGACGGTTGGACTTGAGTAAAAGTGTTGTACGAAGCAAATAAAGCTTTGCTATTGTAGGTTGTATGAAAAAAGTGAGAGCGATAAAACGATTTGTTCTAGCGTCACCCTATGAAAACTATGGGAAAATGTTAAAAATTTGGGCAAAACAGTTTTTTCGCTTTATCTTTTTCATTTCAATTTTCTCATCAAAGTCGTCAAAAACCACTTTTAGAGCTTCTAAAAACGCACATTTTCGTGTGCTGAGAATGTTGCTACGTAATTCCGTTCAAAAGATATTGATGATTTTCTAAAAAAATATAGGCACTTTTCTACTATTTTTTTTTCTTGAGTTACAAAAATAAAACCTCTCTAATTTTTCTTGATCTTTCTCCAGAAGTCCTCGTATAGTTAAAAAAAAAAGACAATTACACCGTCGGCCTTGCAGCCTCTACAGACTGAACATTACTAACAATAGACAACGGACAACACATATTACACTCAACGGCCCAGTGGAGAATTTTCCGTTTGACGAAAAGTGGGAATCAAACCCACACTCCGAGGTTTACGAGCCCCAAACGACTGACGCCGCTTACCGCTTGGCCATATTTGTTTTATCCATGGATTTTTTCAGAAATTGTTTTGATGATTTTTCAAGAACATCTACTAAAATTACCTGATGAATTCCTTTAGAAATTACTCCACGATTTATTCCTTGGGAATTTTAATAAAATTTTACCTGATATTATTTTAAGAGTAACTTTTGAGGATTCTGCAGTTTTTTTTATCAGGTATTCATTAAGAGATTCGTCCAAAAAATCTATTCTTCCAGAAATTTCTTCAGTGGTTCCTTCAAGAATTCCTTCAATATTTATTTTTCCAAAATCTCTGCAAGATTTCCTTCAGTAATTCTTTGAGGCATCCAGTGATCCCTTCAGAAATTAATTCAGGGATTTGTACAAGAATCCCTCCACTACTCTTGTCTGCAATTTTAGCAGGAATTTCTGCCGAATGTTTTTTTTTTAATCTTTCAGAAATTTCTCTTTTTTCCTCCTTGATTTCTCAAAGAGTGTTTTCGGGAATTCTTCAAAAATTTTGATTTTAATCTTCTCCAGGAAATCCTTAGACAATTTTTTCA
Source organism: Aedes albopictus (assembly GCF_035046485.1). Taxonomy (NCBI): domain Eukaryota; kingdom Metazoa; phylum Arthropoda; class Insecta; order Diptera; family Culicidae; genus Aedes; species Aedes albopictus. Next base: position 21,623,144 of record NC_085137.1, read on the forward strand.
TGAAAAATATCTGGAAGTTACTTTTAGAGTTCCATCAGATTTTTTTACGAATTTTTAAAGGAATTCCTCTGAAGATGTCTCGTGGATTTTTTCAAGAATTCCTCCAGAGATTGCTTTAGATATTTTTTCAATAAATTGGGCCCTATAATCATTCCAGAAAGTTTCCCAATTTGTTTTCCAAGGAATCTCCATAGGCATCTCTTGAAGTTCTTCAAGAGATGCGTTCAGAAAGTTCTTCAGGGATTACCTTGGAAATTACTTCTGGAACCCCTCAAGTAATATTTAGAATAATTTATGTAAAACTTCCGGAAAAATCCCTAGAAGAATCTCTGAAAGAATTCTAGGAGATATTTCTGAGGAAACCACAACAGCAATTTAAGAATAATTTCTTGTTGCAATTCCTGCACGAATTCCAAGAAGTTTTCTTAGAAATTCCTTGCTGAAATTCCTGAATTTTTTTAAATACAGAAGGAGTCTCTTGAGATATTTGTGAAGAAATTCATAAAAAAATCCAGAAGAAATCGGTGAATAAATTTCTGAACGAATCCCTGAAAAGATTTCAGAAGAAATCTCCACTCGAATTCCTTCAGAAATTCCTGAAGGCATTTTTAGAATAATCTGTGGAGGAATATCTGAAGGTATCCCAGCAAAACTTCAAGAAGATTTTTTGAAGATTTTTTTTGGAGGAAAACCTGGGAAACCTTTGGTGGAATTCATATAATAGTTTATTGATAGTTAATTTATAAAAAAAACAGGAAAAACTTTCTAATAATGTTTTATGGAGGATTTACTCAGTACTAATTAGGTAGATATATTTTTAAGAAGACCTCTTTAGAATATCTGTAGAAACACTTCTGTTGAATAGATTCCTGGACAGATCTTTAGAATGTTTGATAACTATTTCTATAGAAGTTCCTAGGAAATTCACAAGACGCGACGTGAGACAAGATATATCACTTTTCTTTCTTGCAATCGTCAAAGGGCTCAAAGTTTAAGTTTACCTTTTTTGTCGACTGGTTTCGAACGCGATGTTGCCCATCTTCGGGACAATAGCATAGCATAGCATAGCATAGCATGAATACTTGCACAAATCTTGGATGGAGTTGCAAAGTTGAATATTTCCATTGACATTGCTGATGTCGCTACTATCTACAATGTCATAGATTCACTCAGCTCCACACACCTGGCCAAGTCCTTGCAAGCATTTATAAATCCCTTCATCAACTTAGAAAGAGCCCAGAACTGAAGCATCTTCCAATAGATGAAAGGATGTTGAAAATAGCGAATTTTCAACTTATATGCAGTTATAAAGTAAATATACTGAAGTAGAATTATTTATAAATAAATAATATTGGAAAGATCTCACCAATTGTTGTGGGGCTTATGTGGTTCAATGCCGATCATCTAATTGTCTTGATTAATGTTCTTCTCTGTAAAGAACAACACAATACTCAGCAAAGAACAACACAATACTGAACACTTAACACCCGCGCATCTATTGTTTTGATTTTCACTCGAGACAATAGCGAACGCGATCGATTATGCTGCCATACTCACCCCTACAGGAGTGATGCAAGCACAGCAAAGAATAACACAATACTGAACACTAAACACCCGCGCATCTATTGTTTTGATTTTCACTCGAGACAATAGCGAACGCGATCGATTCTTCGGGACAATGTCCAGATATTAGGGACAAAGGGTTTAATTTGACGATTGTAGGAACGATAAGTGTTATGTCTTGTCTCGCGTCGCGTATTGTGAATGTCACTTATTTCTTACGTTGGCACAAAACATAAAATTTATAAAAAATCGTGAAGGAAATCGCGGAGAAAATTATTGTTTTTAGTATTATTACTTTATTTAAAAAATTTTCAGCCCAAGGCTGGTTCATCCCTTATTTAGCGGAGAAATTTCTGGGAAAATACATGTATGAACTTTTGATAGAGCCTATGTATAAATTTCTGCATGTATCTCTGAAGAAATTCCTGTTGGAATAACTGAAAGTAGCAATGTTAAAACCTGTGAAGGAATTCCTGCAGGATTTTCTGACATAATCCCTGGTGGCATTCATTTCAAGAGTTTCTATTGGAATAAATATTCCTGAAGAAATCGCTGGTAGATTTTTTAAAATAAAATCATAGAGAACTTCTGAAGATATCCCTAGCGTAGTTTCAGAAGGAACCCATGGAAATCCAAGGAAACAGATTTCTGAATTTTCAACCCTCGAATACGCAACACCCATTTTAGACGGGTTATAGTTTTAGCATTTTTGAATTTTTCTTTCCTGAGCAATCAAAATTTATATTTTTTTTTTCTGACATTTAGGACTGTTGGTTTTTCGTGTCTTTTGATACGTATTCACAACTTTTTTTTTCAAATCATTGAAAAAATTATGTTTTAGTCACTTTTCAGATGTTTTTGTTTTTTTTTGTATAAACTGCAACAAGGAAACTGGTATCGAATCCCATTCCCAACAAACTCATAAACTGAAGGCATTCTGGAAACTTTTGATTTATCTGAAAGAATCACTGGAAGAATTTCTGAAAGAATACATGGAGGAGTTTATGAAGAAACCAAAGAAAGGTTTTCTAGAAGACTTCTTGAATACATTTCTATAGGATATTTGAGGTATTTATAAAAGAAGAAGCTCCGGAGAACTTTTTTTTTTAATTTTTCAAAAAGATTTATTGGAGTATAAAATTCAAAAAATTGTTTCCGCATGAAAGTTATAAATATCTTTGACAAATAAAAATTCGAGAACATATTTGGAAGTATTTGACCATCCTGTGCTACTAGACAAATTTTGAGGCTGGAGGACAGCTTTCTACAGAAAAATAATTTAAAAAATCAAAAGGTAAGGTTTTTAGAAAATTGAAATTGTATGACATCTAACAAAAATCTGCTATGAATATTATTCTTATTGTATTTTTTTCCTGAGAGTTCTTCAAACAAATCTTCCTTAAACATCTTCAAAGACATCATTTCAATCCAGAAATCCGTTTTCAAGTTATAATTGTCGGAAAAAGAAAATTAGGTATTTTTCATGTGAGGAAAAATGGTAATGTTGATGCAAAAGTGAAAAATTCACGAAATTTAACGCATGAATATTTTGATTTACACATCTCTGATGTTTTTTTTTTATTTTTGATTTTGTATAGAAATATCAGAAGGAAACACTATAGATTTTTTAATTTGGCTTCAAGCATTTTTGAGGATACCACTGGAGCAATAAATTAATTAATTAATGGGAGATTTTGTGAACGAATTCCTTAAGTAGCTTCTGAAGAAATCCATGGATCGTGTTGGACAGTAATCTATTGAAGATTTTCTAAAGAATTTCTTGAAGTTATTTATGATGGAATCCCTGAAGAAGTTCCTAAAAGCAATCCTCGAACAATTCATGAAGAAAACTTTGGAGAAAATTCTCAATGAATTCCTGTATGATTATGTTAAGGAATCCCTGGAAGAATTTCTTACATTTCTGAAGGTATTCTGGAAACTTTCGATTTTCCTGAAAGAATTCTGAAACAACTGCTGAAAGAATCCATGGAATTTTATTTTTGGGCAACCAAGTACAGGTTATCCAGAAGAGTTTTTGGATACATTTCTGTAGGATCTTCTAAGGAAATTTACGGAAGAAGCTTTTTCGTATAGAAGGGAATTTAGAAATTTTCCAAAATGATTCCATGAAACACCTACTTTTCAAATGAATCCATGGAGTTATTTTAAAAACGCATGGAGGGTTTTATAGAAGAATTCGTGAATATCTTTCAGGTAGAATCTCTGGGAAACTGCAATGGAATTTCTGAAGGAATCCCTGAAAGAATCGCTGAAGGAATTGGTAGAGCAATCCCTTGCAGAATTTCTGAAAGAATTTCCGAAGAAACCCATGTATGCCAAATGAACCCGTCGAGCAAATTATGGCAGAATTTTTTGAAAAAATATTAGGGAATCCCTAAAGAATTTCTGTAGAGATTCATGGAAGAATTACTGAAACAAATAATGTCAGATTTTCTTAAATAATTAAAAAAAAGTAGGATAAATAGCTTGTGCAATTTTTGAAGAAATGTATTCTTGAAAGATTTTTTGAAAGAATTCGCAAATGCATTCTAGACGGAGGAGTCCTTGAAAAAACCAGGAATAATTTTCCAAAGAATCTCTGGAATATTTATTTTTATTGAAGGGATTTCTGAAGAAATTTTTGCAATAAGTCCCAATAATATCACAAATATTTTTTATGCTCAAAAAGTGATTTCAGAATATCTCGGCTCCAAATTCAAGATGACAGCTGTTTAATGAAGTTTTAGGCCCTAAAACAATGCAATATTGGTATATTGGATACGAAGATGTCTGGACTCCAAAAATGGCATCTAGAATATTCAAAATGGCGGTTTAAAATCTAAGATGGCGGCTCCAAAGTTTAAATGGCGGCTGTTTAATGGAGTTTTAGGCTAAAAAGCAATGCAATATTGGTATATTTGGTAAGAGAAAGATGTCTGGACCCGGAGTCCAAAAAGGGCGGCCAGAATATCCAATGGCGATCTAAAATTTAAGATGGCGGCTCCAAATTCAAAATCGCGGCTGTTTATAAAGTCTTAGGCCGTAAAACTTGGTATATTTGGTATGGGGAAGATGTCTGAATTCCAGAAATGTCGACTAGAATATCCAAGATGGCGGCTCTAAACTCAAGATGGTGGCTGTTTAACCCGGGAGCGGTCGCGTCGTGTACTGAGTACACGCACCATGAAAAATGCATGAGCGTGGCGTCGATGCAGGTAGTCAAAGACGCGACTGCTCGAGGGTTAATGGAGTTTTAGGCTCGAAAACCATGCGATATTGGTATATTTGGTATAGGGAAGATGTCCGGAGTCTAAAAATGGCGACCAGAACATCCAAGATGGCGATCTGAAATCCAAAATAGCGGCTCCAAATTCAATATAGCGGCTTTTTCCTAAGAATTTGAGGCTCAAACATTAGAAGCCAGATAAACGATATGATTTATGGTATCATGAAATGGATTTCTGTTATTTGTATGAAAATGCGATGTACATCAACATGTCACTTGAGTTTTATTGAAATGGGTTTTTGAAGGCACGAGAAAGGCGCCATCACTGCTAGGTGAATTCCATTTTCACGAGGTTCTAAAACCCATTAATACACTTTAAACTGCTACTACCACCGTTTGATGAACTTCGCGCTAGTCGCATCGATAAATCGGCGCACAAATTCGTTTATTGCTCTCTAAATCTGCCTGGAATCCCATAATTAAGCACTGTTTCCACTTTTTTTCGCGCTCCGTTGCCGCCGTCGCTACCGCCGCCCCATTCTTTATAGTTTATTGCATTCGCGCATTGGGACCACAGTGTGCCATAATTCTGTCCAGCAGCAGCGGCAGGTTCGAAATTTGTGACCGATACCGCTACCGCTACGGGAATGCCGCCGTGCCGCCGGCCAAGCCGGCTCGACACTATTTGAGTTGGGTCAACCATAAATATCGGGGCCCCAAAGCCCCGTTGCAAATTTCCGAATGGCGTGACCAAACTCGTTTAGTCGCGAACTAAACGACTCCAGCACCACCGGCGACCGCCGTACCGATTTTTATTGAGCTCCTGGAGCAGTCCCGCGGTCATTTAGTCAACTTTGCCCGTCCATTAGATCAGGGGCGGGATTGGCGCAGTCAACCGTCAATCTTGTAGCTCGGACTGGAAAACACACACCACTTGTGCCAGCTTTGTCATAAATTATATTAATTTTAGCTCGTCCTCAAACATTTATGAAGAATACGTCAACAGTCAACACACACTTTCCCGAAACTACGATGACGATACCAACTCATAAAGCGCCACTTGAGCTGCGGTGTGGTGCTTTCTTTGACGTCGACGTTCTTCATTATAGGTTCTTGCAAACAAGCAGTTATCCACCTACAAGAAGCGCACACTATGCACAACGGTTCCCGAACGGTATTTAGCAGGACAAAAAGTTTTTATTTACGGCAACGACCATGACTGGAAGACGATTCGGACTTAATTCGAGTCTTGATAAATCTCATTAATTTTGGCCACTACCAAAACCGTTCCTTCCCCACTGTCCGACAAACCAATCCATCCACCGGCCCGGGAGCACGTATGCCGGAGAGAATCACGGCGAAAACTCATTTCCGATTCTTTTCAAGCAACTCAGTCAGTAGAACAACACACTTGCCTTATACGAGATCTCGAGCCAGGCAGGCGGCAGCAGCTATGAATGAAGTATAGAAGGGAAGAACGAACTGACGAAATGAAGTAGCCTCCGAGTAGTTCGTCAATGTTCTTCTTTCCATAAGCAGTAGCTAAAGCGACAACGACGTTGGCCTACTGTGTGCTGCAACCGGTTGTGACCCAGTTTCCGCTTTGTATCTTGGGTCGGTCGTTTCTTGGCCAGCACCTAGCCCAGCGCGCCATGCCTGCATGATTTAATAAGTGCAATGCAAATAAAGGCCCAGTCAAAGTCAATTCAGCAAACGCGAATCCGAGACGTGCTCTATTAACATCCTGAACGAAAATGACATGAAGTGTGGACTACGACGAACGACTGACTTTCTCCGGTCGTTCCTGATTCCATAGACGTAAATTGGTTTTTGTGCTGCGCTGACAAACTTCCTGTGGTGCTGGGCAGATTAAGTGGGAAGGTCGGTGTATAGGCAAACGAAGGGAGCAGAATTTGGCGCTGTGCTAATGGGAAGATATCGAATTTCGGTGCGGTCTGTTTACGCCCGATGAGGAAATGTGTGGGAGAATAGTTTTGTGGTGCCGTTCGTCGTCGAATGGAATCATGGAATGCGAGTGTATGGTGTAAGAAAACGATTCGGTTGGCGTGCCAGACTGGAATGCACTTTGTTCTTAATGTCGGAAATTAGGTCGAGGTCGATTTGTAATAAATAACAAATGTTAGAATCCATTGTAGTTTAATATATTTTTTTGTTTGTACTCTGCATAATTTTTATTCATATTTCCTTTTTTTGATTGATACTTGATTGTGCTCATCACACAATCCCAGATTCCCCCTTCCTTCTTATAATGCTACTTCATTTATGGACACTCCCATGGCAAATAATCAAATAAACATAAACAGGTAACAGAATGAAAAACAAAAGCGACAATAAACAGAAATTGTAAGGGAAGTAAACTAAAGAGTTTGTAAATAGATAAGGGAAATATATAAACGAGATCAGGTTAGAAAAACATAGCAAGAAAAAATAAATAATTAAGATCTAAAAAAGACCAACATAACACCCCCAGGCAAACCAACAGAAGGAAAAGAAAGGAAAACCAGAACAACTAAAGTAGCCAAGGAAATGCTGTCAAAAAAAAAAAAAAAACAAAAATGTATTATTTATGAAAAAAATATCAGAAGTGTTAAAACATACATAAGCCAAAATAGGAAAGATACGTTAAATGGGTAAAAGAGCACAATATTAACCGAAAGTTAAGTAAAAAAGACAACAAGAAAAGCCCTAATGCAAAACCGCTATCGAGGATATTAGCGTAAGTAAATCGGATATAAATTAAAATTAAAAAGATATAAAATGAAAATAGGGCAAACAAAATTTAAAAAAGGAACGTGACATCAAGACAAAAGATGGCTAGGAATGGTCAAAAATAAATCAAAAAGAACAAAAAATGAACAAAGCAATAAATAATCAGAATCAATTGAAAAAAAATAACAAATATAGCCATAAGAAAACCAATCATAGAAAGGAAGGAAATTCATTTGTAACGATCAAGGGTCAATTTAAAATTCAAAGCCGAAAAACCGAAGATCAGCAATGAATTAAATCGAAAGCAGACGAGGAATAAGTGATAAAACAAAATAAAGTGAAAAAATAAGTCAATGAGCAAAAAACACACTCTTCCACAAAGAAACAACAACAAGACCAACAAAAGACTAAAAAAGCACCAACATACGTTTACAATAATACCAAAAGAGATCTTGAGGGTATGCTCAAAAAGGCTGTAAAAAGATCAGAAAAATATTTAAAAAAGACAACAGAAATCCAAAAAGAAAATAACTTAAGAAACATCCTGCAGGTCTCAGGGGGATTTCAAGGGGCCTCAGAGGCGTATCAAGCGGTCTCAGATGATATCAGGGGCCCTCAAGAACAGTTCAGGGACGCTTCATGGAGCCTCATGAGCATTTATGGCGCTATCAAAAGGGTATCAGTAGATCTTAGGGGCGTTTAAGGGTGTCTTAATGTCATCTCAGGCGATTTAAGCGGGTTCCAGGATTTTCAGACGCGCTTCATGGGTCTTAGGAGCGTTTCAGGGGGTCGCAGGGAGAGTTCCAGAGGGTCTCAGGGGCATTCTAGTGAGTTTTAGGAGGTTCCAGGAGATGTCAGGGGCGCTTCAAGGGACTCAGGACCGTTTCTGGGGGTTTTGAGGCGGAATGTGGAACGTTTCTCAGGGGGTTCCATGGAAGTTTAAGAGAATCTCAGGGGCGTTTAAGTGAGTGTCAGAGTCGTCTCAGGTGGTTTTAAGGGATTTCAAGAGGTCTCAGGGACGCTTTATGGATCTCAGGGCTATTTAATGGGGGATCCTGGGGGCTTCAATGGATATCAGGAGGTTCCGTAGAAGTTCCAAAGAGTCTCTGGGGCGTTTCTAGGGGGTACCAGAAGATGTCAAAGGTGTTTCCAAGTGTCTCAGGGAGTTTCAGCGGGTACAATGTATACTGAAGGGGTCTCAGGGTTGTCTCATAAGGTGGGGCTACATGGGGCTCTTTGAGGTCTCAGGGGCCCTGCAGGAGGTTGCAGGGGACCTCACAGAGTTTCCAGGGGGACTCAGAGACGCTTCAAAAAGTGTCAGGAAGTTCAAGAAGGGGATATCAGGAGGTCTGAGGGAAAGTGTGGAATTAACATTAGTTAAAGTACACGTAAATAAAAACAAAAAAGCAGTCTCAGGGGCGCTTCAGAGCCTCTCAAGTGCATTTTAGAAGGCTTCAGGGGGATGTAGGTAGTTCCAGAGATCTCAGGGCACTTTAGAGGGTATCAGTGGTAGCCTTAGGGCCATTGCAGGGGGTTTGAGGGAGAGATGCGAGAGATGTCGGAGGTGTTTCAAAGGAGCCCAGAGAGTTTCGAAGAGTGCAAGAGGTCTCAGGGGTGCTTCAAGGGTTCTCAGAGGGTTTCATTGGGTCTCAGGGTGGTTCCGTGGGGCCTTTGGGACCTCTCAGCGGGTTTCAGGAGGTACTTTTAAGTCACAGGAGCGTATCAGAGGGTCTCAGGGTCAATTGGCTTTTTAAGCGATGTTGAGATAATTCCATTTTCTGAATCTGCACGCCAAACTGAGCCGAAATCCAAATTTTCATGAATTTTGGAGCCCGGGAACCTATTTAAAAATCAATTTGAAGTTTGTATGGAAGCGATTTGTCGAATCACCCCTCGTCGGATTTTGTACTGGGCGGAGCTGTCAAGCAGTTGACCAGCTGTCAAAAGGTGATTTGAATAAATCTTCTTGAAACCGATTTTAGGTATCAAAACGAAGTTCTAAAAATCTGAAAAAAATCATAGAGGCTTAGAAAAAGGTGCTCTTTCGTTTAAAAATATAAAATCATAGAATTTTTCTAAATTTAAAAACCCAATTCATGGGGTTTTAGGGGCGATTCAGCAGTCACAAGAGGGTTCCAGGGTGCCTTATAGACACTTCGTAAGGCTTCAAGGGGTTCCAGAAAAGTTTCAGAGGGTGTCAGAGATATTTTAGGGGGTACCAGTAGCTCCTGACACCTCCTAGGCCACCTGAAATGCCCTTGAAACCGCATGGGAACCCCTTGAAGGCCTTCAAGACCCCTCTAAAACTCGCTTGGACCACATGAAACACCTCTGGGATCTCCTGGTACCTTCTTAAAACCTCTTTGGACCCCCTGAAACGCCCCTGTTACCTACCTTCTCATTACATTCTCTTATGCACAGTATTGGTTCTGAAAAGCTCTCTCTCTCTCTTTAAGCAGAGCATAAAAATGTGTATATTTTTCTTAAAATAACCTGCATAAAAAGATGCTTTAGTTTATAAGACCAGAAGAAGGTAAAATTAAAAAAAAAAACTACTGATGGAAAGGGAAAGAAGAAGAAGAATGCCAAAAATATAAAAGCAGAGGCAATAACAGACCAGACGTAACGTAAAATAAGAACGAATGAAACCTTTAAAACAAAAGAAGAAACAATGAAAATCATATGGAAGGCGATCAAGCTTGCTATTTGATGAAAACATTCGCGAAATGATGCGATTTGCTTTCGACAACGAATACGTTTTCACCCATCCTCGCTTTATTCAATCAACCTCCCATACGAGTAGCACACGAACGGACTCAACACTGATCAGAATAGTTGACTCTTCCTTTTCGCCGTTGCGTTCTAGCCAAGCATCTCTTTTCATCGCTTTCGATGCTTTTCAACAGCTTATCGCGAAGCATCGTTGGCTGGAAGCTTTATTAGTATGGTATCGGTACATGCGAATGTTGCTTCTGTGTGCGTGTCGAGCGTTCGTGCCGTAGCTTCACAAACCAACCTATTCGGTATGGTTCGGCTGTTCGGGCGAGCGTGTGGCGGCACAGTCAGATGTGTGCAAAATCGTTTGTGATTTACATCATGTTCGTTTTGCCACCTCTTTGCTGCTGGTCATCGCTGATCAGTGCACAGTTCAATCGCACGCGATAAATATACAGTTGATGAGTTGTGATGAGCACTAGTGAGGTGATAATTTGCATCATTGAAGGCGATATAAAATAAGAAAATCAGAAAATACCAAGACAGTTCAGAATAAGACAAAAAAATAACTTCTCTGTCTTCTCTGTCTTCTCTGTCTTCTCTGTCTTCTCTGTCTTCTCTGTCTTCTCTGTCTTCTCTGTCTTCTCTGTCTTCTCTGTCTTCTCTGTCTTCTCTGTCTTCTCTGTCTTCTCTGTCTTCTCTGTCTTCTCTGTCTTCTCTGTCTTCTCTGTCTACTCTGTCTTCTCTGTCTTCTCTGTCTTCTCTGTCTTCTCTGTCTTCTCTGTCTTCTCTGTCTTCTCTGTCTTCTCTGTCTTCTCTGTCTTCTCTGTCTTCTCTGTCTTCTCTGTCTTCTCTGTCTTCTCTGTCTTCTCTGTCTTCTCTGTCTTCTCTGTCTTCTCTGTCTTCTCTGTCTTCTCTGTCTTCTCTGTCTTCTCTGTCTTCTCTGTCTTCTCTGTCTTCTCTGTCTTCTCTGTCTTCTCTGTCTTCTCTGTCTTCTCTGTCTTCTCTGTCTTCTCTGTCTTCTCTGTCTTCTCTGTCTTCTCTGTCTTCTCTGTCTTCTCTGTCTTCTCTGTCTTCTCTGTCTTCTCTGTCTTCTCTGTCTTCTCTGTCTTCTCTGTCTTCTCTGTCTTCTCTGTCTTCTCTGTCTTCTCTGTCTTCTCTGTCTTCTCTGTCTTCTCTGTCTTCTCTGTCTTCTCTGTCTTCTCTGTCTTTTCTGTCTTGTCTGTCTTCTCTGTCTTCTCTGTCTTGTCTGTCTTCTCTGTCTTCTCTGTCTTCTCTGTCTTTTCTGTCTTCTCTGTCTTCTCTGTCTTCTCTGTCTTCTCTGTCTTCTCTGTCTTCTCTGTCTTCTCTGTCTTCTCTGTCTTCTCTGTCTTCTCTGTCTTCTCTGTCTTCTCTGTCTTCTCTGTCTTCTCTGTCTTCTCTGTCTTCTCTGTCTTCTCTGTCTTCTCTGTCTTCTCTGTCTTCTCTGTCTTCTCTGTCTTCTCTGTCTTCTCTGTCTTCTCTGTCTTCTCTGTCTTCTCTGTCTTCTCTGTCTTCTCTGTCTTCTCTGTCTTCTCTGTCTTCTCTGTCTTCTCTGTCTTCTCTGTCTTCTCTGTCTTCTCTGTCTTCTCTGTCTTCTCTGTCTTCTCTGTCTTCTCTGTCTTCTCTGTCTTCTCTGTCTTCTCTGTCTTCTCTGTCTTCTCTGTCATCTCTGTCATCTCTGTCATCTCTGTCATCTCTGTCATCTCTGTCATCTCTGTCATCTCTGTCATCTCTGTCATCCGTGTCATCTCTGTCATCTCTGTCATCTTTGTCATCTCTGTCATCTCTGTCATCTCTGTCATCTCTGTCTTCTCTGTCATCTCTGTCATCTCTGTCATCTCTGTCATCTCTGTCATCTCTGTCATCTCTGTCATCTCTGTCATCTCTGTCATCTCTGTCATCTCTGTCATCTCTGTCATCTCTGTCATCTCTGTCATCTCTGTCATCTCAGTCATCTCTGTCATCTCTGTCATCTCTGTCATCTCTGGCATCGCTGTCATCTCTATCGTTTCTGTCTTCTATGTCTTCTCTGTCTTCTCTGTCTTCTCTGTCTTCTCTGTCTTCTCTGTCTTCTCTGTCTTCTCTGTCTTCTCTGGCTTCTCTGTCTTCTCTGTCTTCTCTGTCTTCTCTGTCTTCTCTGTCTTCTCTGTCTTCTCTGTCTTCTCTGTCTTCTCTGTCTTCTCTGTCTTCTCTGTCTTCTCTGTCTTCTCTGTCTTCTCTGTCTTCTCTGTCTTCTCTGTCTTCTCTGTCTTCTCTGTCTTCTCTGTCTTCTCTGTCTTCTCTGTCTTCTCTGTCTTCTCTGTCTTCTCTGTCTTCTCTGTCTTCTCTGTCTTCTCTGTCTTCTCTGTCTTCTCTGTCTTCTCTGTCTTCTCTGTCTTCTCTGTCTTCTCTGTCTTCTCTGTCTTCTCTGTCTTCTCTGTCTTCTCTGTCTTCTCTGTCTTCTCTGTCTTCTCTGTCTTCTCTGTCTTCTCTGTCTTCTCTGTCTTCTCTGTCTTCTCTGTCTTCTCTGTCTTCTCTGTCTTCTCTGTCTTCTCTGTCTTCTCTGTCTTCTCTGTCTTCTCTGTCTTCTCTGTCTTCTCTGTCTTCTCTGTCTTCTCTGTCTTCTCTGTCTTCTCTGTCTTCTCTGTCTTCTCTGTCTTCTCTGTCTTCTCTGTCTTCTCTGTCTTCTCTGTCTTCTCTGTCTTCTCTGTCTACTCTGTCTACTCTGTCTACTCTGTCTACTCTGTCTTCTCTGTCTACTCTGTCTACTCTGTCTACTCTGTCTTTTCTGTCTTTCTGTCTTTTCTCTCTTTTCTGTCTTTTCTGTCTTCTCTGCCTTGTTTGTCATCTCTGATTACTCCGCCTTCTCTGTTTTCTTTGCTTCTTTGTCTTTAATATCTTCTCTATTAGCCGAGGCGGTAAACGCACGGGTATTCAGCATGACCATGCTGAGGGTGACGGGTTCGATTCCCGGTCGGTCCAGGATCTTTTCGTAAAGGAAATTTCCTTGACTTCCTTGGGCATACAGTATCTTCGTGCCTGCCACACGATATACACATGCAAAATGGTCATTGGCAGAGGAAGCTCTCAGTTAATAACTGTGGAAGTGCTCATAGAACACTAAGCTGAGAAGCAGGCTTTGTCCCAGTGAGGACGTTACGCCAAGAAGAGGAGAGAGAGGATCATATCTGAATCCTCTGTCTTCTTCGTCTTCTCTGTCTTCTCTGTCTTCTCTGTCTTCTCTATCTTCTCTGGCTTTTCTGTTTTCTGTTTTTATTTTTGTATTATCTGTCCGTCCTGTATTTCTGTTTTTTTTTCCTACAGTATTATTTCTTTCTCATATTACTGACATTTCTAATCTTATCGTTGTTAGGTTTATCATAAGCTTAACAAGTATCTCGTCCAAAACAATCTCCAAGTCATATTAATCTTATCCAAGTCATTTATGCTATTCTTCGCACATTCCACCAATAAAAGTCAACCTTTCAATCGAACATCGTTGTCACCACCATCACAGCCCCCTGACAAATGATGTTTATTAATATAAACAACTCTTCTTCGAATCGATTATTATTTATAGCTCATCTCTCCCCCTTTTCTAGGCAGTCACCATCCACGTCTAGACTCTTTCCCTCAAAACTGACAACTTGAGACAACGATCATCGCTCAATTCGGAATAATGCAGTACGTACGATTGGTCTGGTGCCCGCCCCAGGCCGGCACTGAGAACTCGAGCTCAATACAGAACTAATGTTCGACTCGCTCCGCATTAAACGCTTGCATATTAATCACTTTAATGATCGTCATCGTTCAGTCACTCGCCCACCCACACTCGCACCCCTTTGCGCTTGGTTCTGAAGCTTCTTCGGCGTTCTGTGTGTAGAACCATAAGGAGGCAACCATTAGAGGACAAACCTACGACAACACTTGATATTGTGGCGGCGGGTTTTGAACGAGGAGGGTGTCCCCCCCATTCCGAAGTGACAAACGGTATCCAATCGAGGTTTTATGATCTTGCGGGAGCAATCAGTGTTGCTTGATGCATCTTGGGGGAACGGAACAGCCTTATCGTTCTATGAAGCCATTACTCATAATGGAAAGCGATTTTGGGCCTGAATAAGTCTAGAATTTGCTTTATGATTTTCCGTTGCCGTTTTATCATTCGGTTGAAGGGAACGAAATGGGTGAGCATGTGCTCGTCTTGAGTTCACTCTCAATATCCCCACGCACTCGTCGTACAGAACAGAAAAATATTGACGCTCATCCTTCATGTTGCACAGCTGGAGTCCAGTTTGTTATATGTGCTCACAAATATTTCTATAAGTAATGTCCATTATGGGACAGTGGTTACCAAACAACTGGATTTAGCCAGTCAGGAAGTTTCTTTGTCTACTCTGTCCTCTCTGTATTCTCTGTATTTTCTAAATTCTCTGTCTAGTCTGTCTACTCTGTCTTCTCTGTCTTTTCTGCTTTCTCTGTCTTTTCTGCTTTCTCTGTCTGCTCTGTCTTTTCTGTCTTCCCTATCTTCTCTATCTTATCTGTCCTCTCTGTTTTCTCTGTCTTCTCTGTCTTCTCTGTCTTCTCTGTCTTCTCTGTCTTCTCTGTCTTCTCTGTCTTCTCTGTCTTCTCTGTCTTCTCTGTCTTCTCTGTCTTCTCTGTCTTCTCTGTCTTCTCTGTCTTCTCTGTCTTCTCTGTCTTCTCTGTCTTCTCTGTCTTCTCTGTCTTCTCTGTCTTCTCTGTCTTCTCTGTCTTCTCTGTCTTCTCTGTCTTCTCTGTCTTCTCTGTCTTCTCTGTCTTCTCTGTCTTCTCTGTCTTCTCTGTCTTCTCTGTCTTCTATATCTTCTCTGTCTTCTCTGTCTTCTCTGTCTTCTCTGTCTTCTCTGTCTTCTCTATCTTCTCTCTCTTCTCTGTTTTCTCTGTCTTCTCTGTCTTCTCTATCTTCTCTGTCTTCTAGGTCTTCTCTATCTTATCTGTCCTCTCTGTCTTCTCTGTCTTCTCTATCTTCTCTGTCTTCTCTGTCTTCTAGGTCTTCTCTATCTTATCTGTCCTCTCTGTCTTCTCTGTCTTCGCTGTCTTCTCTGTCTTCTCTGTCTTCTCTGTCTTCTCTGTCTTCTCTGTCTTCTCTGTCTTCTCTGTCTTCTCTGTCTTCTCTGTCTTCTCTGTCTTCTCTGTCTTCTCTGTCTTCTCTGTCTTCTCTGTCTTCTCTGTCTTCTCTGTCTTCTCTGTCTTCTCTGTCTTCTCTGTCTTCTCTGTCTTCTCTGTCTTCTCTGTCTTCTCTGTCTTCTCTGTCTTCTCTGTCTTCTCTGTCTTCTCTGTCTTCTCTGTCTTCTCTGTCTTCTCTGTCTTCTCTGTCTTCTCTGTCTTCTCTGTCTTCTCTGTCTTCTCTGTCTTCTCTGTCTTCTCTGTCTTCTCTGTCTTCTCTGTCTTCTCTGTCTTCTCTGTCTTCTCTGTCTTCTCTGTCTTCTCTGTCTTCTCTGTCTTCTCTGTCTTCTCTGTCTTCTCCGTCTTCTCTGTCTTCTTTGTCTTCTCTGTACTCTCTGTCTTCTCTGTCTACTCTGTCCTCTCTCTCTTCTTTGTTTTATTTGTCTAATATGTCTATTCTGTCTATTCTGTCTCTTCTGTCGTCTCTGTCTTCTCTGTCTTCTCTGTATTCTCTGTCTTCTCTGTCTTCTCTGTGCTCTCTGTCTAATATGGCTTCTCTGTCTTCTCTGTCCTCTCTGTGTTCTCTGTCTACTCTGTCTTATCTGTCTCCTTTATTGTCTCTGTCTTCTCTGTCTTCTCTGTACTCTCTGTCTTCTCCGTCTTCTCTGTCTTCTCTGTCCTCTCTCTCTTCTCTGTCTTCTCTGTCTAATATGTCTATTTTGTCTTCTCAGTCTTCTCTGTGCTCTCTGTCTAATATGGCTTCTCTGTCTTCTCTGTCCTCTCTGTCTACTCTGTCTTATCTGTCTTATCTGTCTAATCTGTGTAATCTGTCTACTCTGTCTACTCTGTCTACTCTGTCTTCTCTGTCTTCACTGTCCTCTCTGCCCTCTTTGTCTGCTCTGCCTGCTCTGTCTTCTCTGTCTTCTCTGTCTTCACAGTTTTCCCTTTTTTCTGTCCCCATTTTCTGTCTATCTACTCTAACTTCTTTGTCTTCTTTGCTTTTTCTATCTGCTGTGTTTTCTTTGTTTTCTCGGTCTTCTCTGCCGTCTCTGCAATCTCTTCAGTCCATGAAACTTCCTGAAACGCCCCTAGAATACCACGAAATTGAGTCAGATCCAATACCCTCGGACACTCCTGAAACTCCTTTCAAGTACTCTAATACGTCATTAAGAGTCTCTGAAACTCTTTAAGACCCCATGAAACGCACCTGAAGCCACATGGAATCACGAAAACTCCCATAAAACCATTTGGAATTCCCGATATTATCTGAAATGCGAAATAGGGGTTCCAGGGCCCATATAGCCGAGGCGGTAAACGCACGGGTATTCAGCACGACCATGCTGAGGGTGACGGGTTCGATTCCCGGTCGGTCCAGGATCTTTTCGTAAAGGAAATTTCCTTGACTTCCTTGGGCATAGAGTATCATCGTGCCTGCCACACGATATACGCATGCAAAATGGTCATTGGCAGAGGAAGCTCTCAGTTAATAACTGTGGAAGTGCTCATAGAACACTAAGCTGAGAAGCAGACTTTGTCCTAATGAGGACGTTACGCCAAGAAGAGAGAGAGAGAGGGTTCCAGGGCCGCCGAGATTTCCTGTAACGCAATCTTAACCCCTTCTGAAAACTTTTAGATTCCTATAATGGCCTCAAAATCACACTAAGCCCTCCTCTAAAACAATCCTGAAAACCACTGAAATCTTCTTAATTTTGTGGAATCTTTTAGACACTTTTCAAACGTTTCCATAAAGTTTTGAAGACCCTAAAAACCCTTCGGAAACTACCCGCAACATCTCTGAACACCCTCCAGATTCCTCTTCACCCCTGTGGCTCTCTGCAACGCTCCTGCAAACCATCCAAAGTATTTTTAAACCCCCTTTGAAACCCTCTTGTTGGTTTTATGAGACCTCCTGAAATACTATTGTAACCCTCTGTAGTCCCAAGAAATATATCCGAACCCAAATAAATATCATTCCCGAGGCTCCTTCAATGCCCAACTTTGCATTAAAGCCCCTCTCTTTGGCTTTCCTGTGGTACATCCTTTTTTATAGCTTATAGCTTTCGTTGATATGACGTTTCTGTATACACTGCACTGGAACCTCTCCACCTCAAGGCTACAAAGCAGTTTGAGGAAGGGAAGAGGCTAGGACATTTTAAGGTGAAGTCATACGGGGTTCAGGGGCTTAAGAGTGTTGCAAGGGGAATTCAAGGAGAGTTTCAGGAAGGTTCAGGTTCAAGGCGTTCTAGAGGAAATTCAGATAGGTTTCTAGGATCTTCAAGAGGGTTTAGGACAACTTCAGGGGTTTTCAAATCGTTTAAATGTGTGTCTAGAGCAGTCATAGACATTTCAAGGCATCTCTTAGTATTTAAGGGCGTTTCAGAGGGTCCAGATGTGTTTCAAGACCACAGGCTTGCAGATGAGCGTCAGCTTCATAGGCGAATCATGGCGTTTCAATGCGTTTCATTGGGCGGTATTAGAGGGCTATAAGGATCATCATAGGCTCTGAGTTTAGCTTCAGGGGCATTTAAGGGCATTTTAGATCTGTTTCAGTGTGTTTCAACGTTAGGAGGATTTCACGGTTGTTCAGGAGCCTTCATAGGCTCTTGGATGAGCTTCTGGGAAAGTTCTAGCACGTTTCAAGGCGTTTCATTACGTTTCTGGAGATTTCAGACGGGTTTTGGGAGGTTTCACAAGCTCTTAGGCGAGCTTCGGGTGACTTCAGGGTGTTTCAGATCCGTTTCAGGGCGTTTAAGAATGTTTAAGAGCCATTTTTAGAAGTTTCACAAGCTCTCAGGTTTTCTAGTTGACTTCAGGAGTTTTCAGGGGGGTTCTACAGGATATTTATTGCATTTCAGGGTATTGCAGAGCGTTAACGCTCGGTTTATGGAGGATTTATGTGGTTTTAAGAGGATTCACAGGTTGTCAGATGACCTTCAGGGAAGTTTTAGATGAGACCAAGCATTCAGAAAGGTGAGCTTCAACAGGAGTTTCAGACAGGAGTTTCAGAGGAGTTCCAAATGTTTCAAGGCGTTTCAGGACGGTTCAGGGCGTATTAAGGGATTATAGCGGGTTTCAAGTGGTTTTGGTTGCTTCTCAGTCTCTCAGGTAAGCTTCAGGGTAGTTTTGGAGGCGATTCAAGGCGCTTCAAGGTATCTCAGAGCGTTTTAGAAGTGTGTCGAGTCGTTTTGGACTGGTTATAATTGTAGATCCGATGACATGTACTTGGAGGTCCTCAAACAGACATTGAATCCATCACTTCACAGCACATAATCTTATGGGCCTGTGTATAAGCATGAACTTCATTCATTGTGATCCAGAGCCGATTCAAGGCATTTCATGGCCTTTCAGGAGGTTTCAGAGGGGCTTTAGGGGGCTTCACAGGCTGTCATATGAGCTTCACGGGAGTTCAATGAGTAGTTTCATAAGAATTTTAAGGTTATCCAGGAGCTTCTCAGGCTTTTTCTTCTTCTTGGCGTAATGTCCCCACTGGGACAAAGCTTGCTTCTCAGCTTTCTAGTGTTCCATAAGCACTTCCACAGTTATTAACTGAAAGCTTCATCTGCCAATGATCATTTTAAATTCGTATAACATGTGGCAGGCACGAAGATACTCTATACCCAAGGAAGACAATACTAAGACATTACTAAACAATCCTGGACCGAATGGGCATTGATCCCGTCATCCTCAGCATTATCATGCTTAAAACCCATGCCTTTGCCTGTGGCTGTAGCTTCACAGGCTTCCAAGTGAGAATCACGGGGGTTTCAGAGGCGTTTCAGGAGGCTTCAAAGAAGTTTGAGAAGGTTGTAACCCACTCACAACCAACAGTCTCGCGGGGGCATTAAAGTTGCTCTACATTGTCACTGTATAGAATGGAGGCATATATTATATACTCTTACCATGTGAAATACACCACACTTTCAACACAACAACAGAACACAAATCATCTACCTAGCTGGGTGCGATCCCCAACAGACATTATCGATTCGTCGGAGCATCGTCACTGAAGGCCGATCTCCCATTTAGAACCTTCATTACTTGCATGGTTCTTGGTTCGAACTTAGCGCCATAATCGGATATTAGAAACCCTATGCCTAATCACTCTACCCGCAGCATCCAGATCTCACTCTCCCATCTCATTCCTTATCTGCTCTTATCGCCACCCGCGAATGGTCAGCGAGAGCACTTACCAAGAAATACTACCTGCACACTAGATCTATGCACCGTTTGAGATCGATCAGCAGTATTCGGTTAATCGTAAAGCAGGCAGTGTCGTCGCGCTAGAATTATTAATCCTGACCGATAGTTGATTGATCATTAGATCGTAAATTGTGAGGTAAAAGTGGTGAAGTTTGTGCTTTGAATTCCGGGAAAGTGCGGGATCAGTGATTCTTACCAAGCATAGGTAACAAGCCTAGCCAAACCCGTTTAGATTGAGGCTAATCAGTTTTGTGATTTTTAGCCGTGAGCATGTATAACGGCTACGGATTCCCAGCCATGATGGAAGAAGTAATGATGGAGTAGAGTGGGGTGTAGTGAGATCGGTAAGGCTGAGTCCTGAAACTAGGTCCGAATATGTGATTTGTGGCATTTGCTAAGTGGTCCTCGTCATTTTTATTTCGCATTAGGCCTTTCTATGACTACCAAAAGTTCCTACGGCAGTGTGAACCCTGCCTGGTGCGATGGCGAAACAGCAGAGCAGCGATGGAGCAGCCAGCATGGTGCTGGCAAACATTTTGTCCGGGCAGCTCCGTTCTCCAGCAGTCGCCGAGGGATACACGGGGAAACACACTGACGAACACACGGATTAACATAAGTACAGTCCTTAGAATAAGCAGCAATAGAGTAAGTACTAAAATACACCTTCTTTTATTATTTGCATGTGAAATGTATGCTTTTATTTGTTATGGATGACCCGAGTAATACTTCGTGAATGGTTCCAGTGTATTCGAACCAATATTTAGGCTGGTACAGGTACCTGGGTGTAGGGATCAGTACCTCCAGCCCCTCTTTAACCTATTTTGTCTCCGTCTCATGCGGCCTTCTTATGGGGAGGTGACAAGGTTTCAAAGGTTCTCAGGTGTGCTCCACGAGGTTTTAAGGGGGGGGGGTGTATGAGGTGTTTCAGACGCGTTACAACGCATTTAGAAAGGTTTTAAGAAAGGTTCAAGCGCTCCTCAGGTGAGCTCCGCGGGGGTTTCAGAGACGTTTCAAGGCGGTTGAAGGCATTACAACGATTTTCAGCGCTTTTCAGGGCAATTCAAGAGGTTTTACAGGGGCTCTAGAGGACTCCGTTGTCCAAATTACTTTTTTTTTAGTCAAATAGACTAGAAGAGGTTCTTAAAACCATCATAAAACCAAAATTATCAGGTATTAGGTTTTATGGTGGTTCTCAAAAAACTCTACAAGTCTAATTGATCATCAAAATGTTACTTGAGGGACTCTCAAGTGAGATTCACGAGGGTTGCAGGGGAGATTTGCAATGCGTTTCAGGGCGTATCATGGCGTTTCAATAGGTTTCAGAGGGTCTTCAGGAATCTACACAGGCTCTCAGGTGTGCTCCACGGGAGTCCAGGGGTGGTTTCAGAGGCGTTTTACCACGTTTCAAGGCATTTTTGAGCGTATTTGGGAGTTTCAGGAGGATTTTAGGGTCTTCATAGGCCCTCAGGTTTGCTTCACTGGAGTTTCAGTGTGGTTTGAATCCGGTTCAAGGGATTACAGTTCAATACAGATTATTGCAGGGTGCTTCAGAAGGATTCTGAGGAATTTTAGGGGGCTCCACAGGCTTTCAAAGCTGAGCTTCACGGGTGTTTCTGGTGGGTTTAAGTGGCGTTTCAAGGCGTTTCAATGCATTTCAAAGCGTCGAATGTTCGTTTCAGGCTGTTTCAGATCTGCTTCATGACTGTAGTAATAGAAACAGAGAAGAGAATGATTGAAGCGAAAAATATGCGCCTTCTGATTGGCCGACTCAGTGGAAAGCTAGAATGAACAACAAATGCGAACATACAAAAAGAGCTGCGCATCGTGGATTCAAGTCAGTTGATAGACGATAGTGGATACGAACGGACGCACCAAATGGCAACAGCAATGGCATTTGCAGTACACAGCAGTCCACCACAGAGAGGTTTTAAAGAGTTTCCTCTCTGCGGTCGGTGTTGTGGCTGTAAGAATAGCCGCAGCGGTCACGACAATGACATTTCAGACTGATTACGCTTGTAGATCCGGTGACCTGGTTGTGCATGTAGATCGGATGACTTATGCTCAAGGAAGTTTTTAAGGGAGTATGAATAGGGCCAAGTTCTTTTTCAGTGTTCTTTCCCATAAATCTATCTTATCCCCAATCTTAAGTAGTCAACTGTTTTGAATACAATCATATTTTATTTAGATAACGTTGCCCTCATGGAGGTACCTCAATAGATTTTACCATAATGGATTCTACTCAAATTGCAGTGTTCCAATGTATCATAGTAGGCAATTAGCACAGGTTGAGAACCACTGTAAAGTATCACTCCATAAAGCAATATGGACCGAGCAAGAGTGCAAGCGATGAATAAGCGACTCTATTGAGCACGGAGGTCTCTATAAATCATGACCACATGCTTTCTGTGCTTTGACCAAAGCCGTGCCGACGCCGACGACGACTAGGGCTAGGACTGGGACGCCGGCCACCAGATTGGACCAATTGCTTGTTCCCATTCGTTCCACATCCATAGATTTTCCCGCCATCAATTGGCTCGCTCTCGAAAATTGACGACTGTTTTTGTGTGCTGCCTGTGCCCCCCTTGGTAGTGCATCGATTCACACTCCCGCATTCCCCTGCGGGGCAGAGCGTGGGTGTTTTTTGGCAAACACTGACTGCGCGACGGATGCTCTGCTCACTGCTCAGATATTCTAAGAAACACACTTCGCTCGCGTTCCAGTCAGACGCCCTCTTGGGAGTGAATCATGTTTACCCACTTTAATTGAACTAGTTTCTGGCGATGCTGAGGAGCGAGCAATCGCCATTCACAGAGGCAGAGCGGCACCACTTCTTTGATCGATCGAAATAGTAGGGGGAGTACGCAATGGTGCGCGTTGGCTGGCTCTGCTCGCCTAGAAAGTGCTCATCGCTTTGATTTACGACCATCTGATTACAATTAATGAAGCATGATTTATTCGACGCGATCAATAATTTCACAAATATTTGGTGTTACGAAGGGGGATAAAACTATATACGGGGAAATCGACTCCTCTCGTCGTGCATGCGTGACTTACCATATGTTGGGCAGTTTTTGGTTTCTTCACCAAATCAGGTACTTTGAATGTGGTGACCGCTTCGATCACTTCGGCCAGCAGCAGGCCATCGCGGCAGTCGGCGGACAGATCCGAGACCTTCTTCTTCGATTTGACCCGCTCCAGGTAGTAGTTGGCCCAGTCGGTGTAGATCTGCGGAGTGAGAAAGGGTAAAGAGACGAAGAGGGGGCATGAGTTTCATAAGTTTGATTAGATTTGAGTTGAGATTAAAAGAAAAGCATATATCTGAAAAGTTGATTGATGGACTTTGATTCTGAATATCCAAGATACGGTCTCTCGTTTTTATGAATTGAGCAACGAGTTTATAACACACTTATCAATGAATTCCCCATTCATTCTACCATTATAACCACAAAATATGCACTAATTCCCTTCAAAACATGGCTTGTCTCCGACAACACATAATTCATTCCAAACATTCCGCTATTTCCGGTGAATCGTTATAAAAATACCCCCTTCTATTCGCCACCTAGGAAAAGTGTCATTCAAGATTCTGCTGCGGCGGTTCTTCGGCTATTTAGAGGAATTTCCCCTTCGTGCCTTCGTCTTTGTATTTTTAGCCGATTTTCCATCATATTCTAACCCGTCTTGGTGGTTCCCATCGCCACCACTCCCCAACCAAACCGAGTGTGAGATCTCACATCTATTTGTTCCATTTAATCACATCTCATCAACCACACGGCACACGGCGGCCGTTTTTCCCCGGCCTTCTCCAGCCAGCCAGTGACGATGGAGATTGAAAAAACAACCATCGCAATGAAAAGGAAAAGCGCTTTTTAATAACCTCGCTGCCACCGCGGCGTGCGCCTCGCGTGCTAAAATCATTGAAAGCGGATTCTGTCACTCCCTGGTCGTCGTCCGGGTGGATCGTTTTCATCCTTTTCCCCGAGTGGGAGAATATGTCAGAAATTAATTCTTCAACTACATACAGATGCAAATTGACCCTTGTCTTCAACGCAGGCTAGGAAAGTGTCATAAAAATGTCGTTTGATTATTTCCCAAGTTTATAGGATCTAGTAAGAAGTATTTATCGATGATATCCATATGCTTCCATAACAAACCAGCATAATTGAAGCACAATCCGGACACGGACAGAAATTTCCATAAGAATGCAGGATTTAAAAAATGTAATTTTATTTTTGACTTTCTCGTACACCAAGCTGTACCGAAAGGCTATATGTTCACTCCAAAAACAAAAAAAAAATGATAAGCCCCCGGAACGGTAAAGTCTTATATACACTCCCGTTCAAAAGTTTGCGGTCACCCCCTCAAAAACATGTCATTTTTTAGGCCCATATCTCTGCCAATTTGCGTCCGATTTCAAAACCCTAAATTTCATTCAAAAGATAATAAGTCAAAGAAACTTTGAACATGATTTAAAAGAAACTTGTTGCCAAATTTTCTAAAAAATGAATATAAACTTACGGCAGTGTCGCTGGAAGTTGAGTCGACCAAATTTTAAGATGAGAGTGGTAATATGACCCATTTTCTATTAGCTTTCAACTGCTTTTACAGAACTCAGCTGAAAAATCTAGAAAAAAAAGTTATTAAGTAAATTAATCCTTGATGTCATCGACCAAAAGTTTGGTCAATATGATGTATCGGCCAAAAGTTTGGTAATATGATGTATCGGCCAAAAGTTTGGGGTCACTTTCGTAAAACATGGAAAAGTGATTTGGTGATATCTTCGTCATCTATAGTTCAATTTTAATTATTTTTGGCTCATTTCAAAGATAATTAACTAAATTTACGTTTGATGTCTTTAACTTAACGTATTTAACGATTTTTGTATATAAAAATGTTATGTAAAGTTAGCACATTTTACCACGCTTCAAAAAATGAGGCAACTTTACGTTATGTTTTAGTATGTAAATTTCAACAAATATGTGTGGTTCAATGTCTATGCAGTAAGTATCATTCATTTTGTTTCAAATAAGCCAAGAAGAATTAAAATTGAATGAAAGATGACAAAGATATCAACAAATCACTTTTCCATGTTTTACGATAGTGACCCCAAACTTTTGGTCGATGACATCAAGGATTAATTTACTTAATAACTTTTTTTCTAGATTTTTTAAGCTAAGTTCTGTAAAAAGCAGTTCAAAGCTAATAGAAAATGGGTCATATTACCGCTCTCATCTTAAAATTTGGTCGACCCAACTTCCAGCGACACTGCCGTAAGTTTATATTCATTTTTTAGAAAATTTGGCAACTTTGGGTTAAGTTTACATACAAATTTTTTAGAAAAAGTTTCTTTAAAATCATGTTCAAAGTTTCTTTGACTGATTATCTTTTGAATGAAACCTAGGGTTTTGAAATCGGACGCAAATTGGCGGAGATATGGGCCTAAAAAAATGACATGTTTTTGAGGGGGTGACCCCAAACTTTTGAACGGGAGTGTACTAATAGACTCAGCTCGACGAGTTGAGATGATGTCTGTGTGTATGTATGTGTGTGCATGTGTACAAAGAAGTTAACTTAATTTTTAGATAGTAAATATGAACCGATTTCAACGACCGATGGTTCATTTAACGGAGTATCTTACCCCATTGTTTCTCATTGAAAATGGTTCTGATCGGTCCAGCTGTTCCGTAGTTATGGTCATTTAGGTGTTCTGAACCGGTACCCCAGGAAGGGACCAGATATTAAAATGCAATAACATGATCAACGGTAAGCACTATTTCCGTCTCAGACCATATTTGAACCGGTAGTGTTCCGGAACTGGTTCTGGGTGTCCCGCCGGAAGTGGCCAAATATAAAAGTGAAGATAATCCAATTTGGGCTATCTTTAAGATGCGACACATAAAACCACCGCTTTTTCGATAATCAGATGAGAGGTTAGCAGGAAAATAGTCTCAGACCATATCTGAACCGATAGTGTTCCGGAACCGGCTCCGGATGTCCCGCCCGAAGCGGCCAAACATAAAAGTGAACCAAACCCGTGCATGCGACACTTCAAATTGGTACTTTTTTGATGATCTGATGAACGGAAAGCAGGATAGTAGTATCAGACCATACATAAACCAGTAGTGATCTGGAATCGGTTCAGGGTGTCCCGCCGGAAGTAAATATAAATATAAAAGTGAACCAAACTCATGCATGCAACACTTCAAATCGTGGCCTTTTTTGATTACCCAATGAACGGTTAGCAAGATAATAGGCTCAGACCACATTAGAAACTACCGGTAGCTTTTCGGAATCGGTTCCGGGTGTCCCGCACAATGATTCCAAATATAAAAGTGACCCAAAACCATGCATGCGACACATCAAATTTGGGCTCTTTAGATAACGTGATAACAGTAAGTTAATAAATGTTTTCGGACCATATATGTTACAACCGGTAGTGTTCTGGAACCAGTTGCGAGTATCTCGCCGAAAGTGGTCTAATGTAAAAGAGAACCAAACCAATATTTGCGACACATTAAATAGCTTTTTAGGTAACCTCAGATCGTATTTGGAAAAACTAGTTGTGTCCCAGAAGCGGTTCGAGGTTTCCCTCCGTAAGTGGTCAAATCTAAAATGAAACCAAACCCATGCATGCGACATATCAAATCATGGATTTTTCGAAAACCTCATGAACGGTTCTCAAGAAAGCTTCAGTTTACTTTAGAGACTACCGATAGTGTTTCACAACCCGTTCCGGGTGTCCCACCGGAATTTGCCAAATTTAAAAATGGACATCGAACATCGAATCGCTTTTTTGTCAGTAATCTGATGCATCTGATGAACAGATAATAAGTTACTACCGGTAGTGTTACTAGTTCCGGGTGTCCCGCCAGAAGTGGTCAAATGTAAAAAGAGAACCATGCATGCGATACATCAAATCGCGGCTTTTTAAGTAACCTGATAACCAGCTAGCATGAACATAGGCTCAGACCACATATAAAACTACCGGTAGTGTTCCGAAATTGTTTCCGAGTGTCCCGTCGAAAGAGGACAAATACAAATTAAACCAAATCCATGCATGGGACATATTGAACTGTGACATTTTGATAACCTGGTGAACGATGAGCAAGGAATTAGGCTCAGACTACATAAGAGACTACCGGTGGTGATGCAGAATTAGCTTTGGATACTTCGACGGAATTACGAAAGTGAATTCCATCAGGATGACCTGAAGTTTCTACTCTAAAATTTTTCCAAAATTGACCAGAAGTTGCTTCTGGGATTTATCCAAGAGTTCCTTCAAAGATTCATACTTCTGAGAATTTCAATAGAGTTTTGTTCCGGATTTCACTCTTACCTTGTAGGATTTCTTCAAGAGTCTTCAGGGATTTTTCAAGGGTTTTTTTCTGAGATTCCTCCTTTCGAAATTCCGAGATTTCTCTTCAGGAATTTCTTCCGGGATTCTTCCAGGATTTTTTTCCTGATTTTCTCGAGAAGTTCCTTCTGAGGCGTCTCCATGCGTTTTTTTGGGATTGATCCAGGAGATCTTTCATGGATTCCACTAAGAATTTCTTTCGGAGTTTTTCATTAGCTCTCTTTGGGAATACTCCAGGAACTTCTTCTAGAATTCCTTCATGAAATTCTCCCATAATTTCTTCTGTGATTCCTTCAAGATTTTCTCTGGAGATTACACCAAAAGTTCCTTATGGATTTTATCAGGAATTCCCCTTATATTTATTCCAGGCATTCTTTCAGAAATTCCAAGAATTCGTCTAGGGAAAACTTCCCTGGGGACTCCTCCTAAAAATTCCAGAAGGAGCTGCTGAATGAAACTTAGAAAAAACTTTAGCAAGAATCTGAGAAGAAATTTCCGTTGAAAAATCAGAAGAATTTTGAAGAAAGCCGTGGAGAAATCTCTAATAGTATTTTTGGAAGAATTTCTGAGACTATACATAGAGAAAAACTCGAAGAAACTCCTAAAGGAATCTCGGTATGAATTTCAGAAGAAACCGTTGGAGGATTTCTCGAAACAATCTGTGGAAAAATCTCTGAAGGAATCACTGGAACAGTTTCTGAAGGAATTCCTGGAGGATTTTTGGATCATTTTCCGAAGAAGAAAGATTTTTTCAAAGAATTTCTGAAATTCCTTATCGGAACATCTAATTCTCACAAGAAACTGCTGGAGCAATTTCTGAAATATGGAATCTTTCATGAGGGAAATGCTTGAGTAATTTCTGGAGGAATTCATGAAAGATTTTCTTATAGAATCTGTAGTGCAGTTTGTTAATTCATGAATTTATTTTAAAAGGTATTTTTGATTTTTTCAAAAATAAATTCATGGAACTTATAGAGAAGTTTTAAAAAGAATCTCCAAAGGATTTCTAAAGTAATACTTGAAGAAGTCTTAAGAAACCCCTGAAAGAATTTCTTTAGTGACATTTTAAACCGAAGTTCTGATTTTCCAAAAAAACTCGTGGAATATTTTCTGAGACAATCTTTGGATGTATTTCTGAAAGAATATTTGGAGAAGTTTTGAGAAAGTTCATGGAATCCATGAAAAAAATCTGGAGGAAGCTCTGGAGTATGCAAGATTTACTTGGGAAATATCATAAAATACAAATACGGCTGTTACATTGGCCGACTTGAGTCCTTCTTACGCTTTAAAAAACACTAAACTTGAAAACATGTAAACAAATATGCTTGGTTTGGATCATCTGTTGTTTTTTTTTCTGCAAGTGAGCAATAAAGTGTACCACAAAAGTTTATGTTAAATCAAGAGTTTTCATGATTTTTCACCTTAGTGTTATTTTGGAGAATTTCCTTAAATAATCTTTGCTCTTATTTCGAAAGCAATCCATGGAAGACTTAATTTCAGGAAATTTACGTCGGGAGGATCTGCAGGAGGAATTTCCAAAGAAAATATTTTTTGAAATAATCTACGGAAGAATGTCTTAAGGATTCCCTCGAGCATTTTTTAAAGAAATCACTGAGAGAATGTCTGAAGGAATTCGAAGGGAATCAACACTTAGAAGATATTCCCTCAAAAAGTGCTTCCGAGGAAGAACAAATCTCTGAAGGTAAATTCACTTATGAATCTGAGTAAGATTTTAATAAAAATATCTGGTGGCATTTCTGAAGATTTCCTGTGTCCTTCACTGGCGGAACTTCTGCTAAAAGTCCACGAAATTTCTGAATCAATCCATTTATATTGTTTAAGAGAATTCTTTCAAATTTCCGAAGAAATACCTTATAATATTTCTAAGGAAAGCACTTGTGGAATATCTTAAGAAATCTATGGTAATCCAATTAAATCTTTTGTGGATAGATTAAAGAATCCGTGGAGGCATTTCTTTAAGAATTGCTAGAAAATTTGAGAAACTTTCGAGAACATGCTAGGATTATAAAAAAAGTTTTTTTAATCCCCGAAAAATTTAAGTTGTAATCTCCGAGAGATTTTGGAAATCCTGGTGAAATTCCTAAATAATCATACACAGAGGAATTTACAAAGTTATGCCTGTACAAATTTCTCAAAAAAATATAAAAATATGAAGAATTCATGAAGAAATAGGTAAAACATCTTTGTGAAACTTCTGCAGGAATCTCAGATAGAACTTCATGAAGCAGCGGAACATTTCTCAAAAGAGTTATTTGTAATGCTTTCACAGTTATCTCAGAATAATTAAAAAAAAACAATGTCTAGCGGAGCTTCTGTAGGATATTAAAAAAAAATCCTTCAGGAAATTTCCAGAAACATCTCTGGATCATTTCTAATGGAAATCCTGGTGGAATTTGAGGAAAATCCATGAAGAAATTTTGAAAACAAACCATAAAAATACAAATTAACCTTCAATTTTTTTTTTCAAACAATTCGGAACAAAAGAAATTTTTGTAAGAATTTCTGAGCTGCTTTCTAAAATATAGTAAGTGAATTAAAAAAAAAAAAACAAAAAATCAACGTAAAAAATAAATAAAAAATCTAAAGGAATTTCTGAATAAAAATTTTCAAAAAAAAAAATCTGAAACAATATAAAAATAATAAGGAATTGCTGAAGCAATGATTGCTAGGTTTGCAAGGAAATCTTTGGGAGATATTAAGAGGAATTTCTAAGTGTAATTTCTGAATAAATTATTGAAGAACTGTTTGAAAGACTTCGTTAAGGAATTTGTTATGGTATTCTTGAATATTTTCCTACCCCTTTTGCCCCTAAGAAAGATATTCATCCCGAAAAGTTGATGAAAATTGTCATAAATTACTCGAAACTCTTCTCATTGAATTCTTACAGCTTCGATGTCTTGAGTAAAGTTGCATATTTTATTGATACACCCGAGCTGAAGGGAATAACAACAGCATAAGAAGCTTTGTTATTTGGGTAAAATAACTGAACAATAGAACCGATTATTTTTATGTTATTAACATAACATATTACGTTAGAAACTTGTCTTTCATAAGCGGCAAAATAACAAATATCATAACAAAAAAATGTTCCTGGAAAACCATTTTAATAACTTGTTTTGTTAGTTTCAATAACAACTTAATAACAGTTAATTCAACAATATTTCAACAACAAATTTTGATATTAATATGTTATTGATAATAATCGGAGAGCAAAATTTGTTATTTGACAACAAATTCTATTTTTAACTCATTCTAAGAAATAAGAAGTTGGTTCACTACAACGCAAGAAAATTGAACTTTAGTAATTTCTACATTTTCAAATAATACGACTTTCATTCTACAAAGATTCCTCCAAAAAATTTGCAAGAATTTCTGCTGAACTTTCCCTGATGATTCTTTCAGAACTTTCAACATCAATTTCTGCAAATATTTTTCCTAATATTCCTCCTTCGGTTTAACTAAGGATTCCGTCAGAAATTCCTTCTGTGTTTATGAAGGGACTTCTCTGAGGAATTTCTCAGGAATTTGTCCTATAATTCTACCAGAAATTCGTTGACAGATTTCGTCATAAACTTTTCCATAAATAGATCTGAAAAATCTTCCAGAGATCTCTTCGAGAGTTCATCTACGGAATTTTTCATGGGTTTTTGAAGACTCCTCTAGAAATTCCTCCAGAATTTTGCATAGAATCCCTTCAAGGATTTCTTCAGAATTTCCTGTAATCATTTGTCCCGAATTTTATCTTAAAATTTTTCTGAAAATTTCTTTGGGGATTTCACCAGTAGTTTTTTCAAAAAAGTCTCCAAGAATTTTTCAAAAGATTCTTCCAAGAATTCCAATAATTTCTCAGAAGAATAACTTTTAGAATCTCTAAGAAAATTGCGCCAGGAGTTTTTTAAAACTTCTCCAGGGCATGGTTTCCCAAACTGTGGATCGCAAAAAGCACGTCTGCTGCCCAAAGGGGGTTGCGCCCCTGAAAGTTTGGGAACCTATGCTCCAGGGATTTATCGAAGGGTTCCTCCAGAATTTTCAAGTGTTTTTCCGAATACTATTTAAGGAAGTTTTAGAGGATGCGTTAAGATTTTTTTTTCTTAGCTGAATAAAAAAAATGGAACAAAACAAAGGGACATGCCATAATTGTCTAGTTGTTGTTTGATTTCAAAACTTGTTACTGTTATGCTACTGTTGATATGTTGATCAATAGTGCAAACATAACAAAACTTGTTCTCCAGCAAATCATGATATTGAAATGTAATTTAATGAATGTATATTAAAAGCTTGATAATAACAAAATGAGATTGTCTAACAATATTTGTTATGGAAAAGATATGCCTTGATAATTTAATAATAACAAAATAAGATATAAAAACAGTTTATGTGATTTCGTAGTTTTTAATTTGATATTCTCCTATGCTTGGGCATACAACTTTGCATAACATATTGTATGGGTCTTATAGGAACTTTAAGTACAGGAAATTTTCTTGACTTACTTGGTCATAAAGTGTCTTCGTGCCTGTCACGTTATATGCAAAATGCTCATTGGCAGAGAAAGCTCTCTGTTAAAAACTGTGGAAGTGCTCATAGAACACTAAGCTGAGACGCATGTTTTGTCCCAATGGGAACCTTATGCCAAAAAGAAAAAAAATAGAAGAAGAAGCATCAGGAGCTTTGCGAGGAGGAGGATCCTGAAATTTTTCAAAAATATTACTTCTAAAATCTTTCTGGAAATCTTACAAGAAGTTCCCCAGGAGTTCCTTCTGGGATTTCTGCAAAAGTTTTCGAAAATTTTGCGCGAGTTCGGGCATAGGTTTTCCGGCTTTTTAGCGAATTTCCTCAACTGTGAAATTTTTTCCCAATTCATATATTTTTTTGAATTTTTGATAAAATTTGCTATCATTTTCCTAAAAAAAACTTTGTTTCTACGATGCTTCGTTCTTGAGTTATGATTTTTCAAAGTAAGTAGTGTCAGGGGAAAGACAAAAAAATCCACCTGAGTTTTTCGGGAAAATTGGCGATGGCGACCCTGAATTTTTCTCATTTTTTTTGTTCGCATATCCATGAGCCCTGCCTGTAGAAAAAGTTTCATGAAAATCTGACCCTGATAATAGAAAAATCCCCTTTTGGAAATTCTTCAGTAGTTTCTTCTAGTAATCCTCCAATCGTTTTTATTTTATGGAAGCTCTTCTGGTATTATTTCTGGGATTCCTTCAAAAGTGTTTTTTTTTTAAATTTGGGAATACTTGAACACTTACTTCTGAGAATCTTGTAGTAGTTCTTTCTAGTAATCTTCCAGAAGTTTCCTATAGACATTCTCCAGCCTTTTTTGTAAGGATTGTTTCGGGAATTTCTCGGGTCCCCCTTTCAAAACCTCGTGCCCAGAACAACAACAACGGTTGGCAGCGCAGTGGACTGGGTGATGAGCTGATTAAAATCTAACTTCACGCTCCATCATTTATAATGAAGTGTGCTTCGTTCCAGCCCATCCCGCCTTCCTGTCTCAGGTTTTCCAGTGTACAGTGCATCCAAAATGTGAGAAGAGGAAAATGGGAATCCTCTCAAAAGAACGACGGAGGAAGGGGAATTGGCCGGGAGAAGCAAAAGTGTGAATATGTTGAGAAGATAAAAAATAATCTTCTTAAAAAGTGTCTTCTCGGCCGTACCTACAAGTGCGGCCGCGATCGCGGTGTCGCTGATGCATATCCACGAAGGCGACGCGACGCACTCGGCTAATGATGACGCCCTTGTTGGGCTGCTTTGTGGCTTTCGTATGTGCGTAAGGGGCAGTTGGTATAAAGTGATTGGGGCATGTTCTGTTGTACACAAAAAGCAAACAATTTTACCCCAATCTCCCCAACGGTTTCTAAGACGACGACGACGACGACGTCGTCGTTCCTTAGACGCTGGGCTGTGAAAATGAAAAATTGCTCCTTCGCACGAGGAATAGCTAGGTACGTAGGGCTGACTTTCCTGTCTACTGGTGGGTATTGCGAATCCGACAGCAGACGGCAGTTTCAGAAGCCACAGTGCGAAAATGAGACATTGTTACGCTTTTCTCGTTACGGCCGGCGATGCGATGCGGTGCCGGCTCAAAATGGTAGGCAGGCACCTCACCTACCTACAGCTATGATGTACTTGTTAAGGTTAATTTTCCTCGTTCGTGGCACGGTGTCGGCTCCTTGAGCTGTTTGGTGACGAGTGAGTGGGGGAAAACCCCAGCTTCTTCTTCTGTCGTTGAGCGGTTTTCCGTGCGTGTCTTTTATTAGATATGGCAGAAGGAAGGTTCACTTTCTGACAAGTATCCATTATCCAGGAGAAGTGCCAAGTGGGGCCATTTAATTTTGGAGTGAATGGGCTGACTTAATGGCACATTTAATTTTGCGCGTTTGCTTCTTTTGGAAGCCTTATTTTGCAGTTTTTGGAACAACGTTGTCTGTTTTTTTTTCTTTTTCTTCTTCTTTATAATAGTGTTGTAACCTATCTACTGGTATTGAGCCCGTTTCTAAGCTTTGTGCTCTACGACCATTTCCTCAGTTACATACAGTATGGCGCATAAAAAAATGCGAAACCCCATTTCATACTTTCTATGATAATTTTGATGCAATACTTTTAATGCATTCAGTTTTTTTCAGATAAGGCAATACTTTTCTTCAACGATTCTTCAGCAATTCCTGCAAAAACTACACCAGAATCTTTTCGTTGGCATTTATCAAGAAATTTTTCAAAAAAAAAAATTTTTATCAATGTTTGCAGAGTATTCCCCAGTTGTATCAGATAGTTTTTCAGTGATGCCTTCAAACACATTTTTCTTAAATTTCTTCAGTGATTCTCTAAAAAAATCCTCCAGTTTTTTTTGTTTCTGCACATTTTCCTTCAGAAATTTCTTCAGCACTTCAGGAATTTTTGTATATTAATCCCTTCAGAAGTTGCATAAGAAATTCTTCTGGGAATTCCTCCAGAGGTATCTCAAGGAAGTCTTCCCAGGAACTCTGCAGAAAATCCACCAGGAATCAATCAGAAATTGATTGAGGGCATTTTTCAAGAATTTCATCAGTGCCTTTGTTTGATATCTCTGCAGGGATTTTTGCAGACATTTCTGTTTATTCTGTTATCTGTTTTTTCTTTCAGAAACTCTTGCATGGTTTTGTCCATAATTTCCTCCAGAAATTTCTCATTGTATTTTATCCTTAAAATTACTGCCAAAGTTCCTGCAGAAGATTCTTATTTTTTTAAATAAAATTATAGTTTTTAAATTTTGAAGGAGGTATCGTAGGGAATTTCTTCAGGTATTTTCTCAAGCATTCTTCCATGAATTCCTACGGGGATTACGGCAGAAACTACTTCAATAATTTTTGTCCCAGAGTCCCTTCACAAAGATTTCAAGAATTTCTGCTAGGAATCTCTGATGGTAACACCAGGGCGTTTTTCCTCGACAATTCCTAAAGAATTTCTCTCAAGAATTCTTCCAGTATTGGTAATGCATTTTCTGTGAAAACTTCAACAAATCACAAGAGCAATATCTGAAAAAAAAAAAACTATCGCAACCACAGGAACAATTAATAAAATCATTACATGTAGGATTTTGTGTCGGAATTCCTGAAGAAGTTTATCAATGAATTATTGGAAGTACCCTTGGAAAAAAAAATTCCGAAAGAATTGCTTTAGGATTTTCCAAGGAATTTCTGTAAAATTCTATGAAAAGAAATCACTGTTTGAAATTTCCGAAGAAATTTGTACAATTCTTTAGAAGACTGTAGAGATTTTTGTGGAGAAGTTTCAGAAGAAATTTAAGCAAAAATTTCTGGAAGTACCCCTGATGAAATTTCTGATAGAATCCATGAAAAATCTCAGAAGTATCCTCACATGAATCATAAGTGGAATAACTGATGAAGTCCCAGGAAAATTCTTGAAGGAATTCCAGGATAAATTTCTGAAAAACTTCCTGGAGAAAACAAATAGAGAAACTCCTCGAGAAACCCGTGGTGGAATCCATAGAAAAGTTTATTGAGAAATTTTTAAGAAAAATCCTGGAGAAATTCTGTGATAAAATTTTTGGAGGATGTTTAGAAGTATTCCTTGATCGTTCTGTGACCATATTTAAGAAGGAATTCCTGGGGACACGTCTATGAGCTTATGTGGAGATACCTAGAAAAAAAACTGTTAAAATATTTCTAAAGGAATTCATGTAGAAATGCCCAGGTAATATTTCTGAACTAATTTCTAAAAGAATCCGTATAGAAGTTCTAAGAGTTACCCTTGTAGGAAATTCTCGAGAATTTCCGGTAAAATTTTGAAAGGATATCTGGTGAAAAACCCGAAGGAATCTCTGTATGAACTCCTACAGGAACCTCTAGAAGAATTCCTGCCTGAATCACTGAAAGTAATGATGTTTGATTTTTTTAAGGAATTCCTGCAGGATTTTGTGGATGAATCCCCGAAGAAATTCCATAGAGTCAATAGAGCAATTCCTGAACAAATCACTGGTGGACTTTTCTCAAAAATCTCTGGAAGGTTTTTTGAAGAAATCACAAGATGAATTTTTTGTAAGAATATTTGAAAGAGTTTATGAAGCAATCCCTGTGAAAAACTTTGAAGAAATCTCTAGAAGAATTCCCGAAAGATTTTTTAAACGAATGCCTAGCGGAATTTCAGAAGGAGCCCATGAAAATTTACCTGGGAAAAGTCTTGGAGTATTTTTTTAGGGAAAATCTGAAATATCCTAAAGAATCTCTGAAAGAATTTATGAAGAAACCAATGGTGGAGTTTTTGGAAAATATCTTAGCATATTTGAATACCGAGTTCCTGGAGTAATATCTGATAGAATCCATTGAGAAATTTCAGAAGGAATCCATAAAAGATTTCTTGAAGGAATCTTTGGACAAATTTATGGAGGAATTTCATGAAGAATTTATGAAGGAATCACCAGAGAAATTTGTTGGAGGAATTGTTGAAGATTTTCTTAAGAAATCCTCAGAGTTATTTCTGGAGCAATTCTGAACATTTGATTTTCTGAAGAAATCACAGAAAACGTTTTGAATAAATCTATATATATATATATATATATATATATATATATATATATATATATATATATATATATATATATATATATATATATATATATATATATATATATATATATATATATATATATATATATATATATATATATATATATGGTTTCCAGAAAGACTTATCGTACGGATTACTGAAAGACTCTATGGAGGAATTTCTGAAGAAATCCATGAATGTTTTTCTACTGGAATTCTTTGATCAATTTCTAGATGCTAGAAAAGTTAGAGGAATTTTTGAAGCAAATCATGGAAAACGTTCGAAGGAAACTGTTGAAGATTTCCAAAAAAATCTAAACGAATCCAGGGAAGACGTGTGCGCCAGACAAAAGATTCATTCAAACATTCTCTTAAGCTTTCTTTCAGAAGCTCCTCCACGCATTCCTTCTGAATTCCACCAAAAATATTTCTAGAAACTCCTTCAGTAGTTTAAGGACTTTTTTATGAATGTCAGCAAGAGATTTCATCAGAAATTCTTCCATGGATTATTTTTCAGAAATTCATCAAGAGTTTTTTTTTTCCAAAAATCCTCAGTGATTCTTTCGCAAATTCTGAAATTTCAAATATTTGCAACGAAAAGATTCCTGAACAACATTTTCTGAATCAATCTTTGGAGGAGTTTCTGCAAGAATCTCTGGGGATACCTGGAGGAAATCTGAAATAACCTTTGGAGGAATTTCTGGAGGAATCCCTGGGCAATACCTGGACGAAACCCTTTGAGATAGCTCAGGAGGAATTCTCAGAAGCATTTTATGTGAAACTTTTTGAGAAATTCAAGGAAAAAATCCTGAAAAGATTTCTAAAGGACACTCTTGAGAAACTTCTGAAGGAAACCTCGGAGGAAAATTCAGGAGAGATCCTTGAAATAGTTTCTGCAGGAATCCATGTAGAACATGCAGAAAAAAGTATTGGAGGAGTTTCTGAATAAATCCCCAAAAAAATCTGAAGGAATTATTGATGGATTTTCTAAAGCAAACACTTTCCAGTGTTGCTAAAGAGATATTTCTGGAAGAGTTCCTAAAAGAACTTTTTGCTAAATGTGTGAAACATTTTCCTTGATAATTTCAAGAGGAATTTTCGGATAAAAACCCAGTTTTAAACAAATCTGAAAGAAATTTTAAAGGAATTTTTAAAATATATTTCTACGTAAATTGAATGTTTCAAAGTTATACCTAATCTGCAGAATGCTCTGCGGTAATTTCACGAAGAATGTATTGAGATATTCATGAAGAAACACCAAGAAAAAATATCCGGAAGCGATTTCTTACAGAACTCCTTAAGAAAGATATCAAGCAATTGCACGAGAAGTTTAACCTGGAGGGACTTCTAAAATAATCTCTTCAGAACTTTCCAGAGGAATTTCTGAAGTAATGTGCGAGAGAATCTCCGGAGGAATACGGAAAGAAAGTTCACGAAAAGTCCCATCGAAAATTCCGGAAAGCATATTTGCAACAGCAAAGATTCTCTGGAGAAGTTTCGTCATTAAAACTCGGAAGAACCTCTGAAGTTATTTAATGTATCTTCTGAAGGATTCGCTAGAGGAAATCCTCTGGAACCCACTTAAGAATTTCTGCAGGAATTGAACTTTTTGAAGGACTGGCTGGGTGAAAACTGGAGAAATGTCAAGAGGAATATATTTAAGTATTTTTTGGAGAAATTTCTAGAGGAATTCCTGGAAAAATCTTTAAAAAATCGGAAGGGAATTCCAATCACCTGCAATAACTCTTAAATTCATTGAGAAAAAAATGGTAAAAGACTCTCTTTTATTAGGCAGTCATGAATATTGAAATGCCAGAAGATAGTAGTATGTGGTGTTCTAGAACAGCTTTCTCAAACTATGGGTCGCGACCCACTGGTGGGTCGCAGGCTGATTTTTGGTGGGTCGTGAAGGTTTGGGCGATATTGTAATAAATGTCCTAAACTTATGTCAAATGATATTGCTGGCCATGTTCTAAATTACGAATACTGCCTTGGAGTTATTTCTAGAAATTTGGTTTCTCGTCAATTATATTCAAAATTTTGTATTACATAAATCTAAGTCTGGAGTATATTGGATGTTGAAACTACTGTCTGCGTTCTGAAATTGATCTTGAAACTATGAGTTTTCAATCAGAAGTTTTAAGTTTTAATTTCACTTGTGTATTGTAAAAAAATGTTAAAGTTGATGCTTGCAGTTCGCATTTTCAGTTAGATTTACATGCAAAGCTCAGCATTTAAAATATATAAAAAATAGAAAAACGAATTATCAGCAAAAAATTACCATACTTCGACAAGGAACCTTACTTTCATCGAAGTTCAGTAAAGCTAAACTTCGTTAAACTTTTGCTGAATATCGATAATCTTTAATTTTACGTACTTAAATCAGAATGACTAAAAAGGGATTTCAATAAAAACAGAAGTAAAATAAATGTGTATTAAGGATATGATGAAACATTTCAAGAGGATTAAGCTGACTATCCAGCAGTACTATAATTCTAAAAACTCTACTTGATGTTCACCCACTCGCTTAAAATATGTATAGCATCTACAATCCGATCTTTCATTTCAAAGAAGAATTTTATGAATTTCAAATAACTCAACGTACATATGTACAGATGGGTAAATTATTGGTTAAATTGGGAAAAAATCCACAGCTCAGGTGAGATTTGAACTCACGACCCTTATTCGCTAGACAAGTGCTTTACCAACTAAGCTACCGAGCCAATTAATGACCCGGACACCGTTGTCATAAGGTTCAATTCTAATCTCATCGATCTATATCATCAGAATTTTATGTTCTGCAGAAGCTTAAAATTGCCAAATATTGTAAAAGGCTTTGTATAACTCGTATGTTTTTCGTTTATTTCTGAAATATATGAGACCAGGGTACGAAAAACGGATCACGCCGAAAAACAAACGCTTTGTCCTAAGCGGTACATGTCGGTAACAAA
Organism: Aedes albopictus; assembly: GCF_035046485.1. Lineage (NCBI taxonomy): Eukaryota > Metazoa > Arthropoda > Insecta > Diptera > Culicidae > Aedes > Aedes albopictus. The sequence continues at coordinate 21,662,093 of NC_085137.1, forward strand.
GGCGCTCCGCAACAAACGCATGTCAAGCGATGAGAGCAATAAAACAAATATCGCTTGCCGTGCGTGTGCCAATATTTCGGCTTTTCTGCTGGAATTTTCGACCCATATCATCGAATTCATGAGCATTTGGACGAATTAAGACTCTTGCCATCCTCAGAGTCGAGTTTCAGCTGTAAAACAATGAGAAAATCACGATGTGAATAGAACGTGACAAATATTCCTACCTTTTTTGTTGTGAACAAACTCGGGAGCGATTTTGTCATTATCTGCTAACGAAAAAACAAAGCGTTGTTGCCGTGCCTTCTTTGTTGCCTATTTTTCGCTTTCGGTGCCATATTTTGCGTACACTGTATGAGAGTAAACCTAAAACCTGAAACTTATTTTAAATCTTTTAGACTAAGAGTGCTGAATGTTCGGGCACCTTAACCTGACTAAGAAACTTTCCAAAAACGAAAAGAGCACTATAAATTTAAACAAATATTTACGTAAGTTTTTTAAAATATATTAAAGTTAGAAAATGTATTTATTCAAAACTACAGTCCAAATTTGCCAAAAAATATGTTTTTTCAATGAAAATACGTGCTGGTGGGTCGCCAAACTCAATACAAATCAAAAGTGGGTCGCAAGCGTAAAAAGTTTGAGAACCCCTGTTCTAGAAGATTTTCGGTATCAGAATAATCCTACCTAGTCCTTAGACTGAAATTTCTATTTAAGACCAATGAATGCCGTCCTCATTGGAAAAAAAGTCGTCCAAATACATCACTTGTCTATGATAAGTTAAGGAATATCTATAGAACTTTAAAATGAGCTTCATGTTAAAATACACGTTGAAAAAATAAAAAAAACATTCTACTTTGGAAATGTTTACCTTGAGAAATCTTTCATAAACTTCGTGGTGAATGTATTCAAGGAATCTCTCGAAAATTTATTGCAAAATTCTTATAATTGAAGCCCGTGATTTCCTTACTCACAAGAAAGGTAAATCTTGTGTATGGGATGCAGAGAACAAATTATTCTGTGTGGACGTTTTTAAAGGACTAGTGGTAGATGTTCATGAAAATAACAAAAAAAATACGTCGCCAGGGGAATCCCTGAAAGTATTTTCAGAGAAATTTCTCCAAAGAATTTCTTGGAAAATTTTTTTAAGGAAAAGCTGGATAAATGTCCGAAAACAAACGTGGTGGATTTTATTTTGCAGGAATGAATGGAGGAATTTCTGGAAATATTCTTGTATGGCGTTATAAAACAGTCCTCCAATAAATTTCTGGAGGAAAGAATTTCTGAAGATGGAGGAAATCAATCAATCAATCCATGGAAGATTTTCTAAAATAATCCTCTGAGAAATTTTGGAAGAACTGCTAAGAACTATTCAATTTATAAAACGGACAACTTTACAAGGATATAAAAAGAAGACGCGTAGTTCAAATTTAACCACCCTTGGCTCGTTGTTCAGTCCATCATCTGTCATTATAGTGATCATTTTTGAATCGAATAAAAATAGTTTTATTTTATAGAAAATCGGCCAGGTGTTAAATAAGGTGAATTTGCGATCGCTGAAAATTTAAAATATATATAAAATTACTGTTCACACATGGAATATCGTTTTTAATACAGAAAAGTATGAGCCATGCTGCAGCAGCATGAGTAATAAACATTCTGGCAAAATTTAAACTCAATTGGAAAAATAAGTGTAGAGATATTAAAGTCTCAAATTAGATTCGATTTTTTGAATAAAATTCAATTGTGAAGCAAAAAGGTCATGAAAATATTAAATAATCAATTTTTTTATGCATCCAGTCGAAAGTGGGAATAATGTGGTTTTAAATGCAGAAAACTGCTTTTTAATAGCATTGCTGATTTGGTTACTGTGCGCCATTACAGATACAGTAATCAAAACAGTTTCGTTCTTTGATGGTTCTTTCAAATAACAATGCTACCTAATGCAAATTTTGCATAACAATGATGATGGAAATAAAAACTTTGCATCCGATTATTATTAAATAAGGTGTACAATAACATAGGATCAACTTTGTTGGAAATATATAATAACAAGATTCGCTAGAGTCGAAAATCTGCATCAATGGAGCAAAAAATATGAAATTTTTTAATATGACCATCTTTATGGATTAAATTTTTAATGAAAAATGCAATTATTAGTTAATTTTTCTTCTGTATCATTCAGAGAGCAATATTCTACTACTCTGGACAAATTTTTAGCCGAATCCGTGATGTTATTGCAACACAGGACTTATTTTAACATTTTTTAATAATTTCTGTGAAAACAAGGCATCTCACTATATCAAGCTGGAGCCTGCTTGGTGCATTATTACTGATCAACTATTGAGCTTTACCTTTAGTAGAATAGTGTGAGCTTCCAATTCATTTAAAACTTCATGAAAATGTGTATGTTAAGTATGTGGAAAGTTATGTCGAATTTTAAGAAATGGGTTTTTATTAATGTTTTACGAAAACCGCTTCAGTTACACAATAAAGAACATTTTGCTCAATGTTAAATTTTTCCTACATTTGAGAATAGCTATAGAAAGTTAAGCAAAAAATTGATAATGATTTTATTGAAAAATAAAAAAAGATATCGCACAAGCAAGTTGTCCGTTTTATAAATTGAACAGTCCTTAGTGAATTGAAAGAAAATAAAAGAAAAGAAAAAGAATCAAAAGAAAATAACAAAAAAGGAAATAAAAAAAGAAAACAAGAAAAGAATAGATAAAGAAATCTCTGAAGAAAATTTAAAAAAAAGGCTCACATAGATAGCTTTTTTAAAGAGTCCGTAGATGAATTTCTCGGCTAATCCATGAATAAATTTCCGAAAAAAAATCCCAAGTTTGCTGTTGCGGAGATTTCACCTGTTTAGGTTCCTGCGCGAAAATTAGTGATAGTTTTGCATTGTAAACACACATTTATAACGCACCTACGCTGAAAATGAGCGTAATCATTTATTTGCGTCGGAATCTACAAATCTTCACAATGGGCAATAAATAAGTGAGTGACAAAACGCTGAATCCAATTAGGCCCAAATAAAAAAAAAGTTGAAATATACAAATGCCATCAATTTCAGTGATAGTTCACGTTTAAAACTTAGTTGCAAATGAATTATGATTGGTGTGTGTGAATCGTAAACCTGTGATTGGAAAACGTTTACTTAATTGAACTTCGCTGAAATATATACCTGTATTTTTGGGACGATTTTCGGCTTGGCAGTCGCAATTGCAATCAAACGATCAGATATTCTTCTTCATCCGACGCTTCGATGTTTATTACATCTTCTTCAGTGAAGAACTGGCCGTTGGTAGTGTTGTTACAAGCGCGAACCGAATTCTGCGAATATTATTAGTGTTCTAGAAGTGGATCCCAATGTTTTTTAAAATTATATTAATATTGTTTTAGACGGATTATGCTTTCACAAAGCTTTTCAGAACGAAAGCGATTAACACTTCTAATTCCTTGAAGAAGATGTAATAAACATCGAAACGTCGGATGAAGGAGAATATCTGATCGTTTGATTGCAATTGCGACTGCCAAGCCGAAAATCGTCCCAGGTTTCCAGATTCTTCAGTCGATAGCTACCTCCACATATACCTGTATTTTATAATAAAAAAATATTAACTTTTCATGCCTAAAACAGATATTTATGTTATTGAGTGTCGTTCTTGGTATTTGCAGGAATATCTTACCTTGTTTACTATATAATCTGTATAGATATGTACGTTGGATTGCTAGTAGCATGGTTAACAAATGGGGATTTTTTTTATTACCGTACGGGTTTGGGCCGAAGGGTCTCAGATTTTCAAGAAACTTTTACCACAGGCAGTGCTCATGGATATATGAACAAAAAAAATTGAGAAAAATTCAGGATTGACTATTCTCCGGGAAAACTCAGGTGGTATTTTTTTTTCCCTTGACACTACTTTAAAAAATCATAACTCAAGAACGAAGCATCGTAGAAACAAAGTTTTTTTAAGAAAATGAAAGCAAATTTTCTCCGGAATCCAAAAAAAAAAAAATATGGACTGGAAAAAGTTTTCCACAGTTGAGAAAATTCGTAAAGAAAAGCCGGAAAAACTATGTCCGAACTCATGGAAAATTTTCGAAGAAATATTTTTGAGAAGGTTATTTTATAAGCTTTAATCGCTGAAATTTTTGGAATGCACTTTTTTTTTCGTTTTTATGTTATAGCCAATTTTGTAAAAAATGCCCAAATGTGCCATAAAAGCCTTTTCTTTTAAAAATCATAACTCAAGAACGAAGCATCATAGAAACAAACTTTCTCAGGAATAAAAAAAAATATAAAATGGTAAAAGTTTTCCACAAAATTTTCCACCGTTGAGAAAATTCATAAAGAAAAGCCGGAAAAACTATGTCCGAACTCGTGGAAAATTTTCAAAAAAATATTTTTGAGACGGTTATTTCATAAGCTTCTATCTCTGAAATTTTTAGAATGCACTTAATTTTCGTTCCTGAGTTATGGGAAATTTAGTGAAAAATGACCATATAATATAGGCTTACATGGTCATTTTCACAAAATTGGCCATAACTCAATAAAAAAAGTACATTCCAAAAATTTCAGCGATCAAAGCTTTTAAAATAACCTTCTCAAAAATATATTTTTGAAAATTTTCCGCGAGTTCGGCAATAGTTTTTCCAGCTTTTCCTTATGAATTTTCTCGACGGTGGAAAATTTTGTGGAAATATTTTTCCACTTCATATTTTTTTTAAATTCCTGAATTGCTTTCGTTTTCATTAAAAAACTTTGTTTCTACGATGCTTCGTTCTTGAGTTATGATTTTTCAAAGAAAAGGCTTTTATGGCACATTTGGACATTTTTCAACAAAATTGGCCATAACTCAAAAACGTAAAAAAGTGCATTCTCAAAATTTCAGCGTTTAAAGCTTATAAAATAACCTTCTCGAAAATATTTTTTCGAAAATTTTGCACGAGTTCGGGCATAGTTTTTCCGGCTTTTCTTTACGAATATTTTCAACTGTGGAAAATTTTGTGGAAAACTTTTCCAGTTCATATTTTTTTTTTGATTCCTGAGAAAATTTGCATTCATTTTCTAAAAAAAAACTTTGTTTCTACGATGCTTCGTTCTAATGATTTTTCAAAGTAAGTATGTAGTGTCAAGGGAACACCAAAAATTTCCACCTGAGTTTTCCGGGAAAATAGGCGACCATGAATTTTTCTCAATTTTTTTTATGTTTATATATCCATGTGGAAAAAGTTTCATGAAAATCGGAGACCCTTCGGCCCAATTTGTACGATAATAAAAAAAAAATGCCCAAATGTTGGCTTGTTAGTAGTAAATTCTAGTTTCATGCACTTTCAATCTTCATTACCTGCGATAGATTTTTCGTCGAGGAAATATCGTCGTTCGATCCTTGACCACTGACACAACGGCCCAACATTTTTTTTGTTCTCTTCAGCCAGCACCTGAACCTTCCTCACTGAATGAGCACTATTGCAACTGGCTACCACACCAAACTGTGTACTCCCACGCACTCGACAATAATCCCCGGTAGCGCACAAAAATCTCACTAATGAATCTCGTAAATCAATTTTATGCCACCGCCCGGAAAATTGAGCCACGACCACCCACTCGTGCTTTTTAATCACGTTTTTGCGCTGGATTGACACTTCAGGTATGTACCTATAGACTGTATTAATGCTGCGTGCTACGATGCGATGATGACCGTTGATTGTGTTGTGACTCACTCGAATTCCCTTTTCACATAGGCAGGTAAGGTAGGTATTCCGAACTGAAGTGGATGAATGGGATACACTCTCGCACCTGAAATCACTACGGGGACCAATTCCGGACGTGCCCACTTGCTACTGCATAAATCACGGATTTTCATTAATAATTTCTGCTTCGAGTGAGTGTGCTCTGTCACCGACTCGCGCGCGCGGATTCAGCGGAATAATGGCGGTGCGACATTTCGTCTTCGGCAGGTAGAGAAATGGTAACAATGTAAATGGTTCATAAAAAAAGAAGGTAATATTTATAAACTACGTGTTTCAGTAGAAGCCGAATCCAAATCCAATTATGAAAGAATATTTTCAATGATAATTCTTGGTACTACAATGGTGTATCCACCACGACTGCAATTTCACATACTTAACAAGAGACAAATGTCACATCGCCCTCGTGTCAATTCACACACGACAACCGCTAAATTTTGATTGTTCTGCTGATTGCTTTCGCGTGACAGTTTGTAGTTTGTGGATGGCTTTCGGTGTCTCTGATTGCGCCAGGACAGGACAAAGGTGGCATTTGGCCGAACTCCTCCGGTTTGAGAGAGAGGGCTCAATACCACAAGGTAGAAATAGCTGTCAAATTGCAGACAAGCTTGAATGTCTGTACCTGCGAGGGAAAATTATAACAATTTCACATACGATTCCTAAGGGATGGGAACGGCGGTGGTTGATGCAGTTCAGCTCGAGTCACGTGGAGTGGAATAGAATAGAGAGAGAGACAGAGTATCATGAATGGCAATTTGGGCGAGACCTGCAGACAGACAAATTTGTCAGATTGCAGATATGTGGATGAAGTGCTCTGCATTTTCATGATTGATTTTTGTCGTGACTGGGACCAATGGAGCCGCAATTATGTCATTTTGAAGTAGAACTCGGTGGGATGGATCGTGCAGGGCTGGATTTGAAATTGGACTTTTGTTATGGAATTCGTAGCCTGTTTTTAACCAGAGATAACAACTACACAAGTGCTCATATAGGAAACTCTGAAGCAAGTTTTATCCCTGCTAAAACGTTATGACAAAAACAAGGAGACTGTTTGCTGTTTTACTCACATCTACCATATGTATGTCCATCAAAACACAAGTACTGATTTATTGTTATTATTTTTTCTACACCAATGTGAGGTTGCGGCTCAAACAGTTATGTGAGCATACTATAAGGTATAGACAAAATGATCAGGACAGGACAAATTTTCACTTTTCAAACAATGGTAAACAAGCTGTAACTTTAAAAAAAAACGCATCAAAAATTCTCAATTTTTTACTGTAAGTTGGTCAACTAGTTTTATATCAATTGTCAGAATTTTGGAAAGATCGGACAATTTTGCATGAAATAAGAAAAGATTCCAATAAAAAACATAATTATACGATACCCAAGCAGCACACATGTCCCAAAGAAGTGTAGACAGCGCAGTTTTTTGGTTGGACACATGTCATTTTCGAGTTATTCTGCCTTTGGGTTAGAATAACTTGAAAATGACTCGTATCCAACCAAAAACTGATTGGGTAGCCTGTTTTGTTGAACTGTTATATCTGTTAATTTTTGATGTACATGAAAAGTTACTGCTTGTTTACCATTTTTCGAAAAGGGAAAATTTTGCCTGTTCCGATCATTTTGTCTATCCCCTGTAAGTATGAAATGCTGTATCATGTTTGCTTAACCAAATTCCAAACGGTAATTTCGGGCTGCTTATAAGGCTAAATTTAAGCAATAATGTGAATTTCAATTTGTTTTAGGTTGGTTTTGACATTCATCATGAACTCTTTTAGTGGCTACATAGTCCTAAAAGCCCCATTGAAAAAAAAAAAAAAAACAAAAAGAGCGCGCAGCCATTTCACAATAGGTCCAGAGCCGTATTTAAGAAGACAACAATGTTTGCGTCTAATATCCTATCAAAATGACATAATTTATAGTATCTTACCAACAGTTCAGTGGTGTCACCGAGGGTATCCCAAGTCTATCACCCAGCAACCATCTCTTCAGAAAAGTATAAAATACTTCAATAACCTTTTTGAGATTTTCAATTTTAACCCCCTCATTTATGAAATAATGTCTCGATTTTTATATTGTAAATTATTCTTCCTACTCAAATTGTAAGTCAAAAGTCTTTGAAAGCTCATTTTATAACTCATAAACGGTCAAAATTTCATTGCATTCAGGTTCTTCGAATCCGGTGATATAACAGTTCGAATTTGGCTTTCTGATAGCCTTTTTCTAGACCCTGTCTAACTTCATGTAGAGTTGCTCGAGTTTTATTAAATTTAGACTAGTTGATCAACTTACAGTGAAAATTTGACGTTTGTTAATGCACTTTTCGAAAAGTTATATCTAGTTCACTATTTTTTGAAAAGTGAACATTTTGCCTGTCCTTACACTCAATCCTGTTTTTACACGATTGATGCGTCCGCGCAGAAAATGTTCGTGTAACTTCGAAAAATTGTTTTAAAAAATCAAGGAAATTTTTTTTAACGCAATTAGCTTTCCGCAAATGACTTCGAGAAAAAGTGTATTGCATATTCTGGACATTAACTCTGGGATTCCTTGAGTTATTCCTGCAGGGATACTTCTAGAAATTGATCAAGCATTTTCTTTAGAATATCCTCTACAAAATTGCTGCAGAAAATTCACTACTGATTCCAGAAACTTTGCGGTAAGGGTCATTTAAAATACTTCAGCAATTCATCCATGTTTTTTTAGAAAGTCCTTAAGGGATTCCTTCGGAATTTTTTCATGCCTGCCGTAATTATGCAAAGTGACGAAGGCGCCATTCCGAATTTCGACGTCTTTTTGTATGTATCTGGTAAAATAATAACACTGTGGTATGTGTGGTATATTGGGATGTAAGATCTAGTAGTAATCCAGCATCTATGGAAGAAAACATAGCTTGCGATCAAGAGTTTGATTAATAATAATCAAAAGTATAGCAAAATTGTCATTGTCACATACGTCACTTTGCAGTAGAACGGCAGAAGAGATTCCTCTGAACTTTTTAATGAATTTCCTCATAACTTCCTCCATGGATTCCTATAAAAAATTCTCTAAGGGTTTCATCAAATATGCCTTTTGAGTAACATTCAGTAAGTTTACCTGGGATTTCTTCAGAAACTAGTAAGAGGATTTCTTCGCATATTTCTTTTAGGAATAGTTTTGAAAATCTTCCATGAATTTCATTAGAATTCCTCCAGAGATTCTTTCGAGAAATCTTTCGGGAATTGTTTCGTTAGGTTTCTCCAACGATTCCTCTAGGAGTTCCCTCAGCAGTTATTCAAGGAGTTTTCTTAGATTGTTTACGTGTTGTTGCTACTTTATTGTTGCTTTGGAAATTCCTTTATTAAATTTTTCAGAAATTCTTCTAGAGTTTCCGTCGGAATTTGCTCCCTACACTGCTCAAGTAGTGCTTTTAGAGCATTCCATAGAATTCTTCAATTAATACTAGAAAATTCCTTTAGAATATTCTCCAGGAAATCCTTCAAAAATCCCTATTCTTTTCTTTTATTTTAAGTTTTATGCAGAGATTCTTCTTTCAATAAATCATTCTCTTGCAAAATTGCTCAAATGAATCCTACTGGTAAATCTTCTGAAGATTCCTTCAGAATTTTCTCCAGGGATTCGTTTGCAAAGTGTCCTATGGTTTGCTGAAGGAATTTCCCCTTGACTTCTTCAGAAATTTATCATTTCATTTCTTCAAAAACTATTAAAGGAACTTTTTCGGAAAATATTTCAATTCTTCCAGCGATAATTTCAGAAAATCTTAAATTCACAACTCCTCCAGATTTCCTTTAGGATTCCTTAGAAAAATCTACCGGAAAATCCTTTAGACGTTCTGCTTAAGTTTTCACGAAAAAATCTAGAAATTGATCCACAGATTGCTGAAAAGTTTCGTTCTGGAAATTTTCCAGAGATTTTTCTGGGAATCCAGAATTGATATAAATTTCTAAGTATTATTTAAGAAACTCTCGAAAAAAAATCCTTGGGGAGTTCCTTATTTCTGTAAGAATTTTTCTCAGTAATTTTTATAAAGATTATATAACAAATTCTTCTTTTTTTTGAAATCTCATGGAAGGATTTTTCTTTAGAAATTCTTTCAAAGTTTTTTTTTTTAAGAAGACCTTTCAAGGATTCCTTTTAGAAGGAGTTTCTCAAAAAACTTCAAGAGTTAAGGTACCCCGGGGCAAGTGAGAATCCGGGGCAAGTGAGACCTACGGCTATAATTTTATCTATTTTTTATTTTTAAGGCAAACATTCTTCATGGAAAACATAGGTATCACACCTTGAATTCAAAAATTGTTATTGTGCTCACCATAAAGAGACCATATCATTTTCAGTTCACTATGTGAGATTAACGTACTCTACTATATTCGTCGTTCAATAATATAATATCATATAAAGTCAAACTTTTTCGGTTTCAGGATAATATTTGTGCTTGCATAATTATTTTAAGCGAAAACGATGTCATTTATTTTCATTTATTACCTTTAGTTAACTGCTCAAACTTGCCCCAGTGCATTTCAGCATCTGGGGCAAGTGAGATCTATGAGAATAAACAAACACAATGTTATAGTTTGATCTCGCTGTCTTCAGCCTATGTCAAAATTCACACAAAAGTGAAGTAAAAATCAGTGCCTTAAATAATAAATCGTTGAATTATGCTTAATTACTTCTATTCTGATGATGAAGCTATTGTTCAAAATGGTAAAGTCTTGGGTAGAACATTTTTTTCGAAACCATCTATTTTTCATATTTTCATCTAAGCAAATTCTTTTTTTTTTTTGCTTTTCTTTGCATAATAAGTTTTTCTGAGTGTTGAGAAACCGGCCATAAAATATGAAAAAAAATGGAAAACAACTTATTCAAAGTTCACGATTTAAAAATCTTTATTTAATGATCGGGACATTATGTAAGGGGAAACATAACATCTGTAGATCTTGGAAAATCTTTTGGCGAGATTCATCAACTATGTAATATGAAAAGCAAGTTTGGAAATCTTCCGGCATTTAACCGTATAGCGCTTTTTGTATAAAAAAAATCAATTTGTTTTGCACAAGATGCTATGGTTAAATCAACTTTTTTCTCAGTGATTCGTTATTATACATATATGTTACGTAATTTATGCACGATACCACAAAATACTTCTAACACAAATCGCTAAACATAGTTATTCGTATAAGCTATTTATAATTTATGCTACCTTACATATATGCAGCAACTATATTAAGCCATTTGTACAAACATTCCGAATAAGTCCCACTTGCCTCGTGATACGGAGTAAATGAAGATCTGCTCCACTTTTCATTATATGCATAATATATAGGATGTAAAAATTTTGAAACAGTTTTAATGACCGTTATTAAGGAGAAATATATCAACAATGCCTTTTAGAATCATTGGAATTATAAAATTATTTATGTTTAGAATTTTTCGGCTTGACAAAACCAAACTAGCATTTTTTTAGGTCCCACTTGCCCCGGGGTACCTTATTTTAAACATTCTTTAAGGCAAATTTTCTCCATGGATTACTTCTACAAATTTCTCTAGTTTCAAGAGAACACTAGAACCCCTTCTAATTTTTTCCCATGATTTTCTTTTCCAACTTCATCAAGAATGCCCACAGGAATTTCGATGTCACTGGAAATTCCCGCAGGATTATCCATAGAAAGTTTCAAAAATAATTTAAAAGGCTTCAAGTGTCTCAAGAGTCTTCAGAGTGTTTCAAGGAATTTCAAGGAGTTTCAAGAATTTGCATCCTTTGACAGATACGTATTTCGACCTCAACTTTAAGGTCGTCTTCAGTGTCTTGTACTTGACTCGACTGAAGAGATCCATCGTCAAAGGCACCCCAGAAACTTCCTGGAAGGCTCTTTGGGCCCATATCAAACCTCAGAAACAGTTCCTGTACTCGTTAACTTTCCCTCAATTGAAGTACTGTACCAAACTTCAAATTTATGCACCCTTTTTGCCTTTGTAGTATGTATAACATGACATCCACAGAAGAGACACTTTTAGAAATTGAAAAGAAATGCTCAAAAGACATTTCAGCATATTTCCAAAGAAACGTGGAAAATTTTGTAGGTTCCACGACAAGAAATAAAAATGAAACATAGGCCGGTCTAACTTATCGAATCCCTCAAACTGATTATACTTACTTTACATTGTTTTTGAAAATCATAGATTGCATCAACGTTTTTTCCTGAAAATTTCTCCTCAATATTAATTAAATTCCTCCGTAAATTCAGCCAAAAAAACTCTTTCTTTATGAATCAAGAAGCCATAATGTATCTAAGCATTCTGTTGGGAAGAAGTTCATCTAAAATGCTACTATTGTTGTTGCAAGAGTTTGCACTGGTAGATAATTTATAAGGAGATTTTTTTTTACCAAAATGTTCAAAATCAGGTTTTTTTTAATTTTAGTTGAAAACTAGACACCTGTAACTGAAGCAGTCCAAGTACAGTGTGTCAGGTGCAGAAAAGAAGCCATTCCCCGGCAGCCAGAAACAGCAGCGTGAAGGGAATGTGATTGGATAAGCGCAGAAAAGCATGGGTCGGAACGATATGTGGAGTTTTTATGACATTGCCAAAGGTACGTGTCATAAGACTGCGCCAGTGCCCATCATGTGTAATGAGTGGGAAGGGAATTTGCTGACAAACAAAACAATAGTGACAGCCAAACGCAACGTTTTCTAGCATTGTGTTCCCCGGAACAGGAATTCATTTTAATGTAGATAATGGTCAAGCAGTGGAACCATCAAAAATAGAATAAGGAAACAGTGCTTTTAAACATTAAACAAATAAAGCTGCTGGAAAGGACGAACTTCTTAAGTGCGAAAACGAGAAGATGTATCAACCAATCAACCCACCAGATTCTTATGAATATATGAAACTTGGAGAATTAAAAATCGCTCGCCAGTTGCCCATATATGCTCAGTCTGCATGTCCTGTTCAACAGTCTTGGATCATTAGAGGAGTCCTTCATGGGCATATGATAAGCTGGCTTTCATGAGAGCTGATAAGATGTTTACCTTGCGGATGATAAATCCCGTTGTGCAAACACTCATCATCCGTTCATTGATTTTAAAGTAACGTTTGATCCTGAGAGCAGAAAATAGCTTGGGAAAAAAAACCTAATACCAGAACAAGGTTTTCCGGCAAAACTAATTAGGCAGATGCGTGCAACACTGAATGGATCAAAAACAGGTGTTCGGATCACAAACGAAGTGTCTACGTTGTATGTGACCTTGGATGGATTGAAGCATTTGAAGGAGCAATTATATGTCCACAAGGTCACACCGAGAAGCATGTGTTGTAATCGATAGGTATTGATTTCATCTACATCGAACGCCGGGCAGTGATGGCAGATTTTGCCTTTGTGAAACTATCAAAAGAAGTGCATGATTGCAAGTAGAGACATAGACAGGCCTAATGGTGTTCAATCTGTATAAAAACATAAATCTTTCGGTGTTCCTCTACTCTCTTGAGCGACCGTGTAGCCATATGGGTATCAAGATCAAGGTAGGATGTAAGCATCTTTGTTAGGTACGATATTTCCCATACAAGTCACCCTCCAAAAGTTGCATGCAAGTTTACATACTGACATAAAATGCTTAAATCCAGTCTTGCGAATAATCGCGACCATCACGAGACAATCACTTGAACCGCTTTCTGGAGTCACCCTTCCCAAGGTGATACGAACCAGCTAGCATGTCACGCCTGGAATGACAAACAGCTTTGCAGCGATAGCAGTTGCTGAGTTTGCTTCAGGCGGGTTGCGAGAGAATCAATCTCTCTGAGCAACGATGCATAAGGCACCCTACACACTACTCAAACGGTTTGACCAACATTGACTCCGCCCCCAGGTTGGAAGTTGAGTTGATGCTGTGTTTGACCGTGTGTGATGCTGTTTGACGAACCGATTTGGCAGTTCGTCAAACCGATTTGACGGTTGATGGTTTGGTTGGCAAAAATCAAACTAGTTTGATTTTACTCAAACCAACGGTGGGCGGAGCCAATGTTTGACGAACCGATCGTACCGTGTGTAGTGTTGTTGCACAAACATAGTGCGATTTCAAATGGGAGATGATGTTGGTGCAACCAAAGTGACATGTTGGTGCAACACGATTTGGCAGTTTGTCGTACGGTTGCAGAAACATTTGCTGGTTCGACCAACCTGGGGGCGGTGGCAATGTTGGTCAAACGGTTTGAGTAGTGTGTAGGGTGCCTAACGGACGAAGTGAGAACGTTTTCCGTAGCCAGGGCGAACTGCGAGGTGCGCTCAATGTGTGCGTTCAAACTGAGCTATGCAAAACAAATAGGATTTATGACGTAGTACCGTGCTTCTGATAATACACATACATAGTTTTACATGCTGTTGCGCGTGCATCTGCTTGAGGCGACGGAGAGAGTCATGACACTCACATGAGCCGTATCGTATCCAAGTCAGGATGATTGTAACAAAACAAGGGTGACCGGGTGACTTTGATGGGATTCTGTCTTTTCTGGTGTTAGCGACTGTAGAGAGAGCGAATCAGAAACCGCAGAGACAGGGTGATACAAGTTTGGTGTTTATCAGCTTTTTTGTGACTTGTACGCTGATGCTTCGCGACACTGCTTAAATCTATCAAATTCAATTTGGTAAAACGAAATTTTTTGCATGAGTCGTTAATTTAGATGTTAATTGACCAATTTATCCTTTGAATGCTCAAAAAATATATTTCCATGCTTAATGGCTTGCAGTAAAAAAAGCCCAAAATCTCATATTTTGCTCTATAAATTGAGGTATAGCTCAAAATTGTGACGTGCTGGAGCAAATCCGAGCCCGGATTCGGATTCAGCGGCCCACAATCTGTAAGAGATACATAAGTTTGCATTTGAGACAAAAAAATGTTGCGCTGTGTGATCTTTCTTTGCGAGTGCATTGAGAACTGCATAAATGGAAGAAATAAAAATGTAGACGTGGGTCATCCGTCAAAGAAGAATTGGGTGAGATCTTTATAATTTATTCTTTGTATCTACTATTTTCAAATATTTATGTTTATATCTGAGCGAGCTCTCTCTAAGTTGATAGTAGGACTTATATATTTAAAATATACCTGCAGGGACTTGAGTAAATGCTAGAATTGAGTGTTTTCGTAGATACCTAGTGCTAAAATCTGCAGTTACTCATCTTTGCAGCAAAACCGTAACATAACACTCCAGCAAAATTTGAGCCACCAGGACAACCTTTTGAACCTTCTTCCAACATCACTCAATTAGATTCACCTAGCCCCGGTGACGTGCCGACAACCCAAACTCAACTGTCAGCAAACATGTCTGCACCGTTCAATCAAGATACTTATCAATGCACGCCAAATGTGTCTGAGTCTGCTGCTTAGACGTGAGCACGTGATGAATTCGAGAAATTGCTTTGGCGTGGCACGTAAATCACTAGGGACGACGAACGGCGCGGCAGCGGGAAAGTAAATATAAAACACCCAAAAATGTAACCAAATTTTTCATCGCCCCTGCAGAAGTTTATGGGGAAAGCCCACCCGCACACGGCACAGTGCACAGCATAGTGGAAATGAGGAAAGGAAACGCTTCGGGAATTACTTCCTTTTCATTCTCGGCTCGAGGGTCAACTTTCTTCGTTCCTTCCGTAGGAATAAAACAATAAAAAAGCATCGAAGGAGAAATTTATTCGATACGAGGGAGTTCTTTCATCGGCGGTGGTGGTTGTGGAGAAAACTAGGCCATTCCTGGCTCTTTAACGACTTCGGAGGGTGTGAACCGAAAACCATTAATGCAACGCCATCTGGCATGGTGTTGGCGGAGGAAGCTTGTTCGGAGTGAACCCAAGAAGACGTGAACATGTTTAGCCAAATTTGAACAAATTTAGATAAGGATATACGGACTTTCCCTTTTAATTGAGTTATTTATATTAATTCCCATTGGCACGCGCGTGTTTACTTGGGACCGACCGAAGGCGGAAACCCAAAAGCCCAACTAAATCGGTAAATGGATCCACATCGCTTTCACCGGCGGCCAAAAGGGGAGAAATAAATTTGATTTGATGGAGGCGAGCTGATTTTAATTACTGATTTCAATTACCGCCATCGAATCGCACCGACCGGACAGAGTCCGGAAAGCAGCGCAGTATGGTCTTTCAAGATGTGTTCTAGTGCTTCTAAGATCGACGACGACGACGAACTGCCTTGCCTGCCTGTGTGTATCGATAACGTTTAATCCCTTCCTGGCCGGCGAATGCCTGTAGTCGCTAGTCTCATTTGGTGAATGGTTCAAGTAATTCAGTTGTCCAAATAGAAATGGGTTTTATTTCCAGCGCGTATAAATAGAAAGCGTGGACCCCCAGAACATGGGGGATTCTTTTCCCACCGAGACGTTGAAGTGGTTCTCAATTTCTCTTTTTCGTTGGCAATAATTCTAAAACTTTGGAGCGTGATCTGGCGAGTGTCTGGCGAGTGTTGGGCGTGACCGACGTTGGAGAGCTGCAGCTGCAAATCGAGTATTATGGCGGCAAATTGTTGATTCAGTATTATCATGAATTTGATGTTAACTAAATAAATGAAAAATGAATTCTAAAATTTTGTGTGCCTTCCTAAAAAAAATAAAAAACATAAAAACTCTTCAGAATATTTTCGTTGTTTTGCACCCTCAAAAACATAATAAAGAGTACCCAATTTAGACATTTTTTTAGCTATTCCTATTTACAAAAAAAAACAAACACCGTATGAAAAGAAATTGCCATTTTCGTGATTTCACACATGTAATAAAGTTCTCCTTTACGGAATTGAACAGATTTTTTTTTTCATTGTGATGCAAATTGCATGTGTTTTTCAATCGTCGTATGTAAATGAAAACCCGGATTAATCCACCTAGTGGTGGAAGTGCCTTTCTCGTCAAATATGTTCTCATGATCTTTTCGTTGATGTTAGCCGTAGTGTTCCAGAGTTCTGATTATTCCTAGCTGATTTAGAAGAGCAATAGTTACGGTAGGCGAGTCACGTCATCAGGATGTCGGATGGCAATCCGATTAAATTCATTCCCGAGAGCCATCCGACCGGTACGAGAAGATGTGGTGCGCAGCCTAAAACTTTTTAATACAGCCGCCATCTGGAACTTTGGGCCGCCATTTTAGATTTTGGGAAGCCATATTTGGACGCCGGGCATCTTTCCCATACCAAATATATTCATACCGTATGATTTTAGAGCCTAAAACAGCCGCCATATTGCGTTTTGAGCCGCCATCTTGGGTTTAAGGCTTCCATATTTAATAATGGGCTGACGTCATGGGTTTTCTGGTCTCAATTAAAGAATTCCGCACAAAATTTTTCAATCATGCTAAAGGTTACAAAAGTCGGGGCAATTTTATGTGTCGCATGATGGGGTTTGATTCAGTTTTTTTATATGACCAGATCGGAGTCACTAGAATGGCCATAACTCCGGAATGCCTCGACCGATCCAAACCATTCTCAATATCAAACAATGCGGTAAAATTCCGGTTCGATTCGTGCTAAAATCCGTGAAATAAGCCAACAAGTAAGGCTTTAAAGGCGAGTGACCTTTTAGTACACAGACATACGCACATACGCACATACACACATACAGACATTTGTTCAATTCGTCAAACTGAGTTGATTGGTATTTGTGACTTTACCCTCCGAGCCTACTATCGAAAGTTCGTTTATAGAGTGAACGTATAACCTTTCAGTACACTTACGCGCTCTGAAACGTCAAAAACTAGCAATAACCAATGTCTAACATAAGTATTGATGAAAAATATCTAACTCTTTTATAATAGAGACATTTTTCTTCTTTTAATCATCTGCACCTGAATAAAAACCTGAATTTTTAGAGCTTCGCCCATGCAAAGTGTTAGGCGAATTTGATCAAGTTTATCGCTTATTTTAAATTTTGAATTGTGCGATAATATAGCTGCCTTTTCTATTTCTTGTGCCCCTTTACGTGCAAAACAATCTTTGCGAATGAGTGGAACTCTGAACGAAGCTTTCGATGCCGTTTTTTTTTGATAATTTTCCAAAAAGAAACGGAATTTTTCAAAAAAGCTTTTTTTTTAGAGATCATTTCAACGTTTTTTAAAAATCCAACCATAGGAAATTTCTTCAAGAGTTCAACCAGAATTCCTTTTTTTTAACAATGAAGATTCATTAGCGATTCAGAAATCCCACTGTTCAGTCTTCACTGACTTGACGGGTTTTTATAGGGCACTGCACTGTTTTGATTTTGTATGAGATCTTGACGTTTCGTGGCCTTGTTGTTTACAAAGTTTCTGTAAAAGTGAAAGAGAAGGAAAGAATTTCATGAAGTGCCCTATTGGGGATTTTTTTTTCTCAGTGCTCTCGACTGCTGCGATCGCAATTTGTCATCCCTAGCAGCACAACAGGGTAACGGTAGGGAGGTAGCATTGCTACCAACATTAGATTAAAAAAGCGAAGGTGATTTCCCGCGCTAGGCGGAAGCGAAGAGATTTTTTTGTTTAAATCAACCATTGTACTGTGCAAGGTCGCAGCGTGCAGACGCGAAAAACTTTGTTAAGATTCTTTAGTGAATAAAAGTAGTGAGAAAAAAAATCCGAAATGTGTTTTCCTTTCCACCGGTGTGTCCAAAAGTGTCCACATTGAATTCAGTCTGCCGGTTAAGTGTTCGCCTCGATTTCGTGTCGGCGTCCGCCGGATTAGCGACACCCACTAAATATTCCTTGAGAAATTTAGCATAGAAACTTAGAGAAATTAAACTTGAGAAACTCCATGAATATTTTCAGACTTTTTTTCGTGGTTTCTCAACTCAAGTAACACACTTGTCACAGAAGAGTCACGGCGGCGCAAGATTTTGTTGCGCAGAAGTCACTCTCTCTGACTTACTACTAGCAAGTAAGTATTTATTTGTTAAAAGTAAGTCACTGTGACTTCTGCACAACAAAAACCTGCGCTGGCATGACTCTTCCGTAGCAAGTGTGTTACTTGGGAAAAAACATGAATTCGTCTAAAAGTTTTAGATGGAGCTCTCCTTGAAAACTTTATCAGTTTTTGACACTTTTATTCCCCATTGTTCTGCCTTTTAGCAGTAGTTTGTTGATAAATATCAACGTCTTGGTCAAAATTTGATCGTCAGACAATGGGAGCAAGAAGTTCATCGCAAAATGGGGTTGACAAAATCGGGTTCATGCTGTATTCGAATATTTCTTACGTGTTTGCTTTAGAAATATCATCACGACTTTCTTCGAAAAATTCATTTTGAAATTTGTCCGGTAATTCCATCGAAGGATTTTATTAATTAACCCTACAGAAATTTCTCCAGAGATCCATTCGTAACTTTTTCCGAGGGAGCAATGAAAATCTTCCATATAGCTGCTTCATGAAGTTCCATATGCGATTTCTCTAGAAGTTCAAAAAAGATTTTTTGTTTGAAAACTCTAAAAGTAAATTTTTCGTGAATTTCTTCACAATTTCTTACAGAGAATCTTCAGAACATTCGTGCAGAAATTATTTTGATCAAGGAATTTCTTCAAAATCCAGCATTTTCCGAAAATCTTCCAAGTTTTTTTTCGGAAATTCTTTCATGAGTTTCTTAAAAAAAATTCAAAAATTCTTTTAAAATATGCTCTAAGAACACATTCAGATTTTTTCCAGGAACGGCTCTTAGCATTTCTCAACTGTTTCCTAGATTATCTGTTGAAATTCATCAGGGACTCTCCCCAGAAATTCATCTTGAGATTTCTCTAGAAAGTTTTCGATGGATTCCATTTGAAAATCTTACAGTGGTTCTTCAGAATGTTTACTCAAAAATCTTTCTTAAGTTGGAAATTTGTCTTCAGGGATTTATGTTACGGGTTCGATTCCCGGTCGGTCCAGGAACTTTTCGTAAAGGATTTACCCTAGACTTCCTTGAGCATAGAGTATCTGCATGCCTGCCACATGACATACCCTTGCAAAATGGTCTTTGGCAGAGAAAGCCATCAGTTAAAACTGTAGAAGTGCTATTGCAACATTAAGCGGAGAAGCACGTTTTGTCCCAGTGTCCGTTACGCCAAGAAAAATAAGTGTAACCAGCTTCGATTTTACCATGACAGCACTGCTTGTGCAACATGCTCGTATGGATTAAAACGGCTTCACTATAATACAACTTTTGACTATGCTACAAACAAAGCATTCGATATGAATATTGTTATGATTTGCATTATCAAAATCAATTAAGCAGCAGCTAATTGTTGCAAAACAGCTCAAAATCGGTTTTACTCTATTTGGCATAATTCCGTTTGGCTTAACGCCAAATATTCCTGAAGTAATTTCAAAGTTATCTCTGGAAGAGTTCATGGTTAAAGTCCCGGAAGATTACATGCAGAAACTCCTCAAGTACTTCCTAAATTCATGGAAAAACATCATGGAAATCTTTTAGAGGAACTCGAGAAGTAACTTCAAGGATAATTCTAAAGTTTTTGGAATTTTTGGACGAAAACTTTTAATAAATGTTTGCAGAAATGACAAACAAAAGTACTGGTGGAATTTTTCAATTTTTAAAACTCTCAATAAGTTTTTTTTGTGATACCTGGAGGATTTTCTGAAGGAATCCTTGGAAGAAATCCTGGAGAAAGCTCTGAAAAGATTCTTAGAAGTAGTTCTCATACATTCTGAAGAGATTAGTTCATAGAAATGAAAAAGTTAGTAAATTTCTGAAAAAAATATCTTGCAGAAATTAATAATCCACAAGAATCACTTCAGATTTTTGCTGAGTAATTTCTAAATAAAGAGCAGCGAGAATCTCTGAATGTGTGGAGCCAAACCTAAAGGAACTCTTAGAGAAACTCGAGCAAGGAAGAGTCTCTATAAGGATCTCCTAACCGTTGTGAAGGAAATTGTCTTGAAAGTCCAAATATACAAAAATACCATTGAAAGTATTCCTGGAGAAATAATTCCTTAACCTTCCGTAACTCGCGCGGTTGACTACCTGCGTCAGCACCACGCTAATGCTGAGTACAAAAAGCGAGATTTTTTCAACGTGTTGTACAAAAAATAACAGCGCGATCGTTCGAGGGTTAAGCAATTCTGGAAGTTTCAAGAAAAGTGATTTTTAACCAGCGTTGCATTTTCCCGTTGAGAGAAATCAGCTTCGCTGATCATATTCAGAGGTAGCAAGTCTGCAACTTCAAAGGCGCTGTCCATAAACTACGTAGACTCATTTTTGGCCATCTCAGAACCCCCCCCCCCTCACACTCGAAGACTTTCGTCCATTCAAAATTTTCGAAATTTGTATAGACCGTTGACTTTGGCCAGACCCCCCCCCCCCCCCTCTAAGCTTCTACGAAGTTTATGAACAGGCCCAAAATGAGAATGAATTGAAAACCGCTATTCATAAAAATTGCAGTAGAAATCTCAAAGAAAATCTCCAAGAAGAAACTTTGGATGATGTTCTTGGAGGAATTCCTTGCGAAATGTTTGAAAAAATAACTGAAGGAAAACGTGCACAAGCTTCAGCAGCAATCCATGCAGGAATTTCCTGAAAAATCCTTGAGGAATATCAGGAAAAATTTCTGAACTAATTTCAAATTAAATCTTTTGAGATTTTTTTTAAGAAGCTCCTGATGACGGCCCAAGGGAAATTCCTCAAGAAATTCCTTGAAGAATCTCTGGAAGAGTCCCTGAAGAAACTTTCACAGGAAAAAAAAAATACCAAGAGGGAATTTAATCTAGAGAAATCTCCAAAGGAATTTTTGCTGAAATAATTCTGGGAAATCCTGCAAAAATCCTATTTTTATGCAAATTCCGGAAAAAAATAAATTCCCAAGAATCCTTAAAGGCATTTCTGACGGTGTCTCTGGAGATATGCGTGGAGAAAATTCCGTGAATTGGAAGTGTTGGATTCAAAAAGTATTCTATAGTTTGGCATATCGCCATTTGGCATTACGGCCGTTTGTATTAACGGTCATTTTGTATAATGGCCATTTGGCATTACAGGGAAACTGGACACTCTTACCAAATACCTTTATACCAAATGGCTTTATGCCATATAACATTCTGCCGAGTGGCATTATGAAAAATGGCGTAGAGCCATTTATTATCAATTTTATGTTATTGAAAGAAACACAAATTTCCGTGACCCTCCTAATATAATTTTTCTAAAAATCATAATTTAGAGAAGTTAAAAATTTTATTACGGTTTATCCAGCAAAATTGCTCCAACGACTCAATGGAATATTTTCAAGCGAATATGGAATTATTCAATAGCAGATCGTTGGACCAGTGAAACTAGAACAGTCACCATATTTTTGCTTGTATGAGTATAAAGCAAACTATAGGTCGGTAAGAAGAAACCTTCTCAAACACACTATGTTTTCAGAACTAAAGGTTTGTTCACGAACTTTTTTGTCTTCATCAATACGACTCTGTAACCTTAAAGCGCTGGCATTATTTGTTTTGTAGAGTGTTGTCCATGATGACTTTATGCGGCATGTTGCTACATTTTACACGATAGATATGTTGCTAGCCTAAATTAAGAACCACTGTCCCTGAAGCTGGACGGATATAAAAGATGCATTAGGTAAACAAACGGATGGACTTATAGAGCCGGAATTCTGGAGACAGCAAACACTAGGGAAACAACAAAATAAATAAACACACCAGACTTGGGATCGAATCGATTCAGGGAACCCAAATGACTGACAGCAGCTAGCATCAGCGTCCCAGCCATCCCAGCCAGACTCAACAAACAGAGACGTTGCATTTTGGGAAACAAACGGAATCGAAGGGTTAAGTGATGATGATGAAAGCTTGGGGGAGTCGTTCATTGTCTTTATAGAATTGTTATCGACGAAAGTGATGACACTCAAAAATTATTATCCATCAATCATCAGAACAGGAAATGTTCCAATTTCTCTCCACCGGAATGGATCGCAATCGGTTCCATCGAAAGCCATCCTATAAAACCATCATACGATCGAACACTGAAGTTGTCGTTTCCGCTCAACCAGTTGCTTAGAACCCGTCCCTCCGGATTAGGTAGGCGCTTGACGTCGCGCCCATCGCCAACTTCACCACATCACTCATCGTTCCGACATCCAATATTCACATCTTTATTGCACTGTAAACAGCAACCCATGCCATGAGGCGAACCTCAATGGTATTGTCGTAAAAAATCTCCTCTCACAGTCGCATATAAATTCGCCATCATCATCGTCGGTCACACAGCAACCACGCACTTTTCACCAACGAACGGCCGCGCTCGCCTTCTTTGATGACTGGATTTCATTGGAAATTTCTTCTTTTTGACTCATATAAAATGCCACATTCGTCACAAAATCAACCTCCGATTGCGCCACCACTGCCTGACTGTGGCTGGGCCCCAGTTGGGCCCGTGTACAGTAGTGCCCAAAAGTTATTCGACAATTGATCCGTAATGTTATGTCAGAAACTGTTATGTATTAACAAATAAGAATGTTCACTAAATTGACTCCCGTCATTCGAAAGCTTCAGAGGGGTAGGAGTTTCAGAGCGGTTTCAAAACCCTTCGTAGACATTCATAGGCACTGATTGTTCAACGGTAATCACCTGAAACCCTTCAAGGAATTCCAGTGGGTTTTAGAAAGCTTCAGGAGGGTTCAAAGAAAGTTCATAGGGATCTCGTGGGGGTTTGGAAGGGTTTTTAGGATGGCTTTAACGCATTTCAGGGGGTTTCCAGGTATAGCTTAGCTCTTGATAGTTTCAGGAGAGCTTTAGAGGGGGATTCAGATAGGGTTTTAAGGCGAGAGGTTTCATGGCATTTCAGGGGCTAGTCTGGTTTTTCAGGGAGCTTATGTGGACTTCGAGAGAACTTTACAAGGGTTTCAATGGAACGTCTTGAAACACCGTGAGTCTCTCTGAGTGAGTTTTATAATATTGAAGAGTCCTTCAAGGCGCTTCAGGGGGCTCAGAAGTTAAACTCTTTGGAGCCGGAGGGGTCATATATGACCACAACATAGAAACGGCTGAATAAATTCACCCATTCCATGAAACGGAATACTGTCTTCAGTAAAGTTGTTGCAAATTGAGTCCTCTATTAGGGAAAATAGGAATATTTGTATTTCGGACTCCATTGATAACCTAGATTATCCTGATCAACATGAAACTTAAAAAAAAACGAAATAATTGACATACCAGTTGTTCTTGGATGTGGGTTAAACTTGGATGTGGGTTACGTTTATATGTATTCATTAAGCCTTCATCAAGAATATCAAAAGGTGTTTTGTATTCTGGGATGTTCTAGGTGTTCCAAACTGTCCTACAGTGAAGTCCTTCAAATCTACTAGAATAAAATTATGTATTTTCGCCACAAATAATAGCATTGCATAAACTACTGGGATTCGTGAAGCTCTTGACATCTACAATGTCATTTATAGACACTATAGGGATATTAAAGGTCAGCCAAACCACCTTGGAGTTCAGAACTTCAGGTCTACATTCGTAACAGTAGCCATATTGTTATACTGAGTAACGGTGCATAATCAACCGCAGTTACTGTAGCAATCTAGCTTATTATAAATTTTTGGAACATTCAGGGTCGTCCAAACTGTTCTATAATAAAGTCCTTCATATTTACAAGAATACCTTTATGTGTTTTACCATAAATTATAGTATTGTATAATCTTCTGGGATCCGCGAAGATCTTAAAATCTCAAAAGTCATTCAGAGACACTACAGGGATATTCTAGATCAGCCAAACTACCTTGGAGTTCAGGACTTCAGATCTACACTCGTAACAGTATCCATATCTGTTATACTGAGTACCGCTGCGTAATCAGCCGCAGTAACTGGAGTAATCTGAAGTCTACTTTTTTATTATAAAACTTTGGGGGCATTCAGGCTCGTCCAAACCGTTCTATTCTATAATGAAGTCCTTCAAATCTACAAGAATAACTTTATGTTTTTTTTATTTAGTTTTTATTTTTGTGTATTTTAACTTAGATGCTAATTCTACACTAATAACTTTATGTGTTTTCGCCACAAATTATAGTATTGCATAATCTGGTGGGATTCACGAAGCTCTTGATATCTCAAATGCCATTTAAAGACACTACAGGGATATTCCAGGTCAGCTAAACTACCTTAGAGTTGAGGACTGCAGGTCTACACTCGTAACAACAGCCATAGTTGCATATTTATTCGTTGTTACTGGACCAATCTGAAGTCTACTTTTTTATTGTAAGCCTTTGGTTCATTCAGGTTCATCCAAACTGTTCTATAATGAAGTCCTTCAAATCAACAAGAATAAATTTATGTGTTTCCACCATAAATAATAGCATAGCATAATCTGCTGAGATCCGTGAAGCTCTTGAAATCTCAAATGTCATTAAGAAACACTATGGGAATGTTCCAGGTCAGCCAAACTATCTTTGAGTTCAGAACTTCAGGTCTACACTCGTAGCATCAGCTATATCTGACATACTGAGTAACGTTTATTAATCAATCGCGGTGTCTGGACCCACCTGAAGTCACAATATATTATTGTGAATCTTTGGGATATTGAGGGTCGCCCAAAATATCTTTAAGTTTAGTTCTTGATAGTAACAGTAGTTATTCTCACAATGAATTCCAAACTGTAATCCCTAATCCCCCTGGTATATCATGAGCCATTTGAAGATAGTTTTGAGATATTCCAGATCAACAACACTACTCTGGAGACCATAGCTTCAGGTCTGCACTTGTGATATTAGCTTTGGCCTCGACGTTAAGTAGTGTTACATAATCCACTGTAAAGCAGTTAAAAGAACAAAAAGCGTTGTTATGTATATTTGGGATATACATTTGGGCTTCCTTACTGTTATGACACTTATGTAGTTGATATGAACATGTGACTTTCAGAAGACTTATTGGATATTATAGATTACAAACCGTAGCTTTTAATGAAAAAAGTTATCAATACACCCGTAGACATATGAATCTAAACTCAAGAACAGTTTGAACGACCTAGCATATCCCGACTGATTCGATATTGTATTTTATCATTTCAGAAAACTTACTGGACATGATAGATTACAAATCGTAGCTTTGTATAATGAAAGAAGTTACCGTTACATCTGTAGACTTAACTCAAGAACAGTTTGGATGACCTAGAATACCCAGACTGATCTGATATTGTCAAAAAACCTTTCAGAAGACTTACTGGACATGATAGATTACAAAGCGTTGCTTTGTATAGTGAAAGACGTCACCGTTACACCTGTACACTTTAGGATCTAAACTGAAGAGCAGTTTGGATGACGTAGGATATCACGAATGATCTGATATTGTCTATTAACCTTTCAGGAGACTTACTGAACATGATAGCTTACAAATCGTAACTTTGTATAATGAAAGAAGCTACCGTTACACCCATAGACTTAAGGATCTAAACTCAAAAATAGTTTGGATAAAAATATATTTTTAATAATATTTTACCGTCTTTATGGTATTGACCACCAAAACTACAGAAAAAACGTAGGAAAAACTCCATAATAACGCTTGGAAAAATTCCGGGTTCAAAGGTTTAAAAGGGTTAATAAGCTAACGCCCTAATCTTAGGAGGTTACAGAGGAATTTCATGGTGTTTCAAGGCATTTGGGGGTATTTTCGGGGGGCTTCCAGGAAGTATCAGTGATCTTCAAGGGATTTCAGAAGGGCTAAAGGGACCATGAATAATGCTCATAGAGCTTCAAACGCTCACTAGTTATGCTTGTATATTAGGGTGGCCCACACTTATATGAAAAACAAAAATATCGAAAAATGCCAAGTCTTACCTCCTAAAACAGTTGTTTTGAACTACCAGAAGCTACATTCAAAATTTGAGCAAAATCGGTTGAGCTTAAGGGAGCGCTCAAAACGCTTGAAGTTTGTATGGGAAAACTTGGCCAAATGTATGCAGAAATTTTAAGTTTTCGAATTTCGCCGCTAGGTGGCGCTGTAAGCGTTCAATTATCAAACCTTTTGGAATTATTGTAGGTGACTATATGCCAAGAAACTTTGTCGAAGACCGCAAAGTGATCCAACGTCTGTGAAAAAAGTTATACCCTAGGTAAAATGAGGATAAACTTTATTATTGTTTTTCCAATACATGTAAAGGATTATATCAATAATGAAATCTCAATACTTTGCCTCACTTTGCCTAGGGTATAACTTTTTTCACAGACGTTGGATCACGTTGCGGTCCTCGACAAAGTTTCTTGGCATATAGTGACCTACAATAATACCAAAGGGTTTGATAATTGAACGCTTACAGCGCCACCTAGTGGCAAGATTCGAAAACTTAAAATTTCTGCATACATTTGGCCAAGTTTTCCCATACAAACTTCAAGCGTTTTGAGCGCCCCCTTAGGCTCAACCGATTTTGCTCAAATTTTGAATGTAGCTTCTGGTAGTCCAAAACAACTGTTTTAGGAGGTAAGACTTGGCATTTTTCAAAATTTTTATTTTTCATATAAGTGTGGGCCACCTTATTGTATATACTGATTTTTGCTCAAAGGTTTCGCCATTTGCTTGCACTGTTACTATTGTAATCATTAAAGTTGAGTAGATATCTCTGCCAAATGAATATTGAGCACTACTGTACAACCGCTTCGCAGAAACACACTTTACTCAAACGATGTATTCAACCTGAACTCATGCGACACGCCAGCGCACTCTTCATCCAAAATAAAACAAACAACGTGCGCACATTTTCCGCAAAACCGCAATATACGTGATGCTCCACACCAGCACACACCTTCCTCTTCGCGTAAACACACGCTACCACCTATCTCTCGCGGGTCTATTTTATTCTAATTAGACGCAGCACGTGCGCGTTTTCCTCGTACCACGCACGGGTTTAATCCAGGTCGCGTTCAAGCCAAGAAAGAAAAGAAAGAACGTAAAACGTGAGTCGCGCCCGACGACACTAGTGCAATCGATCCCGAATGGAAACCCGAACCGAAGAAGACGACCTGGTTCTCGTCGACCGCTCCCGCTCCGTAGGCAAGCGTGCTTGGCTTAGTACTGATCTAGTGGGCGACGGGAGTTGCCTAGGGAACCGATATACTGCGTTCTACCTAGACGGCTCTGGGTTGTTGTTGTGGTACGGTTTCCAAAACATACGCGTGCGCACCACGCGGCGACGCGCACCCGCGTTGCGTTTCTACGGAGCCGTTCCCATGGTTTTCGCTGTTGGTTGGATGACTGGCAGCGGCCTGCTGCCATTTGGATTGCGCATGCACCGAGGGTTTATTCACTCGCGCTCTTGGTTGAAACGACGACGATGCGATGCCGCCGTCGCGCCGCGACGACGACTTTGAAGGTATAGGTCTAGGTACGGTTTGGATTAATACTGGCTTAAGCCGGGATAGGTATTGGGGATATCCCATGATTTTATGCTGTGATGGGTGCGACTGAGGCAGGCATGCAGTGAAGACAGGGAATGTTACGCAATGTTTGCTGGTGAACGAATGAAAAATGTACTTTTTTATACAGCTATGCAAAAAATACTTTGTAATATCAGATGGAGAAGTACCATCAAGATGGAAGCGAGATTTATACAAACGGGGTTGAAAAGCTTCTATGAAGATACTCATTAGATAACTTTCACGTCTTCAGAGTACTATTTACCACTTATATCAAGTTTTTTGAATTTTATGTAGACAACCGTGCCATCACATACCGTACTCTCACTATCCATGGTCACTAGTGACCTGGTGGTGTAGTCTTGATTTGCCGAATTTATTGGGCTGCTCTAATATAAAAATCGCACACGTCTGACCGAAAGACATCATTCGTTTGTCATCAACTCCCCAGTTGAGATCATCTGTCCCGAAGTCACTGGAGCGTGATTTATTCGATTAAGGCGTTTTAAAAAATGAAGGTAATTAGATACGGTAACCTTGCTGTTGGTTGTTAACTACCTCTACTGAATCTTCAATATGTTTCTATTTTGTTACTTACAGGCGTTCGTAGTGCTATCCATGGCTCTGGCCATCGCATCCAGCGCGGCTGTTGACGATTCCGCCAAGAAGGAGAAACGTGGACTCTGGGAACTGGGCTACGGCCACGACAACTTGGACCTGAACAACCACTACGACCATCACCATCTGGATTTCGACCACCACCACAAAGAAGTCAACCACGTTTCGACCACCATTACCAAGAAGGTCCCAGTCCCGTACCCAGTCGAGGTCGAGAAGCACGTCCCCGTGGAAGTGAAGGTCCCCTACCCAGTGCACGTCGAAAAGAAGGTCCCGGTCTACGTCGAAAAGCAAGTCCCGGTGGTCGTTGAGAAGAAGGTCCCCTACCACGTTGATCGCCCAGTTCCCTACCCAGTTGAGGTCAAGGTCCCAGTCGTCCACAAGGAATACGTCGAAGTGCCCAAGCCATACGCAGTTCATGTTGAGAAGCCCGTTCCAGTGATCGTCCAGAAGCCGGTGTACGTCGAGAAGCATGTCCCAGTGACCGTGCACGTCAAGGAGCACCACCACAAGAACAAGCACTGGGGACTGTTCTAAGCGATTGATGATTCGTTATTAAAATAGTATGCATGGAAGATATAGATAAGTAAATAAATATTCTAAAAATAGAGTTACTTTTGAATTACACTTAGATATTTATCCTCGAAGTTTTGTTAATCAAACAACTTCCTCATAGAGTATACTATAGTTTTCCTGTCGACTTCTCCTTGTGTATGACAATGTAGCTTTGGTTATCCTCATTAACCAGTAAGGTTCCTATCTAGAATCGGACTGTTGCCACATATTCTGTTTCCGTTGAGACGAATTAACGCACTTCTGTTACCTTGCAGCCCGGATGCAGTGATGGTACAGTCTCTCCGATTTTGAATACGAAACGAATGTTGAGCTTAAGGTCAAATATATCGATAACCTGCATAGACAAAGCTTTCAAGATCCATCGAGTTCTAGCATCGACGCCGCCGTTGATGTTAGGTACCGTAGAGTTCTCTTTGCTTCGACCCAATCCGCTTCAGACGGATCGCTGACTGCGCTACAATCGCAATATCGGGTTTGGTGCATAGCACAACCTAGAACAAATAGTTAACAAGGCTTAGATAGCACTTGCCGATGAAAGTTTTTGTCGGCATTGTATTAGCTTGGAGTGCCCATAGCGGCTCAATCGCTCACACGCATCTTTGACTGGACTCGCCACGAACAAACTGACGTACAGTACGTCAATAATGAACTCTATGCTCTTAGTAAGGTCAGGTGACACTGACTTGAAACGGCGAATGGGCAAATGTCTTTCGTCTTATAAAACCGTGACGTGACCTTAAAATACGTTTCTGACCTGTACCAGGCTTAGGCAACTAACTGGGTGGATGTAGGTGGATGAATGTCGTGATTGTTCTTACGTTAGCACTAAATACACAAATTGATAGTGATGTAGGTTCAGATGAAAACTTTCATC
Source organism: Aedes albopictus (assembly GCF_035046485.1). Lineage (NCBI taxonomy): Eukaryota > Metazoa > Arthropoda > Insecta > Diptera > Culicidae > Aedes > Aedes albopictus. The sequence continues at coordinate 21,692,260 of NC_085137.1, forward strand.
CGGCTCTGAACCCAGTCCCCATTACGGCCTGGGCCAACCTCCGGGTAGCCTCCCTGCTTGCATATATAACCAGGATCACTGGTGACCACATATATAACCAGGATCACTGGTGACCACTTTATTTGCAGCGACGGCTTTCGGCTCTAAGGAGGACTCAATAGACTCAATGACTACCAAATCCATAAACCATTTGATCGAGAGTGGAGAGGCAGAGGGAACAGCGTTGAACCCGCTCTCTCAAGGAGGACTGGCGAGATTGCCACTACAAGGGGCTGATATATCCACCAGCGTGCAGGTGACAGGAGGTTCAACAAGTGGAGCACGAGGCGGTGCAGCGCCAGCTGAGGAAGGGCAGATGACCTGCGTGGACTCCTGGCCAAGAAGGAGTATGATCTCCTGGTCGAAGAAAGAAGTGCGGCTGATGTGAGCAGGAAGGGGCGGGCTACCCAAACGTGCAGCTTGCTCTTTGCTGGCAACGCGACGATGTAGCACAAACATGCAGCTCGCCAGAGCCGTAGCAGAGGTCAAACCTTCGTACGGCTCGAGCTGCATGGCCGAAACCTCCTGAGAAGACGCGGCTCAAGAAGCGGCCAGCAGATGCGGGTGGAAAGTTAAAGAGGAAGAAAGAGGCGGCCAGTCAGTGGCGCAACGCGCAAGGAGCAGGGAAACCAAGCACCAGGAGCCCAATCCTAAGAGACAGGGGACCGACCTGACCAAGGGAAGGAGAACCCTTAGGTTACGGTTGCAAAGAAGAAGTTGAGAAAAGTGAAACCAGCTCGCAAGCGTGAACGGAGCAACGCGCTAGTCTGGATACCTACGCCGAGGTGCTGGGGGCCATGCGAGGCGAAAATCGTCTTTCGCCACTGGGCGCGGCACACTAGAACTGGAGAGATGATGCTACTGCTGAAGAAAGAGGTGGCCAAGACATGCACCTTTTACAAGGCACTAGATCAGGAGGTATTGGCCGAAAAAGTGCAAGTGAGAGCGCTAACGGCGGAGGCGACTCTCCAGTGTAAAAACCTGGAAGAGATCACCGACGCAGATGAGCTCGCAGCCGCACTTAATCAGCAGTGTGAGGTACATGCACCAAGTGCATCGATCCGCCTACGAAATGGTCCGGCAGGCACGCAGTTCGCCAAAATCTAGCTCCCGTAGGTGAGGTGAACAAGGCGACTGCAGTCGGCAAGATCAAAAAAGGCTCGTCAGTGTGGCCGCTTATCATATACGCGCTGTGTATGTAGAGGCGTGTTTCAAGTGCTTCGAGAAAGGACACAAGTCGTGGGCGTGTGACGGCACCGACAGGAGCAAACTCTGCAGGAAGTGAGAAGTGGAAGGCCACATAGCCACGGAATGCAACTCGGTGAACGAAGGTCACATGACGGGCCTAAATGTCCAGACACGCGAGGAGGTTACACAGCTAAACCTGAACCACTGTGAACCCGTACAACAGTTGCTGTGGCAGTCAGTCCCGGAGTCAAGTACAGACTTCGCTCTAATATCTGACCCATACCGCATCCCTCCCGATAACGGGAACTGGGTAGCCAAGCTATCGGCCATCTGTACAACCGGTCGTTTTCCGGTCTAAGAAATTATTTCCACGTCGCACGAGGGCTTCTCAATAGCGAAGATCAACGGGGTGTACTACTGCAGTGCTCCCCCAGGTGGCCGCTAGACCAGTTCTCGTCTATGCTGGATTTGCTATCAAGCGCACTAGTGGGATTAAGTCCCGTGGTCATCGGTGGACACTCCAACGCCTGGGCGGTTGAGTGGGGTAGCCGCTTGATCAACGCGAGAAGCTAAGCTCTTCTCGAAGCTATGGCTAGACTGAACGTGGATGTCACAATCGTAGTCGTTACCAGTGCACAGTGTATTATTCAAAAATTGAAAATCTAAAATAACACGTATACATGAAAAGCAATCCAGAAGAGCTTTCTAAATGCAAAAACCACAAAAACGATAGACGGTAGACCCTACGACCCTTGAAAAAGGCCAAATCTCTAGGCCGAAACGTCGGGAATGTAGATAAAAATCGTTCTTGATTCAAAGACTGAGAAAGCCATCCCCCTTTCCGTAGGCGACAAAAAAAACTTACAGTAGGAACGGTGCAGAGTCCATCATTGATGTGACCTTCTGGAGCCCGAGTCTAACAATGGATACACGCTCCGCACAGTGGCCATCTGGCGATTCGATACAGTGTGGGACAAGGAGAAAGATGGTCATAGCCGAAGGTCACCGTCATAGGGGATGGCTGACCTCGCGCTTCGCCATTTGTGGAGTGATTTTTTATGGTAACACCGACGATCTATCCAGAGATGATCTAGTCGGAACCCTAAGCCGTGTTTGTGACGCCGCATGCAAAGGGATCCCAGCATAAATGGACACAAACCGGTATACTGGTGGTGTCCAGAAATCGTAGAAGACCGCGGATCCTGTCTGAGGGCTAGAAGGAGCATGCAAAGAGCTCGTACCGGGTAAAATGGAACGAATTGAGGCCTACAGGGCGGTCAAACTAACACTGAATAAAGAGATTAAGGCACGTTAGCAGGCGTGCTTCGAAAATCTCTGCCACGACTCTGGGATGATGCCTACAGAGTAGTCATGGCCAAAACAAAGAGCGCGTCAGCACCCCCAGAACGCTGTTCCTGCGCCATGATACAATACCATGGGCCCCCGTACCCTATAGCCAAAACGGTCATAGCGAGGTAGCCTCGGTGACGAACGACGAACTCATTGCAATAGCGAAATCGCTTAAGTTGAACAAGGCTCCGGGTCCGGACGGTATCCCGACATTAGTCATCAAGACGTCCGTCGAGACTAGCCCTGACATGTTCAGAATGGCTATGCAGATGTACCTAGATAGAGGCGAATTTCCGGAAAGGTGGAAAAGGTTCTACTTCTCGAACCCGGGAAGCCACCTGGCGACCCGTCGGCATACATACCTATCTGTCCTCTTGACACCACCGGAAACAGTTGGAACGGATAATTCTGTCGAGGCTGATGGTCTATACAGAAAAATACGATGACTCTGGCCTCTCGGATACCCAGTTCGGCTTCCGGAAGGGTCGATCGACGGTGGATGTTGCTAGGGCTGTAACCAAAACGGTCGAGAAAGCATTCCAAAAGAAGCAAAAAGAAATCGACTATTGCGTGGTCGTCACGCTTGATGTAAAGAACGCGTTCAATCGCTCCAGCTGGACCGCCATCGAGAGCGCCATACACCATCTAGGAATCCCGGTTAGCCTATGCCGGATTCTGGAGAGCTACTTCTAGAATAGAGTGCCAATCTATGACTCCGAGGAAGGCGAGAGGAGCTACAACATCATCGCGGGGGTACCTTAGGGCTCCATCCTGGGCCGACTATTATGAAACGCGGCGTAGCGTATTGAGGCTCACGATTCCACCAGGCGTACAGCTGATTGGATTTGCCGATGATATTACCCTCCCCAAGCAGCACCTGCAACAGTGCAACATCATCCAAAATGTGGCTTTCTATGCTGTGGTCTAAGAAAGTTGCAAAATAGGCACACGCAACTTCCATCTTGTCGGTTGAGTTGCATTTAAACTTCGAATATCGTTAAGTGGCGGCTTTGTTTCATAGAAATCATAAATAACATCGTGTTTGACATCGATTTATAAAGATGGAGCTTACATATTCCTCACAAGTGACAATACAGTCAGCTTACATTAAATGTGCTATTTAACACACATGAACACACATGAACTGAAGCAACTGGGGGTCATGATCGAAGGCAAGCTGAAATTCGGTGGCCGCGTGGGAAAAGCCAAGCATGGCGATTATGGCATTATCGAAGATGATGTCAAATTGCTCTGTAGTAGTCTCAAGCAATCGTTAGTTGCTCGCGACAGCAGCGGTCTTCATACTACGGTACGGCAACGTTGCGTGCTCGAAAGCGCTAGTGGTTAACCGAAACGTGAAGCGACTCGAGAGTACCTCGAAGGACGCGGTATGTGTGCTAGCAGGCATGATGCCCATTGCCCATAGCACTAGTGGTGGCAAAGGACGAAGAGTGCTTCGAGCGACACGGCACAAGAGGCGCAAGACGGATCGCCAGAACATCGTCAATGTTGAAGTGGGTATAGGATTCCTCCAGCAAGGGTAGCTCTGTAGGGGCCTGGTGAAGAATATCAATAAACAATATGGTGATATTTTTTAAACCAAGTTTTAACCTTAAAAAAAAATGAAAACCAGTTTCATTCAACAACATGCTCATTTATTCATCCATCTCTCTCATTCCTACGTCAAAGGATCACAGACCGCTTAGAACAGTCCCCAGTGCTTGTTCTTGTGGTGGTGCTCCTTGACGTGCACGGTCACTGGCACATGCTTCTCGACGTACACAGGCTTCTGGACGATCACGGGAACGGGCTTCTCAACATGAACTGCGTACGGCTTGGGCACTTCGACGTATTCCTTGTGGACGACTGGGACCTTGACCTCAACTGGGTAGGGAACTGGGCGATCAACGGGGTATGGGACCTTCTTTTCAACGACCACTGGGACTTTCTTTTCGACGTAGACCGGAACCTTCTTCTCGACGTGCACTGGGTAGGGGACCTTCACTTCTACGGGGACGTGCTTCTCGACCTCGACTGGGTATGGGACTGGGACCTTCTTGGTGATGGTGGTCGAAACGTGGTTGACTTCTTTGTGGTGGTGGTCGAAATCCAGATGGTGATGGTTGTAGTGGTTGTTTAGGTCCAGGTTGTCGTGACCGTAACCCAGTTCCCAGAGTCCGCGCTTCTCCTTCTTGGCGGAATCGTCAACTGCCGCGCTGGAGGCGATGGCCAAAGCCATGGACAGCACTACAAACGCCTGTGGATGGTTTGTAATTGATAGTAAACTGATTAATGTGCGATTAAACAGATTGTTAGGTTACTTACCTTCATGTTGGATGTTACCCTGAGTGGATTATTGGATCGAACTAAGCCGATGAGATGACTTGAAGCGAGTGATACCAAACAGTTGACCGTCCGATCTTTTTATATGTTTCTTTTGAAATCGGTTGCATTGCCGCAGTAATTTATTGTATTTATTAGTGGTTTGTCTCTCCCACTTGGTTGTTTTTTTTTTTTTCGGAAAATGTGGAAGCAAAGCCGTTGCCAAGTAAAAACGGAATCGTTTCATATTGGAAACGGTTTTTGAAGGTTGCCATCGATTACGGTCGTGCCGTACTCATGTTTCACCTGCACTAGACAGACGACAATCGATAAAATGAATTAAAAAGCACTTTACAAGTGCGTGACAAATGTCACCACCGTGTGTGCACCGAACAATCTGTAATTTTCACATAAACATTTATCATTCGACACGTTCTGTGCTGTTGGTCGTGGATGGCCCTTCAAATTCCACTGAGCACACACGCACGGCGAAATCCGATTTATTCGAGTTTGGTTCCTCATTCCGCAACTGGAAAGGGATTGATTGATAAATTGTAAAACAAATATTTCATATTGAATGGTTTGCTGTTCAACAACAGGCATTCAACGGGACGGGGTAAATATTTTGAACAATCACGGTGGCCATGACGGATCGTTGCGTTGCTCAGGTTACGTTGATTAACGTTATTTTGGGTGTAAATTTTAATTTGGAAAATTGCTGCAAAAGGGAAGCAAAACATCGAAAAAACCATCAATTATGTAAAATACTTTCACGGGAAAAAAATGGTTCATTCTGAAAAACAGCTCCACGGTATAATTATGTTGTAATCTGGGAAGCGGTTGTTGTGTGAAACAAAGGACAAGAATGCCAATCTCTGTGGTAACTGGCAATCGTGATGATGATAATGTTTGGTCAACCCACTTCCCGTTTCACATAAGCCTGGAATGTGGTTGATATGCGTTAAGAATAATTTGAACAGATTCATCGTTGGCAAATTTTCAGCCAGTAGCAGCTTTTGTATGGTGGTTTCGGTAGAATCCTGTTATGCAAATGACGTGCCAAGCAATTTCACTTAATTTTTGATGATATGATAACTTGCTATTAACGATGTAATAATCGATCTTGTGAAACTTTGAAACTCTCGGTTCTTCTTCGCGTTTAAAAATAACTCCACTGTTACTCAACCCTTTAACCTTGTCGTTGCTCTGGTTTTCTCTTACACACAAACCGATCCAATACATAATTTATAGGATTTCCGAAGAAACTTCCTGTATCGGTATCGGCTGAATTGAATGCCCTACCGCATTCGGACGTCGCAGTGTCATACCTTGAATTTACATATGGTTTCACCCACCACCGCATTTCGGGAACCCAACAGAGAACCGAAAGATCAACAAACAAAAGCACCAACAACAAAGCATAGATAGTTTGTCTTCCTTCTATAGCTGGTTGGTCTGAGTCTGAGGAAGAAAGAAAAATGGAAAACAAAAACAGAAACACCAAACATTAAACCGGCGGCGTCGCATCATGTGGCGGAGGAACTAGAGGAGGAAGAGAGTGTTTCTGGCAAGCGAGCGCCACACCGTGAGTCGTGTGCCGTTCTAAACATACCTTTCTTCCTCCTGCATAATGGATCGAGACTGAAGTCGGGATCGTTGATCGAAGTAGGCATAGGCGTATGAAAATAGTCGATTTTTAAGGCAACCACCAAAGCTACTAGGTACGAGAGATCTGGCACGAGAGCAGAGTTGAAGTGATTCTAGAATCTCTAGAATCTCGAATAGGGTGATATGCAGTAGATACAAAATAATGGTTATAAATCCAGCATTGGTCTACAAGACAGTGTGTTGAAAACACACAGACAAACGTAGAAAATGGATCTTGAAGTTCACACATTACATTAAGTATCGTCGTTGGGGGTGACAATGGGTCAGAGGAGCGAGATTGGGTCAAAACATTATCTGACCCAAATTGCGAATATCGAATCAAATATTTTATGGTGTCAACCTCGTAGTTGCCAGCAGTTTCTTTCGAAAAATTAGGTTTCTTGAGCAATTAGTAAAATGTTGATAAATTATCGAAAAAAGCTTGAAAATAAGGCCTTTTTGAAATGCCGCTTCTAAGGCTGGATGACACATCACACTTTTAGGTGGTTTGATACTTTTTAGAATCTCACACTCTTTGCCATTATTATTGTAAAGTAGTATCAACTTTAACCAGCACTTTATTAACTTACATTGTTGTCAATGCGGAACCAATTCGGTTCCCATGACCTATTCCCACCCTCTCGAAGGGGTGAGAATGGGTCAATTTTCATACACATGTAATTTTAAGGAAAATTCCTTTCTCTCCACAGAAGTAATGAATCAACCCAACTGGCAAAGAAGATAAATGAAGCACAAGGAAATCAATGAGAACTGGTAAGATCGTTTCATATACATCGCCTTTAAAACCAACTAAATACGCGCCAGAATCAGAAATGTTTTTTTTGATTCAGGAAGTATGATCTCATCTCAGATATCCATTTGATATGTGGATGATATCATGCGGGGCTTATTGTACATGAAAATGACCTCAGAATGCACGTGTAGGAACAGGCATCCTCGAAATGGATTGTTGGATTTGCAATAGAGCTATCACCTTCCATCTCCCGGATAAAAGTTGTTTACATATGTTTGATACAAAATATGAAAAAAAAAACACAAATGTGTAAACAAATTTCTTGCATAAAAGCACTGCCGGTCCGTGGGAGATGGATTGTACGTACACACACACACACACACACACACACACACACACACACACACACACACACACACACACACACACACACACACACACACACACACACACACACACACACACACACACACACACACACACACACACACACACACACACACACACACACACACACACACACACACACACACACACACACACACACACACACACACACACACACACACACACACACACACACACACACACACACACACACACACACACACACACACACACACAGACACACATGTAGTTTTAAGGAAAATTGACGAACTCTGAATATTTTTTCATCAATTGTGCACTTTATCAAGCAAAGAAGCAAAAGTTATTGAACAATGAATGTGGAAGTATGCATGTTCTGATCCATTATCATCCCCAACGGCGGTATTTTAGAAATGTGAGATTTCAACGAAGTTCACAGAACCATGCTTTGACACACAAATAGAACTACAGAAATTATTGAAGGAATCCCGTGAGAAACTTTAGTCTAGAGAAGTTCCCGGATAAATCCCTTGGGAAGCGTCCATAAATGACGATGCATTTTTTTGGCCTTCTTTTTACTCGTCTTCCCCCTCGTAGCATATTTTTACATAACTAATACATGGCTCATCATGTATTAGTTATGTATCGTCCCCCTAAACTGCTACGTCATTTATGGATGCTCCGTAGATAATTTCTGAAGGAATCCCTATGGCAATCTCCGAAATCCCTGAAAGTATTCCTAGAGGAAATCTTGAGATAATTCCAAGGAAAAATCCAAAAAAAATCAATGGAGGAATTCCTATTAATATCTTTGATGAAATTCCTGTTAGGTTATAGATAAAATTCCTGAAAAAAAATCTACGGAGAAATTCCAAATGACTAGAGAGAAATTATTGAGTTTCTTAAATAATACCAAGAGATACTCCTGTGGGAAAACCACGAGGAAATCCTGGAAGAATCTCAAGAGGAAATCTATAGAAGAAACACATTTCTTGAGGAATTCCTGAAGGAATTTCAAGAGGAAATGTTGAAAGAATCCCTATGAAAACCACTAGGTAACTTTATCGATGAATCCACGGGGTAATTTTCAGAGGAGTTAATGGAGAAATCCCAACAACTTTTTTTGGATACATCCCAAGAGAAAAAAATCCTGCAGGAATTCCAGCAATAATTTCTGGAGGAATCCCTGCAGGAGTTTCTATATGAATCCCAAGAAAAACTGCTGGCGGTATTACTGGAGGAATACCTGTAGAAAATCTTCGAGACATATCTGAACAGTTTCTCATAAAATTATCCAGGCGAATTCCTGGAGGAGAACCATCAGATTCTTCCTGGAGAATCACAGCAAGAACTTTTGAAGAAAACCCACCACTAATTGCTGAAGGGTTCTCGATAGTTATTCTGGGAGAAATCAATCAAATTGATCAATGATGTAATCAATCTGTTATTAACTTTTATAACAAATAAAACTGAAGAAAAAACAATACACACGTAATCTTGATAGTGTAAAGTATAATTGTTTACGAAGGAAGTCTATGAGCACAATTTTAATGTAAATTAACAGACTTCAAAACGAATAAACAATGAAATTCGATTTATTTGTCAAATAGATTTGAAACTAAGCACTTTTCAAAAATCTTGTAAATCAATGGATTAATCATGACCGAAGTAACATCTGGAATTTAATTTTCTGCAAAAAAAATGTTGGTAGTTAGACTGCCGACATTATTTTAACAACATATTTTGAAAGAACACTGCCCATTACCGCATATTTGACGTTAGCGCCACTGTAGTTTTCAACAAACTTTTGAAATTTGAACAATGAATAATGAAAAATTTAAGGATTCTTTTCACGTCGACATCTAGCTAGTGATTAGATCTTGTGCTCTATTGAATAAAACTGGTCACACTTACGCACATGCGATAGATATTAGCTTGTGAATGCTGACATTGTCAATGGTGGTTACGTGAACTATGCGATCATGGGCAGAACAGTATATGATGAAAGAAGGGAAAACATCTATGAAGATTTCTACTCGACTCTGACCCATAGGGGTACTAGAACAGTTGAACACAAAAACAAACAAAAAATCAATAATAAATATAGCAGTAGTCAAATTATAGAAGATCGAGCAAATGATTAACTGAACAGTTCAACTTGGAAGAACGGCGAATGTTTGAAAGAAGGGAAATCTTATTATAAAAGAGAGGTTATAAATCAGGTCAAAAATAGAGTGCTGGGTCATTAATCAGACGGCCTACTGACTCATTCGACCTTATGGACTTCGGTCTAGCAATCCATTCGGGTTAACGTACTTCGTCCAGACGTTCTTTGGATTAGCGTACTTTGTCCCAATGACCGTAATCCCCTTGTTGCGCATTGGAGTTATTACGGCCCACGTGTGCTACGTCATCGTGGTGAGCATCAGCTAATGTACAAAGAATGCTAAATGGCAGATTCAATACTCTTTTCGGAGAATAGTATGATAGTAACATTTGTTATTATTATGTTATTATACTATTTAGTAATAATTCGTCAATAACAAGTTTTACAATGATAGCATATTTTGTAATTTATGTGTCATTCTGAGCTATTCATAAAGAATTAAAGAATTGCAAATTTAGATATGATGACAAAATATGTTATTCTTTAGTTATTGGTTTGATATTCACCTCTATCCGGATATACTTTATCGAGTTTATCTTTACGTTAATGCAACATTATTCATACGCCTATGCGAGTTAAACTGTCATAATAACATAAAGTACTAAGTGAAGTCGTAAGCTTTCGCGAATGAGTTATGTTCATCGCAATAAAACATTGGAATTCCACTTTTGTTTTTGCGAAGTAGTCATACCCTGAGACGAGACTGGACCACGGGCTTCTTATTGTTCTTCTTTTCTTCCAATATGTTTGTTGTTTACTTTTGTTTCGCTTCGATTGTCGTTCGGGCTAGTGTTGCCAAACATTATAAGTGGCTTCAAATCGAACATTTTTAGTACGGTAAATATCATAGTAGTATTTTATTGAGGTAATGTGGAATATAGTACGAATCGAACATAAATGAGGAGAGTCCATACATTTTTTCATGAGTTAAATAAGACAGGCAAAGGCACGGAGGAACTTTGGAGATAACATTCATAGTTTGATTGATTGTCCATAGTGTGTTCGAAATTCAAAACTAATGAAGGCTTACTTCTAAATCGTTTCCAAATATGTATAAATCTGTGGTGACAATACTTTAATGCTGAAGCAAGATTTTTTTTTCGAAATCAATCACATAAAGTTGTGTTTAGAAAAACAGCGGCAAACGTCAATTTTCATACAAAAATAAATGAAATGGCTTTAATTTTCTTCCGTGTCAATAATTTTAGGTTATGTCAAAAGTTTTGCAAAGCCAATCATTAAAGTATTAAACGCTCAAAATTTCATTGCATTCAGCTCATTGAATCCGGAGATACACCAAATCAAAGTAGGCTTTCTGATAATTATGACTTTTTTCTAGCATCTTTCTAACTTCATGTAGAATAGCCCGATCTTTCCCAAATTTGGACCATTGCAACACAACTAGTTTACCAACTTACAGTAAAAATTTTAGATTTTTTGATGGACTTTTCAAAAAGTTACAACTAGTTGACCATTTCTTGAGAAGTAAAAATTTTGCCTGGCTCGATAATTTTGTCTATTCCCTGTATTTAGTTCAAGTTTTGATGACGAACTGTAAATGTCTCAAAAACTAAACATTATTTTTGAAGCATCAGCCAATATATTTAAAATACACGGGAAAAAATTCGTTGCTGGATCCATGACTAAAATGTTATGAAATCATAAAACTTGTCGCTTTATGATATTGTAAATACAAGTCATGATATCGTGACGTTAAAAACGATTATCATGAATAATAATAAATGATTCCATCAACAAAAGCCATGGCCGTCAAAAGCGTTATGAAAAAATTAAGCTCGTTTTCATAAATTGAATACCATAAAGCTGAGTCATGGTAGCATGGCTCTGAGTCATAAAACTATGACGCTGAGTCATCTCAACCAGACGCTGAGTCGTATAAACATAACGCAGAGTCATAAAATCATGAATCACAACAAACGAATTTGGGCACTGTAAGCGTTACGCAAACCCTCGCGCAGAATCATCTACGCCATTTTTGTCACTTCTGTCAAGGCGCCTTTTGTGAGCGGCAGTGTTTTCCGGTGAGATTTTTTTTTGGTTTTCGAAAAAGTGTAGTGAATTGTTCTTACTTAAATAGAAGTAAACTATATAATTATTGAACTACATTCCAGAAGTTGAAAGTGGAAAAACTCCATATTCCGGCACAAAACTCCGGCCAGCTTCATCAGCAGCAGAACAATCAAGCTCACGCATAATTCCGGCACAAAATTTTGGCTAAATGCATGACGTAATCTATGGACGCCCCCTATGTCTATGGACCATTTCACGAGACGGTGCAGAACAACTGATCGCTCATTTTATGAATGAAAATTGGACAGTATGGAGCCAGGTCATTTTGACGGATCTCACATGAGCAAAAAAAGGTCGGCAAACTGCAAGAAAATTGTTCGTCTCTTTCTTGCATGTGTGTGATCTGTCAAAATGACCTGGCTAATGTCAAACATTTCGAGGTAAGGTTTCGTGGTGTAATGAAGAATAGACTTGCGTGGTGTAATGAAGAATAGACTTTGTTTTTTTGCAGCCAAACAAGACAAAAGAAATCTCAAAAAGTGCAGCCAAATGACAAATACCAGAATAATAAAAATTACTTCAATATTCAGGAGCCTTATTCATGATTTCAGAGTGCGTGCTTCACGATAACATGACCTTAAATGCCACTTTGCACCAATTAATCCGATAGTATAAATTACAAACACTAGAATCATGCATACTGCTTATGTTTTTATAACATTAGGTAATAAATTTAGAACATGCTTTATGATAACATGACCAGTACTACCATTTTTCGCAAATCGATCCAGTACCATAAATGACAAATACTTGCACCATGAGTAATGCTCAAGCTTTCATAAATTTAGTTCATAGTTTGAGTACGTACTTCATGATAATATGAACCGACTTACCAAATTTCGCTAATAAAACTGGAACCATAAATGACAACTACTACTTCTATGAATACCGCTTCTGGTTTTATGAATCTAGTTAATAGTTCTGGTATTCATGGGCATGATATCATGACTTAACTTACAAATTTTTGTCAATAAATATGAAAAACGTAACGCCAAGGTGACGTTACGGCAACATGAGTCATGAAAGTATGACCTTTTTTGTGGTGTATATTTATAGTCTAGTCTAGTCTAGTCTAGTCTACACATACACAGCCATTCATTGAAAGAATCCTGGAAAATGATGGAATCGACTAATTCCATCATTTTTCTTGTCATTATTAATCCTTGCAGCACATCTGAGATGTATTACAAACATTAAAGCGGCCAGGCCTACTGTGCAGCGTTGTTATTGTTATTGAAATCAAAGAACGGGGACATCTCGTACCAACCGTTCCGTATACGAAGCATGAATATGAAATATTAACGGTGGAAGTGACGTTGCTAAGAAGGTTAATATCACTCCTTGGTCCTTGGAATCCTGGGATGGGACACAGGTATTTACCCCTGATGCCCTGGCCCTTATACCTAGGCTTAAGCGCCTTTACTCGCTCTCTGAAACGAAAAGAAAATACTAATCCCCCCCCCCCTTATTACAGCAATACATATTTCAAAATTGTCAAAACTTATAACATTAAAATTAACATTACAGTACCAAATGATCCCCTTAGAATTGGTATATTATGTTTTGTTTATATTAATAAGCATCAACGTTTTTCGTCGAACTCAAAATAAATTAAATTAGATGAATATGATGCAATTGTGTATAGAATATTATTATTACCTAATTGGATAAACATAGTTGCCAACTACTTGTTTCAAGAGTAGAACTATTGATAAGCAATAAAAAAACTGAATATAAAAAATATTGATTCACAATAAATCCTTGTTTTTTTATTTAGAAAAATTAGAACAACTAGCAATAATATTTATTTAGGCACTTTTTTCTTTTCGAAAATGTTTTCTAAGCAAAGAAATAGTCATGGAAAGTCGTGGGAAGGAAAGAGTTCAACGAGCATGAAAATACGAGTACACTACAAGACAAAAACGAAATAAACGATCAAGGGCTGCAAAACCAAACTAAACGCGATCATAGACCACGTTATTAAAAATATGTGTACAGTTCATTTCAATTGAGACAGAAGTACGGAATCTAAAATCAAAGTGCGATACTACATCAAATCGTTTCGGTATCTTCGCCATACTTATTCTTATGAGCTAATGAATAAGTGCAGTGAAGACACCGGAACGATCCAACGCTAAATCACACTTTCATTTGCAATTCCGCACTTCATCGTCGCAATTTTAACCGCGCAATGCGCAATAAAACTAAATCCTTAAACAGTCTGTAAAAACAATGGTGTCAATATTTAACATTCCTCAATCGGAACAGACTCACCGGATGCCTGAAAATGCTCCTTTTCTACTTCAATACGTCGATGCCTCGTTTCTGTGGTGCATTATAGGGTATATGTACCATTCCTTGGCCTAATTTGCAAGCCGCCTTGACAATTTTGACCATAACTCATGAATTAATAGCACTAGAAATAATATGTTGACCCTATTACACACTCTAAGCAATGTATGTTTCACCAATTGGAAGTTAACTAACGTAAATATTGAAGAATTTACTTAATTAAGTTGAAAAGATTCGATGCGATGGTATGCAATGTTGGTCTATGGTACACAAATTGGCCTATTAGTGGATACAACGTTGGCCTATTGCTTTCCATGCCCTAGAACCACTAATTATCTCATTTTTTCAATATTTCTGCTGAAGTATTATTTCTGTTTGTTCACCAATCTTACTTTCAAATTACATTTTCTGAGCCAAATTTTCAAAAAACTATAAATAAATCGTTTAAACTAAAGTTCTTTCTCAATTTAGTAACGAAAACAATGCAACCCTATTATTGCGTTATATTTTTACAGTCATTGCACACAAAATCTTTCTTCCTGTTCGTTCTTTCTGGTTCTTACGCAATCAATGTTGTTGTCGTCACATTATCGGTATTTTTGGCGTCACTTTACTGATGGGCCAAGATTTGGGTACATAGTGAAAAAAATGTCCTCAATATTCGGCCCACATTCAATTTGTAAAATAATTAGTATTCGTTTAAAACAAATATACAAGTTCAAAATAGCGTCTTTGTCCGTCGCATCAAATGTTCAGTTATTGAGAAGTCAACTCGAAATGTTCCAGAATCACGCCATTTATTATCATGTGTATAGACTACCCACTAAGCCGAAGAATCATGGCGTCTACAAAAGCTAAACAAAGTGACATTTCCATTAAATTTTAATGCTCCAAAGTGCTAAAATTGAAATGAAATGTTACAGTTGTTTGGCGCATAGCTTTTCTGATATCCAGTTATGCGTGTTTGTCTGAGTTTTTGGTTTACGTTGAGATAGGCCGAACGAGGGGACTATGCCAACGAAGCATCCCGATACCCTAGTCCCTCTTTTTCGTCTCCCTACAGTGAATCACCACAAATCACACTCGTTGAACTGCTCGGAATTACCCCTTCTTCATTCACTTAAGATATTTAATCACAACTGCACGAATTGCGCTGCCAAAAGAAAACTTTTTGAAAATTCTTGAAATTTTAAACTTGAATCCTTTTTTTGTGGTGTATATTTATAACATGAAAACACACATTTTACGCGAAACCATGACTCATTTAGCAGGTTTCAAGCAGCGGATTTTTTCCCGTGTAGAGCTTCTCCCAAATTCATCCGATTGAAAAACAAGCAATTAATTCACCGGTACATTTGCTTTTTTATCATAAGTGCCTAATTGTGAATGAAAAAATACAAAAATAATAAACAAACCACGCTTCAATCCTCCTTTATTTTGAGTTGGACTGAATTGGTGACACCCTTCTGAGCAAATAAAACAATAGCGTGATAGCGGTTTTAGAAAGGTAAATTTCTAACTATATTGTCATTAAAACAGATTAATTGTTACGAATGAGAAAATAAGTTCTCTTTCATTATTTTTATTCACATATTTCAAAATGAAAATGTATGCGACTCGTATTTACAATTACTTTTGACAACACTGCCCGCACGCGGTCAGGTGGCAGTTTAAATTTTTTTGCATTTAGCCTTTCTCGTACACTAAGTGTACTGGAAAGGCTATATGTTCACTCCAAAAATGACTTTTTGATAGAAGGCTCGGACAATCGAGTCACATATATAAATCAACTCAGCTCGACGAATTGAGGTGATGTCTGTGTGTGTATGTATGTGTGTGTGTGAGTGAGTATGTGTGTGTACAAAAAAACTCACATCACTTTTTGGCAGTAAACCTCAACCGATTTTAATGACCGACGGTTCATTCTACGCGGCATCTGGTCCCACTGTTTCCTATTGAAAATGCTTCGAATCGGATCAGTGGTTCCGGAGTTATGGCCTTTCAGGTGCTCCGGACCGGTACCCCAGGAAGGGGCCAGATATAAAAATGCTACAAATCCATGCATGCGACACATCAAATAGCGGCTTTTTCGATAATCTGATGAACAGTGTGCAGGAAAATAGCCTTTTATCCAGCAGAGACTACCGGTAGTCTTACGGAATCGGTTCCGGTCCGGCTGCCTCGCCGGAAGTGGCCAAATATAAAGTTGAACACATCAAATCGCGGCTCTTTAAATAACCTGATAAACGATTGCCAAGAAAATGGTTTCAGACCATTTTTGGGGAAACCAGTAGTATTCCGGAACCGGTTCCGGGTTTCCCGCCGCAAGTGATCAAATGCATATAGGAGCCAAACTCATGCATGCGACACATTAAATCACGGCTTTTTTGATAACCTGATGAACGCTTGCAAAAAAAGCCTTTGATCACATTAGAGACTACCGGTAGTGTTCCAGAACCCGTTGTGAATGTCCCGCCAGAATGACCAAAATGTAAAATGTATCAAATCCATGCATGCACATCAATTTTCGGCTTTTCAGAAAACCTGTTAAACAGTTAGCAAGAAACTAGTCTCAGACCATATTTGAGACAATAGGTACAGTCTTGGAACCGGTTCCGGGTATCTCACAGGAAGTGGTTAAAACAGTGAAAATGCAAGCGATAAATATGAGTAAGAGAACAAAATCTTGACGAAACTGAAGCATGCTCATCAAATCACACCTTTTTAAATTCCTGAGGTGTAAATAAACAGTTGAATAGGAGTTGCATGGGAAAATTGAAATTTAATCGCATCAACCTCAAACAAGTTTTTCAATCCCCTTTTGCGTCTAAAATTACTGCGCATAATTTTGATCCGACTGGTTTCTCCTCGCGCTCTGTGATATGGTTCAAATATGAATTGGATTCAGTATGAAAAAAATCACTTGCTTCCATTTTTGGTCAAATTTTATGAATCTAGTAACCAATGATAATAAAATATAGCCTAAAGTGTGCAGAAAAAAGTTTATCGAAGACTGTAAAGTGATTTTTTGTTGTGAAATAAGTTATACTTTAGCTTGTTATTATCGTCTTGGTATTGATCGGCCTCAAGTAATAGTAAAGGTGGCCAAGAAGTCAACTAAGACGTCTGATAATTGCGGTTTTACCGGCTACTTGTATTCTACCGGTCGCTTCAGTATGGCCTCCAAAGTAGCCGTTTTGTAAAAAGAATTACTTAAAAATGAGCTTAAACATTTTTATTGAATGCGCTATTCCTCGATACCACTAGCTACTTAATAACATTCATTTTTGGCAATTAAGGGTCTGTGTCAATTGGTGAATTAAAATTAATTTTCACTTAAATTTGACTGTTCAACACTTAAACTTGGCAGTTCTCCTAAGGAAATAATTATCGAACTGTCAAGTTTAAGTGAAAATTAATTTTAATTCGCCAATTGACACAGACCCTAAGTTGATTTGAAAACGGCTGCTTTGTAACGGCTGCTTTGTAACGGCTACTTAAGTAACCGGTGGAATACAAGTAGCCGGTAAATTCACAATATATTTCAGCTCTGCCTATAGATTGAACCACGGGGGTGCTACGGTGTTGTTGCCGCTTATCATGCACAACCAGAGCTCACTAATTCCGGTATATACCAACATTCACCCAATACAGCAGTGGGAGAAAATGAGGAAAAACGCACTTTGGTGAACAAAGTTTGCGAAAAGAGGTGTTATGTGTCTTTACACAAACGATTCCCTCTCTCTGTAGGAACTTTACCTAAATGTCGACACTCTGAAACTGAAAATTATTAATTAATGCCGCTTTTTCATGATGAACACTTTTATGAGATCTAATGTGATGTAAGCGTTTTGCACCGATATCCCTCGTAAAAAGGTAAACATTCGAATTGCACGACTGTGTTGGTGAATATTTTGGCTGGAGTATAAATTTATGCTCCACGCAAGGAGGCACAATCCAACCTGTCAAACTCCATAGTGAAAAAATAGGTTGCCATGCCCTTGCATTGAACAAAACATGGGCAATATGTGCTATCTATAATTTTCCCAACTCGATGATGACGGGGATAAAATTCTTGCTTTTATAAATAAAGTATTCACAGGATTCATGACTACGACTTACGTCGACGGAAAGATCATCAGTACATATTCGACGAGAAAGGCACTATCTCCACTAGGTGGATTGATCCGGGTTTTTCTAATAGCACAACATCAACCAAGCAGCAGCTGGTCCGTTTCGGCCCCATATCGAGCTACGTATTGTCCGGTCTCGTGATATCTTTACGCACAAGCTTCAGATAACTTTGCGATCCCCCATCGAACTTTTTGACATGTGGTATTTTGAGCCACGCTATTGAACATATTGTCAGAATTCACACAAAAGTAATACCAACATAATTATGTACACATTTTTATTTACAATGAGCATCCGACAATATGGTTAGATTTGTTGACTCGTGTAAACATAAACCAAATCAAATTTGATTAGGCTTGAGGTTTCGCTCTGGCTTCTGTTTGAATGTGTCCAAAAAGTAAACTCGATTAAACACCCTCCCCACAATCCCGCTCCCAAAAAGTGGGCAAATATTATTACATTTTCACGCGTCACCGAGTACTTTTATTAAAAAATAAATTAAACAAATAAATCATGTCATTAATAATATCCTTCTAACCCTCGCACGAGAACAGCTACATTCTAGTCAAGGGGGAAACAGATATACAAATCGGCATCCGATTTGACACGCAAGTGCATATGGATGGGCGAATGACCCGAAACAGTGCACTGCAGTGCGGTGGTCCGGATTCGAGGGGTGATTCTAATCAGCTACGGTGTGTTTATCCCTCTCAAATACCAAGTCACCCACCCACCCACGCACCGATATCGATGCTCATTTCTTTGCTTAACGGCCTTCTCGGCTGGCAGGCACCACCCTCGCCCTCGTAGAAGACCTAAGGCTGAGTAATGACAGTTCCCCCTGTTTTAAGCGCCTGTAAGTAGGAGTTCAATTTTTATAATTATTGTACCAATGTTTGCTGGGTGGTGGGGTGGTGCTTGAACGATATTCTGCTCAAAGAAATGTTTCATTATATTCTTTATTTGGATGATTTTGGTCGAATCTATCAGGAATCTAGGATATTCACACAACATAGTTTTGCATTCATTGCAAATCAACTGTGGGTGTCAAGCGACCTATATTTTTTTCTGAGCTATGAGCCATTTAAACATTTCAACATCCACCCTCGTCCGGGTCGAATTTATTCGATTTGGCCTCTGTTCGCTTTCCCCCTAAGTGCACCGAGCAAACTGGCGACAATAATTGAGATGACTTTTCGTTTTTACACACGAAGGGAACCGAACGAGATTGCACTTGTTACCCTGCATACTTACACTGGTCATATACAACCTACCAACCCTCCTAACTTTTAAACCGAGAGACAAACGGGAATTCCCTTGGGTGGGTGCCAGCTCTGCTAAGGGATTTGGGACTACTGCTGCTGCAATTCCAAAGCCGGTTCGAACTGGCACCCTCTTAGCGCTGCAAAACGATTTTCCACAAGTGAAAGAAAAATAATGCCCTTTGGCAACGGATCCGGGCGATTGCTGAAGGAATTTCCATAATCTTAATTACAACAGTGCAGTGCCAGAGTGTGCTACACGCGGGAACCTAACTTTGAGCGAGCTAGTGTCGAACGACAATTATGGTGAAATTTTACCAGTTTACCCAGTTTAAGGTGGTTGGTGTGGTGGTTGCATTACGCATCGCTGACAAAATGCCGAAGGTGGTGATGTGGGATGAACTGTATGGTGATATCCGGAGGCTGAATGCCACTGGAGGATTTCCTGATTGGATTGATGGAAACTGTTGGTGTTGAAAATGATGAGCTAGAACTCTGCGTAAGGTTAACTGTTAAAGTATCAGTTAAAATGGGACATATCTATAAAAAACGAATTCTTTTCGATTACATAATTCATGAAAACCTTGAACACTCGTTTCCAATACTTTTTCCTCGGTAACTTCTTCACTTGCCAAAAAACACCCAATTTAAAGAGACAAACGATGCAATTAATTGAAGCAACGTTCGGGTCGGTGTGGAAAGAAACATATAAAATCATCCGTCACACACCGAAATGATATCACTCACTGCAAGGCAACTCATCGGCTTAGTTCGATCCAATAATCCACTCAGGGTAGCATCCAACATGAAGGTAATTAACCTATAATTCGCTTTGAATCGTATATTTATTGGCTTGCTTTTGGTATCCATTACATCTCACCCACAGGCGTTCGTAGTGCTGTCCATGGCTCTGGCCATCGCATCCAGCGCGGCAGTTGACGATTCCACTAAGAAGGAGAAGCGCGGACTATGGGAACTGGGCTACGGTCACGACAACCTGGACCTGAACAACCACTACAACCATCATCATCTGGATTTCGACCACCACAAGGAAGTCAAGCACGTTTCGACCACCATCACCAAAAAGGTCCCAGTCCCGTACCCAGTCGAGGTTGAAAAGCACGTCCCCGTGGAAGTGAAGGTCCCCTACCCGGTGCACGTCGAGAAGAAGGTCCCGGTCTACGTCGAAAAGCAAGTCCCGGTGGTCGTTGAGAAGAAGGTCCCCTATCACGTTGATCGTCCAGTTCCCTACCCAGTTGAGGTCAAGGTCCCAGTTGTCCACAAGGAATACGTCGAAGTGCCCAAGCCGTACGCAGTTCATGTTGAGAAGCCCGTTCCCGTGATCGTCCAGAAGCCGGTGTACGTTGAGAAGCATGTCCCAGTGACCGTGCAAGTCAAGGAGCACCACCACAAGAACAAGCACTGGGGACTGTTCTAAGCTGTTGGTGATCTGTTAGTTGTTTATATGATTGAGAGAAATATATGTGATAAACCCTAATTAATCCACCTATCGATGATGGCGCCTTTCTCAATCCTTCGAAAACCAATTTCAACAAAACTCAAGTGACATGTTCATGAATATCGCACATTCATACGTTTAACAACAATCTATTTCGTGGCACCAGAAATCATATCGATCATCTGAATTTTGATGTTTGAGCACGTAATCTTGAATTTTGTGCTGCCTTTTTGGATTTATGTTCGCCATCTTGGAAATTCTGGTTGCCGTTTTTGTACTCCAGACTTCTTCTTCATAATAGATAAACCCACATTGAATGATTTATTGGCCTAAAACACCATTTGACAGTCGCCAGCTTGAATTTGGCGCTGTCATTCTGGATATTTCGGTCGCCATTTTTGAGCTCCAGACTTCTCCCCCGTACCAAATATACCTATTTTGCATGATTTTAGGGGCCTAAAACTACATTAAACAGCCGCCATCTTGAATAGTATGTCGTCATCTTTTTGGGTATTTTTGCAGCGTTTCAGTCTTTTCGGGGATCAAAAACAACTATATGTTTTCTATTTCCAACGTTTCGATCCTTATTGGATCTTCTTCAGGGAATCGAATAAGTTGTTGTTTCTTCGGTTGCCGTTTAGATTACATTTGATGGTGCTTTACACAGATCTTGTTCCATTTGATTGTCGTGGAGTGTTTTTGGTGGGAATCGTAGACATAAACGTGGGTAATTTTGAAGATATTTCTCGATCGGCTCCATATTCAATGACCACGAAATGACTGACTGTGTGAAGAGGAAGAGCGAACATGAAAATGATAGTCACGTGTTTCAACTATCACACCAGGTCCGCTCAAAGCTCACTACATACACCACTCCTCACATTACACTCTTATCACTGATATCGCTCCTAACTGGTCATTACGTTGTTAATTAAAAAAAAAAATCTAACTGCTAACTTCTTATTTCTGAATCTTTGTAGCTAACACACTAATCACTCCCCATACTTCACTTTTCAATTCACACTTCTCACCAATCACTTCTCACGCACACCTCACCTTTCAGGAATGAGCAGCACTTCTGACTTCTCAGATTTTCACTGTTCATTCCTCACTCCTCACTTCTTACTCTTCACTGTTCACCCCTTACTCTTCGCTGCATGCTGCTTCCTCTTCGCAATTCACTACTCACTGCTCCACAATGCATACTGTTCATTCCTCACTGCTCACTATACGCTGCCTACATTCCATTTCTCACTTTTCATCGTTTGTTCCTTACTACTGACTTCTAACTCTTCATTGCTCGTTCCTCACTTCGCATTACTCACATCTCATTCTGTATTTCTCAAAACTCAATAATCACTGCTCACTTCTACTACTTACTCTTACTCAGTCCTCACTGATTCACACTCCTCAATGCAATGAAGCGTCTAAACCGAAGACATGCAGAAAGCTGACTCAAGACTAACTAACACACTGCAAGTACGGTGGATTGATTTTGTTGGAAGAATTCCGATTGAATATGTTGCAAAACCTCACTTTACACTCTTTGCTATTACGTGATAACCCCTCACTTACCACAGCTCACTCCTCACCTATCACGCCGACATCTCACTTATTGCTTCGCTTTGTTCACCTGTCACTTCTAACTGCCCCACACTCTGCACAGCTCACAGTTTATTCCTCACAGCTTACTCAAACTACTCAATCCACATTCTGCACTGCTCACTCTTCACTCTATTCACTGTTCACTTGTTACTACTAATTGCTCACTCAACATTTATGGGACAGCTTTTTATGCGTATAAATTGACATGGAACTGCTTTTGACAGGATATGCTGATAAATTGAACATGAAAATATTGACTTGATGTTGTTTTTCATAGAGTTTCCGAACAATGTATACTAACCGAGATCGATTTCTGAAAGTATATGTAAAATAGACCATTTTGCGACAGAAAGACTAAACCATCGGAAAGTATTATGGAACAACAATACTGACACGACAGAGTACTTGCGGTTGGAATTGTTCTCAGTTTCCAATTCTCTAGCCCAACGGTTTGATAAAGCTCTATCTTAGGCAATCGCTTTAAACCTATTTATATGCTTCCTTTTCCATGGAAGTTCCTGACCAAAGAAAAATAATAAAATGCTTGGGATGAGCTATTTGCACTGGAGGCGTCGGCTCCTAAAAACAACGCAAGTAATGTTTGGAATTTTTAACGAACTTAGAGACTCTGTCTGTATTTCACTGCCTCTCTAACTTCTTGAAGATCAATGTTGTAAGACATAAAATATTTTTTTTATTTTATCCCTCTACATTGGCTTTTTGGTCCGGATTCTATTTCATTCGACGGTCCAGCCCTTGGTTTGAGCCTTTTCAAGGGAGGTCTAAAATAGGGGTGTTTTATAACCAAAATTCACATATTGCTTTGGATCACAATTTTTTTTGTAGAAAAATCCTACAATAGGGATACCGCTACTTGTTTGTCGCCAGTAGCTTGGCGGTATCTAGACACCATGTTAGTATTCAGCGCAGTGGTAAATCCGAATTTGGAAAACTACATCCTCACCATCTACCCACAAAAAGCCAACACAAGATAAACATACGCTGTTAAGTATTAAGAACTCCCATACATCAACCGATGATCACCTTTCAGACTTAATCTACCAAACCCGATAACGCTACGCCAAGCAACCAGCGACAAACAAGTAGCGGTATTCCTATAGAGAAATTTTTCTAAAAAAAAATGTGAACACTAAGCAAAATGTGAATTTTGGAAATAAAACACCCCTATTTTAGACCTCCCTAAAGAAGGCCCAAACCGAGGGCCGAAACGTCAGATGAAAAAGAATTACCCCGCTCATAATTTATCCGGACCGCGAAGTCAATTGAAGAGGGACAGTTTTGCCAATTAGTCGGTCATTTTTACAATTAGCTTTTTTTATTTTATTCAATTTTTTTTTTCACTCAGTGTTTGAGATTTTGCTCACATGACCCTTACACTGTTTGCTCATTTAGAGCTTGGACTTTTTTTTCTCACTTTGAGCTTAAGCTTTGGCTCACTTGGAGTTTAATCTTTAAACTCAATCAAAACCATCGCGACAACAAGTTAAAACGTTAAAACGGATCCGGAACAAAAGCGCCGGTCTTCGGTAATGGTGGCTCCAGAGAGATCTAAGAACTAATAAGTTTTTTTTTAATTTATTTTTATTCGTGAATTTTAACTTAGGCTAATTCTTCACACCCAAGAACTAATAAGTACTCTGCTTAAAAAAATCAGTTATTAATTCCCAAAAGGTTAAGCTCCATGTAAGCAATAGTAACAAGTTCCAAGTGAGCAAAATAAATAAATTGCGAGTGAACGATACTTTAAACTCCAAGGGAGCAAAATATTCAGTTCCAAGTGAGAAAAACTAATAAGCTCCAAGCGAGCAAAAGTTTAATCTCATAGTGAACCAAAGTTTTGGCTGAAAGTGAGCAAAGTGATAAGCTTCAAGTGAGTAATTAATCAGGCTTCAAGTGAGCACTTTAAACATCAAGTAAACAAAAATAATATGCTCCAAGCAAAACGTAAGCCTCCAAGTGAGGACAATTTTAATCTCAAAGTAAGCAAAAGTTTAAGTTCAAAGTGAGCAAAAGTTACAAGCTCTAAGTGGTCAAAAGTTATAAACTCTGAGCGAGCGATATTTTAAACTCAACGGGAGGAAAAGAATAATGTCCAAGTGAGCAAAAAGTATAAGCTCTAAATGAGCAAAACGTTAAACTCAAAGTGAGTTTAAATAATATGTTCCAAGCGAACAGAACGTTAGCCTCCAAGTGAGCAGAAATATAATATCATAGTGAGCAAAAGATTTGGCTCAAAGTGAGTAAAAATAATAAGCTCCATGTAAGCAATAGTAATAAGCTCCAAGTGAGAAATGATTCAGGCGTCGAGTGAGGAGTTTAAACATCAAGTGGGCAAAAATAATATGCTTCTAGTGAGCAAAACGTGAGCCTCCAAGTGGCTGGACATTTAAGCTCTAAGTAAGCAAAAGTACTCCGAGTGAGCGATACTTTAAACTCAAAAGCCGAAAAGATTAAGATCCAAGTGAGCAACATATATAAGCACTATGTAAACAACATTTTAGGGTCTCCAGTTAGCCTAGTGGATAAGGCTATGGATCGCCAATCCGGAGACGGCGGGTTCGATTCCCGTTCCGGTCGGGAAAATTTTCTCGACTCCCTGGGCATAATGTATCATTGTACTTGCCACACAATGTACAAATTCATGCAATGGCAGGCAAAGAAAGCCCTTCAATTAATAACTGTGGAAGTGCTCTAAGACACGGTTGCAAAAATTCCGAAGCTCCCCACGAACGTGAGTTTTTGTTTTTGTCTTTTCACCACAACGCTTCTGACGTTGAAGCCCCTGTCCTTCACGGAGGCAATTGAAAAGAGAATAAAAATTCTCTCGTCGCTCACACTGGGGAGATGGCGAGGTTCAAAAGCAACATTTTTCCAGTGACCGGCACTCAAACGACAAAAATTCACCACGCTTGCTTATGGGCGAGTCGCATTCATGCGGCCGGTGTTGACATGAAGCATCCATCAGCGCAGAGCGTGTGTTGATGATGGTGCAGTCATTACCTGCACAAAGTAGTTGAATTTTTCTGCGTTCACTTTCAAGTATCTCACAGTGGAACTGAAAATGAATGTCAAAAGCATTCAGTTCAGCAGAAATTCATTCAATTGAATAAGATTTTTTCAACCCTGCTTAGAACACTAAGTTGAAGAGAGGCAGGCCAAGTTCCAATGCGAACGTCGAGCCAAAAAGAAGAAGAAGAAGAAGAAGAATAAACAACATTTTCAAAACAAAGTGAGCAAAACTAATTTGCTTCAAGTGAGCAGAACTTAGCCTTCAAGTGAGTGATCTCAAAGTACCTAAGCTAAAAATTAAGGCTCAAAGTGAACAAAAGTATTGATCTCCAAGTGAGCAGAAGGTTTAAGCTCTAAGTGAACAAATGTAAAAGCTCCCAGTGAGAAAAAAGTTTAAGCTTCAAGTGAGCAAAACTTTAATCTCAAAGTGAGGAAATGTAGAATCAATAGTAAAAGCTCCAAGTAAGCAACAAGTCAGGCTTCGAGTAAGCAGTTTAAACATTAAGTGAGCAAAAATAACATGTTTCAAATGAGCAAAACGTTAGCCTCCAAGTGGACAAAACTACATCTCAAAATAAGCAAAAGTTTGAGCTCAAAGTGAGTAAAAGTAATAAGCTCCTTGTGAGCAAAAGATTAGGCTACAAGTGAGAAAAAGTGTAACCTCAAAGTGAGCAAAACTTAACGCTCCAAGTGGGAAAAAGTTAATGCTCAAAGTAAGCATGAAGCAAAACCTTAAGTTCAAAGTGAGCAAAAGTAATAAGCTTCAATGGTTCAAGCAAGGTTCAAAATTTTGTCCTATTCTCTCGCACCCAGATCAATGCATGCCACTATCTGACAAACTGTACTACACCGAACCAAAGTTTTCGTTGGAAATTAATTTTCGCTTCAGTTGGCATTCGCAACACGTCCCGCCGGAGACTGAATGGGACTGCTAATTAAAACTATCCGCCGACCGATTGTGTGTGATTCTGACCCGGGAATGAACTCCCGTCAGTCACTCGGGCCATCAGGTGGATGAGCGATGCCCGGCGGATGTTTTGATTTAATCAATTGGATCGTGTCGATTGGGTTATTGGCATTGGGGAATAATAGAGCACTGACAGCAGCGTTGCAAACGTGATTAACTGGAATGAATGCCTTTGTTGGATATTTTAATTGTGGGAATATGTGTGGAATACTGTACAGAACTAATTATACACTGCTCTTTCAATAAAACGTAATGATTTTTTTTACCACAAAGCACAACTTCTGTTTATGCAGATTAACAATATTATTTTGTGAATAAAAAGCAAAAAGTTGGTTCACTGTCCTCACATTCATCGAACTAGGTAACTACCAGTTACCGTAATTTTCCGTTTCCGCACCCGCCTTCCATCAAACATGTGTCAACTCATCACTCCTTCGCATCCAACACGTGCCCCGTCAAATATCATCTCCGCCGACATTACGCATAGATCTATATCGCACACAGTTTCCAGTTTCCTCTTTTAAAATAGCTACGACGAGACTTGGCCCACCGTTCGAATAATACCCAGCGCGACAAACCGTTTCCAGCACTGTGGATCGGCACGTGCCGCTAATATATCGTCGTTTTCCCGAGATGATACGGGGAGGTGCCCGCACCGTACAGTTCGGTCGAAGTGGAAAACCATGGAATGAAATCGTCCGACGATCATTTTGATTTTAGATTCGATTTTAGTGTGGATTGAGGGGGTGTCATTTAGTAGGTATGAGAAAGAACAGAGAGTAATGGCAATAATTTACTGCGTACTTGTGCAGGTGCGGTTGCAAAGACGGCACGTGCCTTCTGTTTCGCAGCAAAAGGTGATGATTCTGCTTAGAAACCTGTTACGCTGTTGTTAGAACTGTGTGTTTTGGGAAAAATAATTTACATTTGATTGGAAATAGTGAAGAATGATATTGTGACAGTTTCAAACCAATCACAAGAAACGATTTTATCTAGAATCTACATCACATATATTTCTCCCAATCTATACAACTAATAGATCACCAATAGCTTAGAACAGTCCCCAGTGCTTGTTCTTGTGGTGGTGCTCCTTGACGTGCACGGTCACTGGGACATGCTTCTCAACGTACACCGGCTTCTGGACGATCACCGGAACGGGCTTTTCAACATGAACTGCGTATGGCTTGGGCACTTCGACGTATTCCTTGTGGACGACTGGGACCTTGACCTCAACTGGGTAGGGAACTGGACGATCGACGTGGTATGGGACCTTCTTCTCAACGACTACCGGGACTTGCTTTTCGACGTAGACGGGGACCTTCTTTTCGACGTGCACCGGGTAGGGGACCTTCACTTCCACAGGGACGTGTTTCTCGACCTCGACTGGGTACGGGACTGGGACCTTCTTGGTGATGGTGGTCGAAACATGCTTGACTTCCTTGTGGTGGTCGAAATCCAGATGGTGATGGTTGTAGTGGTTGTCCAGGTCCAGGTTGTCGTGACCGTAGCCCAGTTCCCAGAGTCCGCGCTTCTCCTTCTTGGCGGAATCGTCAACTGCCGCGCTGGATGCGATGGCCAGAGCCATGGACAGCACTACGAACGCCTGTGGGTGGTACGTAATTGATAGCAAACCGATTAACGTGCGATTGAATGGATTTCTAGGTTACTTACCTTCATGTTGGATGTTACCCTGAGTGGATTATTGGATCGAACTAAGCCGATGAGATGACTTGAAGCGAGTGATACCATTTTGGTGTCTGACGGATCATTTTATATGTTTCATTCCACACCGAACCGAACGCTGCTTCAATTAATTGCATTTATTAGCCGTTTGTCTCTTCCAATTGGTGGTTGTTTTTGGCAAGTTAAGGAGTAACCGATACCAAGTAAAACGTGTTTTGTTCCACATTGGAAACGTGTGTTCAAGGTTCGAATCATTTATGTAATCGAACAACATTCTTCTTCTTTTAAACTATTTTTAAACTGATGTTTTGAGTCTTTAACTTTTCTAGCTCGTTTAAGGTGAAGATATGATGAAGCCACAGCCCGAATTTTAAAGAGCACAAATCTGAAGAACCACGTGTCGGTTTGCGCTGAAAAGTTGATCGATTGGTTACCCGCTGGTGGTGACCAATCGATCAACTTTTCAGAGCAAACCGACACGTGGTTCTTCAGATTTGTGCTCTTTAAAATTCGGGCTGTGGCTTCGTCATATATTCACCTTAACACTATGCACTTCCATCGATCCAATCGAGAAATTCTCCAGTAGCAGTGATCTACCACATATTAGCGCTTTCTGCATTGTGTTAGCTATGTGCGTGTAGTACGCATTACACTGTAAAAAAAATATAGTTCCGGAAGCGATTATAGACTACGAATAAACAATCTTGAATTCATCAATATTATTCAACAGTAAGGTGCGAAGATACAGTATGAATATATAATCCAATGGAATCACCAATTCGAAAATATCCTGCATACTAATCATTTTACTGCAAGCCTAAGGAAAATCCAGTGTAATCGGAACAGATCCAACCAGCCATAAATCGTTCGGCTTCAACCTCGTAGTACGAAGTTCGAAAAAAAAAATTAACGAATCAACATGTACTACCAATTAACAATCATTTGCTTCTAGCATAGAAATTTGGAAAATTAAAAAAAATTCAAAACTCGAAGACTTGCAACTATCGTGGCTTGGTTTCACAGCGTCTTGGTAAGCATCCATATCAACACCCTGTTATACTTGATCAATGGTTATTTGAAAAAATATCTTTAAAATCTACTCATGGGCAATTTGCAAAGAATTACCTTCGCATTTAAAGTGTCCGAAAACCTTCTGTTTTTGTCTTCGTGAATTCTTTTATTACTTATAATGGGACTCTTTTTATTTGTTTTTTTTTGAAAATTCCATTAAAAGCATTCTTAAAATTATTGGGAAACAATTTAGACTTCATCAGCGAGGTTTTACTAAACTGTTTCTTTTTACTTGTTTTACTGCATGAGTGCCATTATTAGGTTTAGAGAATACAACTTTCATCAGAAATAACCTTCACAAGGGAAGGTTACGATGGTATCCTCTAGGGTCTAGAGATTTTCATTGGTCTTATTTTTTTTTTAAATTTGAATAAACCCAAAGCTTTTTAGGTGAATGACCAGCAATCAAAAGGGGTACCTAAAAAGCACCTTTATTGACTGTATTCAAACTTCATGAAAATCATTGGCGTAGCCAGCTCTATTTTCTTATTCACTCTTCTAAACAAACACGAGAAAGAGAAGAATGGAAGGAGCACTTGCCTCCTCTTTCATTCCGCTCATTCTCGTGTTCAAGAAGTATTTATGAGTGAGAGAAAATGTCTGCAAAGAAAAAAAAAACAGAAATTCAAAAGAACGCATGTTAGAAACAAATCTTTGAAGACATAAAAAGAAATCTTTTTGAGAATACTAGTCAGAATCCTAGTTAGCCTAGTGGTTAAGGCTATGGATCGCCAATCCGGAGACGGCGGGTTCGATTCCCGTTCCAGTCGGGAAAATTTTCTCGACTCCCTGAGCATAGTGTATCATTGTGCTTGCCTCACAAGATACAAATTCATGCAATGGCTGGCAAAGAAAGCCCTCCAATTAATAACTGTGGATGTGGATGTGCTCAAAGAACACTAAGTTGGAGAGAGGCAGGCCAAGCTCCAGTGGGAACGTAGAGCCATACAGAAGAAGAAGAAGTCGGAATCCCTAGAAGAAAAATTCTTGATGAATTTCTATAAGTTTTTGGAAAAAATAAAGAGACGAATATTGGTCAGAAATTTTGGAGGAATTTGTAGCAATAGTTATTCCATCAGGACTGTGCACAGAAAAGGCAGAAAGGGATAGGTTATATGTAGTTTCGACAAAAGGTGGAGGGGATCCAAGTATAAGACTCTGCAATCAAGAAACGGTGAGGCAGAAGCCGTCCTGCCTAATGATTTTATCTTAAAGTTTGCCGAATAGAGTTGGGATCGCAAATTTCATTTTATTCAGTTCATTGAATCCAAAGATATAGTAGTCCAAAGTTGGCTATCGGATAATTATGACTTTCTAACTTCATGTAGAACAGCCCGATCTCTTCCAAATTCTGACCATTGATAGACAACTAGTTGACCAAGTTTCAGTAAAAATTTGTGAATATTTGATGCACTTTTCGAATAGTTACAGCTAAGACCATTTTCTGAAAAATGATAAAATGATGTCCCGATCATTTTGTCTACCCCCTGTATCCAAAGTCGTAACAGAGCTGTGAAAGCGACTCGCCACGAGGTGAGTGTAATTTCAATTCACCTCGTGGAGAGTTGCCTTCGCAGCTCTTTCACGACTTCGGTATGCGCGTGCGACCTCAACTCTATTTCGCAAACTTTTAGACAAAACCACTAGCCAAAAGTCGTCCATATTTGATTGCACGATTCTGCGCTGAGAAAATAGCAAATTAGTGTAACGCTTTGCAAGTGAGTGATCTAATCCATGCCAGCAGTGATGTAGGTTCTCAAATCCCAGTAAGGTAGCATGATGATCCTCCAAAATATCACGAAAAATTAAGAATGAAGAAAACGAACGATTATTTCGGCAAACGACCCGGCTACGATATAAGGACAATGATGGGGAACTCCATACATTCCATTCAGGACTTTTGGTGGTACCCGGACAAAAGGGTTTTTGATTCGTGAACTGCTGATGGTTGATAAGGGTGACTGCGATTAACTCTTCCGTTACCAAGCCCCCTAACGGGAATGCGAAAAAAGCACTCTTTTAGCTATAACGTTTTTGTTTTTCAATATTTTTCAACCAAATTTTGACACAAGAAGCGCATATTCTTCTAGTTTAGGGTTTTTCTAGGCATTTTTGGAATGGCCACCTGGTTCCGGAGTTATTCCGGAATCAAAATGGGCCATTTTTGAAAAAAAGGATTTTCGATATGAGAACAGTTTAGATTTTAGACCTAAATGATCTAAAATGATAGAAAAATATGTCTGGAAGTCCATCCCGGTCGCTAAGTGCCTTGGAACCAGTTTTACGGATGTTCTGGAGAACCGATTCCGGGATCATTTTTGAATATGATTCAATACCATGATGCCTCAAACCTCAAACTTCGTGATTTATCAAGATACATCATAACTGTTTTTGTGTTATCCGAAATGCTTTTGGCCATTTTGGAACCAATAGGCGTATTTCACGGGAATCGGGTCCGGTGGTGCCGGGGTTCATTTTTCTATGATGAATAAACACCATCGTGCGACATATAAAATTTCATGATTTTAAAGTTATAGCATATTATCACGATGATTGGTCATTTAGAATACATCTGGAAATTTTGGAATCGGTTTATCGATATTCCGTAACCCAGTTCCGGGGCGAAGTTTTGGAAATGGTTCAATACTGTAGTGTGGCATTTCAAACATTGTGGTTTTAAAAATACACCATTGTGTGCTAATTTTACGTTGTATGGAATACTTCTGGCCATTTTGGAACCGACAAACTGATTATTGATTCTAGCGGTTCCGGATTGCATTTTTCAAATGTGATTCAAGATACATCATTCTGAGCTGTTTATGTGTTATCCGAAATGCCTCCTCCTGGTATTTCTTCAAGGACTTCTCCATGGATTTCTCAAGGAAAACCTCTATCGATTCTTCCAGTGAATTCTTTTGGTATTCCTTAACGGATTCCTTCCGATATTTCTTTAATAAACTTCTCATGGATTTTCCAGGCATTCCTGATGAAGCTTCACTAGAAATTCTTGCAGAGATTCCGCCAGCAATCCATCCTAGGATTATTCTAGAAATTCCTACTATGATACCTCCCGGTATTCGTCTAGAGATTTTTATTGGGATTTTTTCTAGGAATTCTTGGTGGGGTTATTCAAGACAATTTACCTGTGATTCTTCCAGAAGTTTCTCTGGCGATTCCTCCAGGAATACCTTCAGAGATTTTGACCTGGAATTTTTGGAGAAATTCTTCATGAGATTCCTCCAAGAACTCGTTTTGGCCTACCTCCAAGAATTTATTGCCTGCGATTCCTTCAGAGACTCTTCCATGGATTTCTCCAGAATACCTCTACCGATTCTTTCAGGGATTTCTCTAGGCATTCCTCCTGGTATATATTCAAAGAACGTCTTTGAGGATTCCTCCAAGCATTTATGGCATGGATTTCCAAACTTCTTGATGCGCGACCCCCTTTTGCCAGCAGACGTATTTTTCGTGACCCACCATAGAAATTTCCTCATTTGTTGTCTGTTGCAGTAAAATATTCAACAGTCTCTCGCGATCCTCTTGGTCAAGGCCGGCGAGCCCCCTGGGTGGTCGCGACCCACAGTTTGGGACACTGTGGTGGTGCGCTGTCGAAGTAGTTCAGGGGAGCTGGCATGCCAAGAAGAGGAATGCTCCTAAATCTTTTTATCGGTGTCATCGGAATCGATCGTCGATTTATGAATGAGGTATTCGTGCCCTTTTAACGGATGACAGCAAAAATTGATCTCACAAGCAAAACCAGTTAAGATAAATTATAGTTTTTATTTAATTCCCGTCTAACTAAGCACCGACCAATAATGATTGAGTTTATTCTTACACCTCGCCAAATGCTTCGGCCCATTTGGAATCAATAACTTATTTAAAGATTAGCTTCCACATCACGTGGAAAAATATTGTGAAAGATGTTTATTTTTCTTAAATAATAATATTAAATAATTGGCCCTCGAATACTATTTTTCGTCTAGTCCGTGTCTATTTTGGGCACAACCTGAATTAAACTCTCGTCACACCTTCAACGTGACACTATGGTTCATAGGATGGTCAAAAAATATTATTTGACCGTTGGTGCTTATTCCAAAAATTGGTCAAATTCACAATCCAAATCAAATCAAATGTTTTAAGTACGATTGGCAATAAAGCCTTCAAATTGAGATGGGTGTTGCTTTAAAATATCGATCAAAATATTTCAAATAATATTTTTGCCCACCACCCAAGTAACACACTTGTCACCGAAGTGTTACGGCGGCGCAGGTTTCCCGAGCAGAAGAAAATAACAGGTGAATAACTTATCAAGGTATTTATCTTAAATACTACCATACTTTGATATGCCCTTCATTAGGTGGTAATAAGAGGCAAAATAACAAAATCGAATACCAAAATTTTGTATAAATAACAGCTAGAAAATAACAAGTCTTGTTATTTCAATAATGAATGCATACCTAAAATTTCAATTGCTGTATTTGTTATTCCAAAGTTATTGAATAATAAACTAATAACCTTTTATGTTATTAAATATTTCATATGTTCGATGACTTCATGATGTAATCGCAAATCTTGTTCTTCGGTTATTTTCACTGCTAAACTAACAAATACTACATCAATACCAAACTCCGCTCAAATACCTCCAATTGTTTTTGTGATGTTCTCATAACATTTCGCACAATAATGCAGCAGTAACAATTTTAGGTATTAGAGCACATGTTGCTCTTCACATGGTATTTGTAAGGTATGCCCTTCTGCTCGGGTTTTGTTGCGCAAAAGTCACTGTGATTTATTTCTAGCAAGTAAGTATTTATTTGATAGAAGTCAGTCACAGTGACTTCTGTACAACAAAAACCTACGCTGCCGTGACTGTTCTGTGACAAGCGTGTATCTGGGCAGGTCATAAAACGCCATCACAGTGCATCGAAATTTATCTCTGTGTTTGTGAAATATGATGTTTCGTTTGCTGAAATTCCACACACCCCTAGGCGAATACAACAGTAAACAATAAACATACATTTAACCGGTGTGAAAAAGGGTTGCTGCATTCTGCCCAACTTTGAAGTGTCACACAACTTTTGTGGGATGTGAATTGAAGGTTAGTTGAACAAGTGAATCTGGCGAAGTAAAAATTGAACGGTGCTTAACGATTCGGCTAGCAGCTGCTAGGGTGCGGCTGCCTTCGTCGTATGCAAACCGAGAATAAAATCGCTTTCTGCTTCCGTCTAACTAGCCATCGACAAAGGTATGTTGTAATATCTGTAATCATTGGCTATTTTTGACTGATATGACGGCAATTAGTACATATGACGAAGTAGATCTCAACCCTTCATGATCACTAGTAGACAGTAGCCTGGTACATGGTTTATATGGGAAAATACAAAAAATGGAAAAACTGCAAAATTTCAGATCGATCGGAAAAACTATATTTTACCGCCCGCAATTCTTGGAATTTCGTAAAATTTACTATGGGGAAGTTTTACTTCTGCAAATAAATTACGCTGGGAGTCACCCCTAGACCCCAAAAAATAAGTCGATGAATAATTTCTGTAGAAAACTTCTCGAGGATCAGACATCCGAAGATCGCAAACCGATGCGACATTCGTGGAAAGTGTTATCGACAAAATGACGAGATTTTATTATTTATTGTTATTCCTTGCGCTTGCATGTTAAACAGCGTTGGCATGCCAGACGGTTTTCAGTCAATAACTTTTTCCACATGCCTTGGATTACTTTTTGGTCTTCGGAGGGTTAGCTCGTCGTAAAATTTCCAACAGAAATCGTTCACCGATTTATTTTCAGGAGTTAAAGGGCAATCTGTGACGATTTTTCATTGAAAAAGTGATTTTACCAATAGTAAATCGTATGAAAATTTAAAGTGGCTGGCGCTAAAATATAGTTTCTCTGATCGAGCTAAAATTTTGCACAGTTGACTTGGGGCCAAAATGGAACTTAAAAAGTGTACGGGAGTAAAATGTATTTTTGTGTCCCACGCTAGTAGACAGCGTGTATCTAATATATTGTATAGTATACTGTAGTAGCCTGGGACACGGTTTATATGGGAAAATATAAAAAATGGGAAAACTCTAACTCCTATATACTTTTTGAGTTCCATTTTGGTCCCATATTAACTGTGCAAAATTTCAGATCAATCGGAAAAACTATATTTTAGCGTCCGCCATTTTTAGATTTTCGTACGATTTACTATGGGGAAAAATAACTTTGTCAAAGAAAAATCGCTTGGGGTCACCCATTTGTGGGAATTTAGCTGATGGTTCTCGATGAGAATCGCCCAGCGCAGCGACCCGATACACAGCACGTCCGACGTGGTCGAACGCTGACCAAAGAAAGAGGAAGAGTCGTGGCCTGCTGTGATGTCGTCAGCAGCTATCACTCGATAGCGTGGGCGTTACCCTGGGTGGGGAATGTGCGTGCGTTATCAGTTGTCTGTTGACATATTGGGGGATAAGACTCTAAACACACTGAGAGATGCTTATTGTCAGATATATACCACACACCATTGATCCCATTGATCGGTTTTCAATAAATAACTTTTTCCACATGCCTTGGATCGCTTTGCGGTCTTTGGAAGGTTTGTTCCTTGTAAAATTTCCAACAGAAATCGTTCATCGATTTATTTTTAGGGGTTAAGGGGCAACCTGTGGCGATTTTTCTTTGAAAAAGTGATTTTCTCCATAGTAAATCGTATGAAAATTAAAACCGGCTGGCGCTAAAATATAGTTTCTCCGATCGAGCTGAAAATTTGCACTGTTGATGTGGGGCCAAAATGGAACTCAAAAAGTGTACAGGAGTAAAATGTCTTTTTGTGTCCCATGCTAATACTGTAGTGGTGTTGGTAAATATTGTAAAACTTTATATACATAAAACTGTAGTAATGCTCTACCCGCGTGGTGAAAATGCGTCTTGCCACTGTGCACAGGACTTTCTACAGACTTCGTAACCACCTGGTATCCCGTAATTTGCAGACTTAATTCAAATTGCGTTTTCTAAGCCACTGATTATTCGAGTTGCTCTATACGACTACGAGACTTGGACGTTGAAGGAAGTCGACTGTTGAGTGTTTAGTGTTTTTAAACGTACAAAATATTCAAGTCAGTAATGAAAAAATAACACTAAAAATCGTGAGACATTATTAAGCAAAGGTAGCTTTGGCAAAAAAAAATTGTTTATATTTGTGCCTACTATTTAATCGTTTCTATGTATCTAGACTTTGTTAATTGTTCTAATATTCAAATATTTTAGTCAATAAGGACAATCATTCCATCCCCTTCTACATCCCTGATGATGAAGAAAATTATATTCCACTCACCTGTATCAGCTCCTGGATGCTGTCACACTGCTCCAACACTACCACCGTATCACTATTATTCACTTGCTCCTGCTGCTGCTGCTGCTGCTGTCGTTGCTGCTGGTCGGCAGCTAAAATCTGATTCTGAATGCTTTGCCCGGTCGAATCGGGCGGCGTGGCCGGACTAAGAAAACCACTATCCGCATCACTATGATTCGACAGTGGCCTCTGCTTCCTCAGGCGGTTGAACAGCGGAGTCGAGTCGAGGGATGCGTTGCGATATGGGACTCCACTGCCACCGCCGCCACCGTGTTTGCTGATGGCACCGGCGGGTGCCCTCTGAAGGTGCGGCAGCGACACGCTGGACTTGAGCGGGTCGAACGACAGAAACGGAAGGAAATTAACCTTGCTGACGACGGGCGGGTCTGATTTAATTTTCGTCGACGTGAGTGTTGTCCTGTTGGTGGAGGTGGGATGTGATGATGCGGGTGCTGGGGGTGGGGGACTGCATGAGAGTGGTTCTTCGGAGCAAAGTGTCCCATGAGCTGAAGAGGATGGTTCGTTAGAGGACGAATCGGTAGTTTTGGCCGAGGATGAGGGTGGCGATGAGGACGATGATTCATCACTTTTTCGCTGTTGAAGCAGGGGTGAATTCGGAAGCGAGGCCGATTGCTGCCGGTGGAGGCGTTCGAATTGAGAGACAGCTGTTTTCGTTACCACGCCGTAGTACGAGGACTCCTGCTGGTCGCCACTGATGGAACCGGATATTGATTTCGGGACTACCTGGAGCTGTTCAATCAAACGATTCCGGAATCCATAATCACTTTCGTCCGTTGATTCCAAGTTCGAGGAGGGAGTTTCAATTACCGAGTTCACCATGGACGGGTAGTCGGGACTTGAACCGCTTGAAGACGAAGACGTCCGAGTTTTGTTGAAAATTTCATCAATTTTCTCTTCCACTTTTTCCAGGGAAAGACGATTCCTCGCTTCAACGTCAAACGATTCCGGTTCAATTGTAAAATAGTTATCGGAATCCCGATCTACCGCGTCATAGATCAAAGGGTTCTGATAAATCAGAGGATCCGCCAGCTCGACAGTTTCCGGAATCGTCCTCATTTTGTGCTCTTTCTCGTTGAAGAAATCAACCGACGGGTCAAACAAACAATAATTCTCTAAATGAGGAACGGCTCCCTTCCTCTGTCTAACCGGTAAATTCTTCAAAAGTAATGAGGAAAACTCCGGTTTCGTGGGGATATCGTCTGGAGACAATTCCCGTTTACCTTCGCCGACAGCTTCCGGAGTAGACGGTGGCGAAGGTGGTGCTGGCGCCGGTGGAGCAGGCAGTTCCACCGGGCCTTTGGAAGACATTTTACTAATTTTGGGCGAGGACGGCAGTGTCACATAATTATTGCTTTTCTTCTCCCCCAGTCCCGTGGAAGACGATATCAGCTTACCGAGGCTGCCGAATCCCTTGAGTTTCGACTTGCTGCTATCTTTGGCCTCTTTCGGTATGACGTCTTCATTCTTGCTGACAGGTTCCATCGAAATTAGATCCTGTTGGATGACTTCCAGCAGCACCTTTCCTGCCGACGTGGATGACGACGGTGGTGGGGGTGGAGGTTCTCGGTAGGGCGGCAACGGCGGAGGGGCTAGATTAACTTGATCCCCGTCTGACGGAGCAGAATTGTTTCCCCCCACCGGAAAATCCCGATAAAGTTCTTTAAACTGTACGCCGGTGTCACTGAGGGATTGCTGTCGGGAGCGTACAATCGCTTTCACCGTGCTGGACTTGATTGGGGCTCCCTCCACCGAAAGGCCAGCGATAAAAGAGACTTTTTTCAGACCACGACCTCCTCCTGCTCCTTCGACCCCACTGGCACTGGCGCTGGATGTTGATTGTTTGACTAGCTTTTTCGGAGGGATTATGTTGTTTTTAAGTTTTTGCTGAGACGTCGGTTTATTGTCGTTCGTTGTTTTCGTCAGTAGATTGGATGTTTTCTGAAACACGGAGATTCTGGAGCCTGTTGTCGATGGGGGACTCTTTGCTTTTTTGCTCTCATCAACCACCTTCTGTCGAAGCACCGCAATTTTGGACTGTTTCGCACTTTTCATGTTTCCTCTATTAGGAAAACTCCCTCCATCCTCGTCGCCACCTCCAAACTGCGGCACACCTCCACGGCCCTCATCTTTGCACTGCTGCTCGTCTGGGGGTGTCTCCTCTTTGGATCCCAGCGATGAGGGTCGACGTTTCACAGTTCCCGAGTCCCACTCACCTCTCACGCAGCTTTTGTTCGGAGGCGTCGGAAGGGTCTTCGGTGGACTGGAAACCCGCTGGTGTTGGCCGCTGCTAGTGCTGCTGCTGCTACTCGGTATCATCTGACGAAGACGAGACGACGCTGACGCAGGGACGACGACATTTCATTAGCACGTGAGCGTGGTGGAACTGTCGCCGCGCTCAATTGAACACTTTTTCGGAGGGTCGCGTCCTGTGCAGGTACGAATGAAATTTGAATATTTAGGGGGTGCACTTTACGGCGGGTAAAAACGCATGATGTTTCTCGCTTTCAGTTGGAAATGTTTACTTTTCGTCTTATTTGGCTCGGTTGAAATGAAGATTAAATCACGGGGTAATGATGCGATTACAAAGAGATATAGAAAAGATTTTTTATACGACTGCTTTGCATTTTTGCTCATTTGAATTGTAACAGTTAATTTATAGAAATATACAGAGAAGGTATGTGAAATCTCAAATGACTTTTGTCACAAAGAGATCATATATAGTTTGAGAATGTTATAATATTGCCAAACAATCATCTTGATTTTGATCAAGTTAGCTTAGACCTACATCTCTTTAAAATCAAGCATACATTGAGTTTATCTCAAACTTCATTTTCGTTTTGAATCCCAGGCGAAGCTTTTCCAATCCGTCAGATTTTACATTTTTGTGCTTCTATTTAGAAATTTAACTTTCATTCATTTCAAGCTGTGTTTTTAGTAAAAGTTGATTAAATAAAGTGTGCTCTGAGTGTAGAAGTCTCGTCTGCACGATTTGCACAACTAGATCTCCCAACAGCTGCAGGTATACCAAAATCTGATTGGCATCAAGATCTCGCTGGACAAGCTGTCTTCCGAGGAAGTCCGTATTTTTTACTTTGTACTCACACTTTTGTTTTTTTGAAAAGGTTACACAGCGTAACAAAAATTAACTTTTTGTCTGTCTCAAGAGCAAACTTATGTGTCTCCGAAGGATTTTGGGCCGCTGGATCCGAATCCGGGCTCAGATTTGCTCTAACACGTCACAATTTTGAGCTATACCTCAATTTATAGGGCAAAATATGCGATTTTGGGGTTTTTTGATTGCAAG
Source organism: Aedes albopictus (assembly GCF_035046485.1). Lineage (NCBI taxonomy): Eukaryota > Metazoa > Arthropoda > Insecta > Diptera > Culicidae > Aedes > Aedes albopictus. Next base: position 21,732,360 of record NC_085137.1, read on the forward strand.
CCATTAAGCAAGGAAATATTTTTTTCAAGCAATCAAAAGGTTAATTGGTCAGTTAACATCTAAATTAACGACTCATGCAAAATATTTCGTTTTACTAAATCGAATTTGATAGTTTTAAGCGATTTATGTTAGGTACGATATTTCCCATACAAGTCATCCTCCAAAAGTTGCATGCAAGTTTTCATACTAACATAAAATGCTTAAATCTATCAAATTTGATTAGGTAAAACAAAATATTTTGCATGAGTCGTTAATTTAGATGTTCATTGACCAATTAACCTTTTGATTGCTTGAAAAAAAATATTTCCTTGCTTAATGGCTTGCAATCAAAAAAGCCCAAAATCGCATATTTTGCCCTATAAATTGAGGTATAGCTCAAAATTGTGACGTGTTAGAGCAAATCTGAGCCCGAATTCGGATTCAGCGGCCCAAAATCCTTCGGAGACACATAAGTTTGCTCTTGAGACAAAAAAATGTTGCGCTGTGTTACTTAACTCGCAATTTAACAGATTTTTTACACCTTATCACTGAGCTTCGCAACATTGCTCTTTGTAGTTAGCGCACCCTGAGGCGAAAAATTCGAGAAACTAATTGTTCGTTTTTGGGGTAGTTACCCCTGAAGATGACACAAAACCCCAGCGTCGAAACGTCGGGCAAACAATAGACTTCGTTTTTCGTATTGAAGACTGCGTAGCCGTTTAATTCCTGCAGTAAACTTCTCAGTCGATCCGCCAAGAGATTGACTTTATCTTCACATTTTCGTCGCATGAGAAGTTCGCGTGGTCCGTGACCAGGCCATAGTATTGGAAGCCACTACTGATCTTTGCAACACCTCTATATTGATGATACTGCATCTCATGATAGCCAAACCGAAATACATTTGTTCTTCTTCCGAACACACCCGATACTACTACTCAGTCAATTTTGATCCAAATGACTTGATTTATTTACACAGATAGCACTAATCGTGGAAAGATGTGTATAAAATTTGATGAGAATCGGTTCAATATTGACGAAATTATGGCAGAAACTCAACCCGTGCAAAAACGAATCGAGTGTACTTTCTCTCCCAGATTGAAAACCAGTACATTTTGGGACACTTCTATGTAGCATTTCCAGCCCTAATCAGGGAAAATATGCCAAACCTAATTTTATTCTTCAAAAAAATATACTATATAATATTGTATATCAAAAGAAATTTGTACGTGCCAGTTCCAATAAAAATATTATGTATATTTTTTCCTGAAACCAACCACACTTAAGGTGCAGCAAATTAGAAAAAAAATAAAGAATAGTGTTCGGAAAAAAATAATTGATTTTTTGTATATTTTTTTTTTTTGAAAATTGGTAACTTTTGCAATAAAATACCTGGGGAACTTCCACATGATGTTCAAAAAGTGTAGAATTAGCAAAAATATATAAAAAAAATCAAAATATTTCACAAGCATGCGTTAAAAGTATGTATTTTCACAAGAAGATTTTTTTTAGGTTTAAGTACCTTGACTTTTAGAACATTGATGTTTTAAGACAGCCTAATAGCGTTGGGCAATTTTGAATCGAGGTTTTTGTTTCGATTTATCGATTTGTTGAATCGATGTTGAAGTCCCACGAAATCAACTGAATCGATGTTTTACAATCGATTTTTCTTTGGATTCAAAAATATTAAATTTCTTTTTTTTTTTTTTTCAGAATGATTCCGAATGGATCTCGAACATTTTTTTTTTGATAACCCCCCTCAGGATTCTAGTTGAGTGTTTCTTAATAATGTGGAAGTCTTAGGAACCCTCGCAGGGTTATGGGGCAATCTCTTGGGATTCTAATGACATGTCTTTCAATACTGCAGGAGAATTTATCTCAGGATTCTAGGAGAATAACTCTTAGGATTCTGGAAGAATCTGTCATCGAGTTCTGGGAACATCCGTCTAAGCATTCTGGGAGAATTCTGAGGAAAAACTTCTCTAAGGATTCTGAGGGAATCCATCACAGGATTCCGAGAGAATCCATCTCGGGAATCCCTCAGGATTCTGGAAGAATTGCTCTAACGATTCTGAGAGAATCCATGTCAGAAAACTGGAGTAATCTCTCCCAGAATTCTGGCGAAATCCTTAATAGAATTCAGGGAGAAGTCCTATTGGAATAGTTTTTCTCTCTCTTCCTATCAGAATTCTAGGAAATCTCTGGCTTCTAGAGGAATTCATTTCAGGATTTTGAGCTATTCCCTACCAAGGCTTCCTACCAAGGGTAAAATCCCTTTCAGGATTCTAAGAAATTTCTGGATGATCTGAGTTGATGCCTCTACGGACTCTGGAAGATTCTCACTTAAGATCCCACTCAGCATTCTCAAGAACTCTTCTCAGACTTCTTGAGAATCATACTCAGCATTCTTAGAATAGTGGCAAAATTCCTCTCAGAATTCTGGGGGAATTTTCTTAGGATTCTGGGGAAATCTACGGGTACTCTTCCCCAGATTCTCTGAAAATTCGGCTTTCTGGGGTAATCCCGGTCAGGATTCCAGGGAAATTTCTCTTAAGATTCTGTGGAACTTGTATCATGATTCTGGAGAAACCTTTGGAATTCTTGGGCTATATTTTTCAAGATTCTATGTCACATTCTTTCAGAACTAATAATTATTGAAGAATCGCTCACGAGATTCTGGTCAGAGTTCTCTAGAGAAATTTGGATTTTGGAGAAATCCTCGCATAGATTTTGTCATTCCTCTTAGGGTTCGGAAGAAATCCTTCTCAGCATTCTACGAGAATCCCAGTAGAATTCTGTTTTCTGTGTTCTGGAACAGTTGCTCCCATAAATCCCTTTCAGGATTCCTGGAGAATCCCTCTTAGTAATCAGGGAAAATCCATGACAAGATTATGGGAAAATTCTCTTGAGATTCTGTTGTAATAGTTTAAAGGATTCTAGAGGAAACACTCTCAGAGTTTTGCGACAATCCCTTTCAGAAGTTTGAGGAATGTGTGAGAATACCTCTCAGAGTTTCAGAGAATCCTTCTCAGGATGCTGGGGAAGTCCATTATAGACGTTCCCTTCCAGGGAAATCCTTATCAGATTTTCGAAAAAATCTCTCTTAGGTTTCTGGATATATTTTTCTGGAATTACCCCTTGCATGATCCCTCTCAAGATGCTGTAGAATTCTCAGGAATACCTTTCGGGACTCTGGAAGAATTATTCTCAGCATTCTAATGAATTCCACCCAGGATATTTAGAGAATTCTGGGAGAAAACTTAAAGGGATTCTGGAGGAATTCTTCCCAAGATTCAGGGGTCCTATCTTCCAGAATTCTGTGAGAGTATATCTCAGGTTTCTTTGGCAATCGCGCCCAGTATTTTGAGGGGACATTTCTCAGGGTTCCAGAATCCTTCTTAGGGTTCTAAGCTACCCTTACCAGGAAACAGGGTATTTTTTTTAAGTTTCTTGGGGAATTATCGTAGGAATCCTAACATCTTTTTATTTTGTGAGAATCTCTCTCAGTATTCTAGATAAATTTATCTCAAGAATGTGAAAGAACTACTCTTGGAATTCCTCTCAGGATTCTGGGATAATTCCTCATAGGATTCTGGAACATTTTGAGAGAATCCCAGGGGAAAGCTTGTCTTAGGAAACTGAGACTATCTATCACAGGATTCAGGGAGAATTCCTCTCGAGACTCTGAGACAATCCGTCTCATAGATAAAGAGTAATCTCTCTCAGGATTCTAGGAAAATCCCTAATTCAGTGAAAATTCCTACCAAGATACCGGAAGAGTCTTACTTTCTTTTCTAGATAATGTCGCTCAGGATTCTTATGTATTTTCAGCATTCTGAAGCATTGCATTGTCTGGAATTATCGCAGAAATGGCATTCTTGCTGGAATTTATTTTATGAGTTCTGCAAGAATGCATCTAATGGTTCTCTCGAAATCTATTTAAAAATACTTTTCTTCTCATGTACTTTTTAAAAATTTGTCGACGTTTACCTCCATGGATATCGCCAGAAGTTCCATTATGGATTATTTCAGGGTTCATCAATACTTAGAGTTATTTCAGCAATAATTGCTTCAAATTCTTACAGATATCACTTAAGAATGCATTTCTCTTCATGTATTTTGTTGAAAACTTTTCGAGCGATAATTTCAGAAATTTTTCCATGAATTTTCATTGGATCCTCTTCAAGTGTTTCTCAAAAAAAAAATCTTGGATTTTATCCAGGGGTTACTCCAGCAATTCCTCCAAATATTTCTTTGTTAGTTGCATTATTTTTCACAGAGCTTCGGAGATTCTTTCAAATGGTGGTAGTTTTGCTTCAGAAATTTGAAAACTTTTTCAGGAATTCTTTCAGAAATCATTGTTTATTTATAAATTCCTCTAAAAACGTTAAGAGATTCTTCTAGGGTTTCTCCATAAGTTCAAGCTCTTCCTGAAGAAAGGTTAGAAAAAATCCTAAGCAATCCTTGGTGGTACAGTTATAATTATGGATTTATTCAGACCTTTCAGAGTTCTTTCAGATTTTTCCGATGATGCTTCAGGAGTTTCTCCAAAGATTCTCTCAGCAATTTCAGCAGAAATTACCTCAGAATCTTTTCCTTGGAATTTGTTAAGGATTTTTTTCAAGAAATTTATTTATGGATAGCTGTAGAGGATTCTCCAGTTCTTCCATGTATGTTTTCCAAGATTCCTTCAAAAAACATTTTTTTTTCTCAGAAATTTCTCTTGTGGTTTTCAAAAGAATTCCTCCGGATTTATTTTTCTTTCTGCAGGATTTCGTTCGGAAATTTCCCCAGGACTTTCGTGTCTCTTCGAAAATGGCTAGGAGGCAACGAAGATCCGAACTTTGTATTTAAGTCTCGGTATGAACTCGCTCGTGACTATGTGACTATGTTCTTCAAACTAGAAGAAATCGATTATCAAATAATGAATGGAAGAAGTGCAGGTCTTGTAACCAAAGCAATCGTAATATTTCGTGGAATCTGTTGAAGAAATTCTTCTGAGAATTCCTCTAGAGGTATTTCCAGGAGTTTTCCGATAATTCCTTCGAAAAAATCTATCAGGAATACCTCGGAAAATTATTGAAGTATTTCTTCAAGAATTTGACCACAATTATTTCTACAGGGATTTTAGTAGACGGTTTTGTTTTTATTTCTTCAGAAACTCTTCAATGGATTTTTCTAGAAATCTCTCCACAATTTTCTAAAGTAATTTTCCCTTGGAATTACTTTCAGATTTCCTACAGAAGTTCCCCATGATTTTTCTCTAGGGAGTAAAGGGATACCTAGATGAGTTTTTTCGGGTGTTCTCCCAGGTATCCATCCAGGATTTCCTCCAGAGATAACTTCAAAAAATTTCTCCAGAAGTTTCAGTTCAAGAATCCCTCCAGGAAATTCTCAAGATTTATTATTGTAAATCTCCAAAGGTATCACCAGGAATGTTTGAGGGATTCCTTCAGATAATCCTCCAGGGATTTCATTAGAGGATTCTTTCAAGAACTCTCCCAATAATATTTTGAGCAACATCTGGAAAAACTTATGAAATAATCCCTGGAGAAATATCTGAAACAACTCTTGCAGGAATCTCTGAAGGAATCCCCCATGAGGTATTTGTTTAAGAAAATTCAGTAGCAAAATAATATAACATCTGGTAAAAATTTCTGCTGGATCCACAATGGAATTTATCAAGAAATTCGTGGAGGAATCCTATGAAGAAATTCCAGAGGAATTTTAAAGAAATTTTTGAAGGAGTTTTTGAAAAACTCCACGAGTTTTTTTTTGAAAATATCTTTTGTGAAAATTCCCGAGGAAATCCATAAATTCCGAAGAAGACTCTGGATATACTTTTGAAGTAGTTTCAGGAGGAATCCGAACAGGAAATTTTGAAGAATCCCTGAAGGAATTTCTAAAGAAATCTCCAGTAAAGCACATATTATTTTGGAAAGTTCTCTTGAATGAATCAACAGAGGAATACGTGAAGATATCCTAGAGAAATTGTTGAGGAAGATAACAATTATTGAAGGAATTGAAGGTATTGAAGGAATGTCCTGTCTAATTCACCGAAAGTAATAATGCAAAAATCTCTTGAAGAATTTCTGCTAGATTTTCTGGACGAATCCTTGTTCAAATTTTATTTTCAATGGAATCCCTAGATCAATTCCTGAACAAATCACTGGTTGATGTTTTTAAGAAATATCTGTACGAATTTCTGTTCTGGAAGAATTAATGAATGAAACTTTGAAAGAATTTATAAAAAATCTCTGTAGAAAATTCATGGAAAAAAATTCCGGAGGATTCTTTTTTAGCGAATCCCTAGAAAAATAACTATACTTATCATTGACGGAGTTACTTGAAAGAATTCTTGAAGTTATTTGTGTAGAAATTCTTGCGAGAATATCGGAAGGAAGATCTGGCGATTTTTGAAACAATTCCTGGAAGATTACAGAAAGGAATTCATGGAATAATTTTTGAAGGATCCCATGGAACAATTCTAGAAGGGATCTTAAATTTCTTAATGGAGTCGTTGGACAACAAATGGATTTCTGAAAAAATCTTTGGGTGAATTCCTAAGGATACAGATGGAAGCTTTTCCAGAGGAATTCTTAAAGAAGTTTCCGGAGGATCCTCTAGAGTAAGTTCTGAAGGAAATTCTAGAGGAAGATCTGAAGCAGTATATGAAACATGTTCCAAAAGAAATTCCAAGAGAAATCCATGGAAGGCTTCCGAAAAGGATTTCCTGGTGAAATCTCTAAAAGAAGCCGTGGAGAAATTTCAGAAAGCATCCATGGAAGGTTTTATGAAGGAGTTCTGTTATTGATTTCTGGGATAATCTTTAGGAAACTTTGCGGAAAAGTTCAAAGGAAGCTATTATTTTTCTAAAGGAATCCCTGGAAGAATTGCTTAAGGAAATCTAAGAGAAATCTCCAAAGGTATAACTGGTTGAATTTCTATAACATTCTCTGGAAAATTTTGTAATGTATATTTGCTTTTTGAATTCCATGTTCTTCTTGTATTCCCAGTGTACTCAACAGTTCACATGCCTTAAATTTCCAGCAGCGCCAGCGGAAGCCGTTTCACCAAACATATAAAACAAAGGCAAACGCTTTGGGCTAGCTCCCACCCCCACACTTTTGTTCCTTTTCGCTTCGTTTTCAATTCTTACACCCCTTTACCGTTTCAAACCTTTGTTTCTTTACTACTGTTCATCAACACCACCACTATGCAGGATAATAGGCAGCAAAGCAACTTCAACCCTTCCATTCTTCTGCATCCGACTCGATGATCCCTCCCTTTCATCAAACCAAGAAGGGCTCCACCGAAGCACCGAAGTGAACAAGTTCAAACGGGGTTAAACAACGCTTTTGCCAACAATTTATTCTTTTTTCATACCGCGCATTCCCGCTGCAAGCAAGAAATTTATGCTCCCACAGCAATTAAACCTTGTTCACGGATAGCTTGCCTTCCAGGTGAGCTGATTGTACCTAACTAACAGACAAGAGTCTACACTCGTGTACACATAGCAAGCTATGATTAAATATTTCATTTCCATCTCCGCCTACTACAAATTTGGGAGCTGCAAGGACTACGGCGCCTTCTAGTTGGTTTCAGCGGACAACTTGCGTACTTCGGTCGGTTTTTAGGGGGGCCGATTAAACTGTAAATTGCACTCGGAAGTGGCTTTCCTCAAACTTTCAAATCGTTTGATGGCACGTCAGAGAGCGGTAAATCATCCGCTGTCGAGAAGCCACTTTGCAGTAGGAGGTGGAGATTTTCACCTGCCGATATAGTTTATGACTGTTGACTCCAAGCCGCGCGACCACCGCCGGAAGCGGAAGTTTGCTGCCCCGGTTGTACGACACAACGGCTTAATTGTTTCTCCGGTAATAATAAACTTGTTGATACTGAAAATATAGGCTAATTGAATTCAGAAGAAAGTTGCACCTCTCTGAACAGTTAAATTTAAAACTACGCTTATCGCAAAATCCATTATTTCCCGTAAACGAGTCCATCTACGCGTGTCCTTTCCAGAGGACGATAGAACTGCGAACGCAGAAAAAGGACATCGTGAAAGCATCCCGACAAAAGTTTATACATTACGTGAAAGTTGTATCAACGAGAAACAATCTGCGAAGAACGAGCTTCCAGCACGCCCACCGCCCGAAGGCCAGATAATGTGCTATACACTGTATTCCGTTTTGTGCAGCCGTCAGCAAACGATAGAAATCGAGTTTTCCAAGTTCCGGCTCGTCGTCGCGTCGTCGTCATCCTCATGGCCAATGATTACAGAATGAACGCTACGCACGAGGACCACACTGCTGTCGAAACTCGAACCAGAGTGAAAGTTGATTATGCTTTGAATAACAATTGATTGCGGCAGTCACGGTTATAGTATACCTTGTGGTCCCCATCAGGGCGGGAAACTGGTCATGAGCGGGGACGAAAGTTTGTTCAATTACAGTTTGGAAAAGCTCGTTAAACCACCAAAAAGTAATTGTCATTCACGGCGGTGAATGGATATGGCAAGGAATTTAAATTTTGCGCCGTTCATTGCGAGGCTTCAGTTTTCTTCTATTTTGTGGCAAGAAAACCTGATATTTCTTAATATTTTTTAATAGATTTCTAGAAAGTAACCAGAGTTGTCATAAAAACTTGCGCCCATAAATGACGTAGCTTTTTTCAAGCGATTATTTACACCCCCTCACCCTCGTACCCTATAAATGACGTAGCTTGTTGAACGCAACCCCCCCCCCCAAAATGTTCATGTCGTCAAAAATTAAGAAACAGCACGAAACTTAGTTCTGATTTCAATTTCAACTTACATGTATAATAAATGTTATGAAAACCCACACCTTTCCAATCATGCATCTAGCGTGAATACCGAACAGCATTCTTCGCTCTTAACTTCGTCCGTAACCATCAATTCTTCCAAGTCATCGATCTCAAACCATTGTATTGCCGACTGCCAGATTCAGATCGCCGACATCAAGGCTGTAGGTGCAACCAGTGAAGATTAACACCAAAGCTAAGGACCTAATGAACCATCTATCGTTCCTGACATTTGGAGGACCCTGCAGGAATTACTTCTTAAATTATTCCAGCCCAGCAGTTCATTTCTCCATCTTCTGGGATTTCTCCAAGAATTCCCTTTAGGATTCCATTTAAAAATTCCTGCTCCAGAGATTCCTCCGAGAATGCCTTCTCCAGGAGATTTCTTTTCAAAGGTTCTTCTTGGAGTTAATCCATGGTTTCCTTCTGGAGTTTTTTCAAGATGTTCTTCTGTTGTCTTCCACCAGAAGTTTCTTCGGATATCTATCCAGGGATTTAAAAAGGAATTTCTTTTGAGATTCCAGCAGAGCTTAATTCTATGTTTCCTAAAGGAGTTCCTTCCGGGATTTCTCCAGAAGTTTTTTCTGGGTTTCCTTCAGGATTTATTCCCCATGATATTTATTGCGAAACTGGCAATCGCGCCAGGGCGAAAACGAATCAGTTCGAGTGAAATGACGAAGAGACGTGTTCCGATGGGAATAGAGGACGAAACAGTAAACAATAGTTCTCCACATGTGATGTGTTTATTGCGGTGTACATAAAACTCTATTTCATGATTAAAATACTTATCAAGCCATCGTTTAAAGCCTGTTAAGACAACGATTAGTGTCAGGTGTATTTTATATAGGTGAATGTAAAGTGAATTCGATTTAACAACATCTATTTCTGTTCTAGACTAAGGCCACATATTATCCAATTTGATAACCTATACTCATTGTCATAGACCAAATGAGATTTATTGAATGAACTTATATGCACAAAGTATGCACTTCTTGGCTAGTTGTGTCTTCACGCATGTACTTCCAAGAAATCTCTCCGAATAAAAGACATGTTTCAGGGGTTCGTTCAGAAATTCGCCCCCGGCATTATCCAGAAATTAATTCAAGCATTACCCCATCAAAGATTAATTCAAAAACTTTCTCAAAGAATTCCTCCGAAAATTCTCAAATCATTATTTCATTTTTTTTTTTTCAAAAATCGCGAAGAAATTTCTTCAGAAAACTTACCATGCCTTTGGAGATTTCTCTTAGAATTCTTTCAGAAATCCTGCAAAGCATTTCTTTAGAAAATTCATAGTTTTCGTTAGAGTTTTATCCAAATTTTTCCGATAATTGCTCTTGAAATATAATTAAGAATTTATTTATGAAACCATCTTTGAATTTCTAAACAAATTTATTTAAAAACGTCTCCAGGATTCCTTTTGAAAAAGTCTTCCACGAATTCATTTTGAATGTCCTTTTAGAACATCTTCCATAGATTGCTTCCGAAAATCCTCAACGATAACCTTCAAAATTTCTTCAAGAACTCCTCCAGAAAAGCTTCCATGGGTTTCATGGTTTCTTCAGAAATTCCTCTAAAGATTCTTTCAGGATCCCGAACGGAAATTACCTACGCACTTCGTTAGAAATGCTTTCAGCAATTTTTACAGAAAACCAAAAGTTCAGGATTGCTACAGAAATTTCACCGAACGCTTTTCTTGAGAAAATCTTCCTCAGACCTCTTAAGAAATTCTTCCAATGCTTCCTTCTGAAAATTTTCGAATTTTTTCTAGGGATTTATAAAGTAAAAACGTTTGGAAATTTCTTAAGGGATTGCTTCAGAATTTTCTATAGAACCCCTGAAATGGAAAAAATCAAGAGTATTAACAAATATTCTTTCAGCAAGTTTTCCAGAGATTTAGATATTCGAACAGGTATTGTCCACCGTAGATTTGTGCAGGAATTGCTCTAGAGATTACATATCAAATTCAAGGAATTTCTTCAGATATTCATCTAGAAAAATGTGCAAGGATTCCAGAGATTTTGGCATTATCACTTACATCAGGCAAGATTTTTTCCAGAGTTTCTTGCTGGAGTTCAAACAGAAACTTTATCAGTACTTCTCAAATTCCATGCATATTTCCAAAAAGTTCTCTGGCATTTCCTTCAAGCATAACCGTTAGAATTTCCCCACGAATTCTTGAAGGAATGTATTTAAAAATATTATCTAGAAATTTCAACAGGATTTTTTTTTTAGAGAAACTCTAACATTTTTTATCTATAAATCTTTACAGAAGCATATCTAGGCCTTTTTTCAAGAATTTCTATAGGAATTTCTTCAAAAGTACGTCCTTGTATCGCTCCAGAATTACTTAAAGAAATAATCCAAGAGTTTTATTAGAAAATTTAGCGAGGAATTCTTCTGCAACTGCTTGAGGGACACTTTCAAAAATATCACAAGAGACTTCTTCTGAATTATAGGATTTCTTTAGGAATTTCAACAACGGCTTACTTTCTTCAATATTTTTATTCATCTATTGTTTTATTTATTTATTTATTTTAATTACAAAAGTTCTTACATGGACATTCAGGAAATTTCCTCTAAAAATTTCCTTAAAAATTCTACAGAGATTCCTACGGGAATTCTTCCGAGGGTTCCTCTACGAATCCCTTGAGAAACTTCCTAATGATTCAGATATTTCTCCATGGATTTTGCAGATATTGCAAAAAAAAAAATGGCATATCCCTGAGGGAATTTCTAGAGAAATCTCTGGAGGGATTCTTGAAGAAATACTAAAAAAAAAACTCCTGATGATACCTTTGGAGATTCTTAGAAGAAGGTCTTAAAAGCTTTCTGGAAGGAATTTATTTAAAAAAATTTGAATGCATGGGAGGGAGAATAAATGTAGGCGAAACTGGATGCTTTTCCTCATAGAAATAATAGAAAATGCATTTCGTTTTTACAAAAAACTTTTTTCGAAATTTTGTTTAAAAATGGTTTTTGTAAAAACAAAAAATATTTCCAAGTAGGAAAAAAAATCAGGAGATACCTTGATCTTTCTTTTGAATGTGTATGAAAACCGATTTTGAAAAAAACTGCTGTTGATGGGGATCAGAGATAGGCACGCGACACTGCGTTCTTAGCAGCACAAAAAACACGACTGTTGGTGCAGTACAGCTTTAAACTGAAATATATTGTGTTATAATATGTTTAAGGTTACATTTGCATGCCTACTTACACATTCAGTGTTTGTGCGCGATCAAATAATCCCTGCTCGGCCCGATTCAGCTAGCCTGACCCTAACTGTAAATCGTGTTGTAAGCTTAAGTATTTGATAGTTTAATTGCATGTTTAATATCTTACTTTTTAAGAAGAAATGTAGTTTCACAAATTGGTTTTAGGCCTTAAGTTTTAACCCCTTCAGGAAACTGAAATTTTAGTAGATTTTAAGTAGGATTTTGACAATTAAGGTTTCGAATTCAGTAGCACTTACAATTATTCAATTAATGCAATAGTTAATAAAGAAAAAAGGGGAAAATGTCCACAAATTAGAGCTAGGATTCCGATTTCAATATTGGTTGCCCGGTTTGCCACTGTTTACCATGGATCTCGTCAAAATCTGATTTGTCATGGTCGCACGTCTTCGTTCTGTCATGTTCTCGGTTGGCAGATCAGATTCGCGGTTTAACCGAGAGGAGTCCGCCAACAGATCGTTTGAGGCAGGGATGCCAGCGGCAACAACTGCTTCGCCATTCAATGAAAAAAAAATAAAAAAAATACGTAAAGGCATTGTATTAAGAAACTCTTTGAACAGCCTTATTATTCGGAAGTGTTTCCGTGGAAAAATTACTGGAGAAATTTCTGAAGGAATTTTTGGAGAAATTCGTGCAGGAATTTCCGAAACAATCTTTTAATAATCTATGCGGAAATACTTGGAGGAATTGCATATGTACAAAGATACTGATGAATATCTTGAAGAAATCCCCCAATAAATTTCTGATGGATCCCTGCACGGTTTCTGAAGGAATCTCTGGAAAAGCTTCAGGAGATACCTCTGAATGAACTCTTTCGAGAATTTTTTATGCAAAATCCCTGACGTATTTCCTGAAGATTTTTTTTTGCAGGAGCTCCAGCAATTACAAAAAAAAACACGAAGGAATTCTTTATATAATCAATGAAAAATTTGATAACAAAAGGATTTTTTAATTAATCTCCGAAAGAAAAGTACCTGCGAGAACTGGAGAATTCAATGAAATTATTCTATGAATAATTCCTTGAAATATTCCAAGGAATATATTCTGAAGCAATTTCTGCAGGAATTTTTGAGGAATTTATGAGAAAATTCCTGAAGAAAGGTCGGAATAAACCCTAAGCAATCCTGCAATACCTGCAGGAACTTCTGTTCTTATGTACTTCTGTTCTTCTTAAGAAATACCAACAAGAACTTCTGTGGAAACCCCCAAAGGAACTCCCAGAAGAATGACGTGAGAATTTTCTAGATGATTTTTTTTAAATAAATACAAGAAAGAATCCCTGAATTTATGATGCAATAACCAAAGGAACAACTGGAGAAATTCCTACAAGTATTTTCAAGAAGAGTTCCAGGAAAAAATCTGAACTGAATCGTGGAAGAATGTCTGTAGCAATTAAGGAAAACATTTTCTAAATAATCCCAGGAGTTATTTCTGAAGAAACCCATGTCAAGACGGATTGATCTGAAAATGCTCTATTGCAAAACTCAAATGTAAGTCAGTTATCTATCTGTTACTGTTCTAAAATTCTCAAAGTATTAAAGACGATCTATTAATTCACATAAATGAATCATTTCTGACTAATCAGTAGAATTCAAAATCCTTGAAATGTTACACAAGGTCCGAGGATTACTATTAAAGAAGTCACTATAACTTGAAAATAGTTGGATGTGGGCGAAAAATGCAAATATCCATTTTAGATCACCCTAAAATTGAAAAGGGCCATTCTAATGGAACAATAAAAAATACGGGTTTAATATTTTACGATAAGAAACAAACCTACCTTTTTTTTTAAATTTAATGATCTGGTTTGCTTTCGAATGGCAAAACAAATGTTTTCATTGAGGTTGTTAAAAAAATAAAAATAATTAAAAACCGAAGCTTTTGATTATTCTGGACTAAACGATACATTTTGAGACTAAAAGTCCCACAGAATAAAAAGGCTAAAATTTGAAGTAAGGTTTTTGGAAAATTTGAATTATAGAGCATCTACCAGAAGCTCACGATCAATATTTCATTTCCTGAAACATCTTTAACTTTGCGATTTCTCTACTAGTTTCTGAGATATTGAGAGAACTAACCAATTTTAGTATGATTATTCGCCCTTTATTTTGTACCACAATCGATCTTCAATTTAACATACCACGAGAATGCAAATGTATATAAACGAAAAAAAGTATTCCTCAGGATGTATTGTACGCTATTTTTAGAACTGCATATGTTTTTCAATCTCAAAAACTTATTATTATCATAGTAACTTCTTGGTCTTAGGAAATTAGTCATTGTGACAGTGAGCTGATTAGGTGACTATTCGAAACTAGGTTCCTTTGACAAATTGTTACTTTTGTGCGTCGTATGTATTTACCATCTCCGAATGTGTTTCACTTGAACTTTTTCTCATTTATTAATCAACAAAGTTTTCTGTCTTTTCATTTTTACAAATTTCCATACTTGATCAGGCAGGCTTGAAGAACGATAGCGGAACAAAATAAAGGGCGCATAATCATACTAAAATTTGACATTTTCTTCAATATCTCAGAAATTAGAAGATGTATGGCAATTTCAGTGCACATTTCGCCCTCTTGGAACCCTAGAATCACCGATTTAGTCTAGAACAATTATCGGGGTTTGGACATTTGAAACTTTGCATAAAAATCACATACGCCCTTTGAGCCACCCCTTAAATATCAACCGAAATCGCTTATTTTTGCACATCTCACATATTTTGACCAGAAGATCGATTTCCAATTGGGAAATTGTATCCCAGATAGATTTTTTAAAATCAGCCCACCCTAATAAACTATGTATTATATGAGTGCAGTAAAAGAGCTGCCCCATTCGCCTTCAAATAATACCAATCTTACAATTTCAATTTCACCCAGAGGATATAAGTACTCAACCATCCTACAAGAAAATAGGTTCGGATTCTCCAGTCAGATGCATCGAAAGCCGTCCTACCTTTTTCCAGCTCAGTGGGTGGAAAAGTGCTTTCGTCTTCACTGCAACGGCTGTTGTTCTTTGGCACCCCTACCATTCCTTGTACCCACCAAGGAACCTATTTGAAATTGTATTAGACGCCAAGTGTCTGCACATGAAAGTTTTGTTTCGAGATGAAAGCGATAGTGATTGCAGCAGCTAGACCACTACCGAAGGAGTCAGGTTCACAAACTTCTGTGTGGGGGTCCTACTTGGGAAACTTCAACACTATCTAATTTTATGACACTTCTGCCTCAGACTGGACTTTGAACGACACGGGGGGGTTATTGTCTTTCCGGCTGTCTTGTTTAATAATGTTGAGTGCTCGGTGGATAAAGTGTGTCTGGCTTTTTCTAATTGAAGTTTGGTATTTGCTGTGCAATAAATAAGACGTTTTAAGATAAGGTGATACTTAAAGAGGTTGGAGCGTGGATGAAAATCAACCTATTAAAATAAGTAGACTCTAAATGTTTGAATCTAGCAATGGTACAAGAACTACATAGAACATTTTTCAATGAGTTTTCTTACGAATTACAATACTAACCAGTCATTCACTTTAATTTATCGTCTCAATTTGAAACATCTCTCAGAACATCTAGGTGTGAAATTCAATACTCTGCAAATGACCCATTAATTGATTCTAATTAAAATGTTTAACTGTTTCGTCCTCTTTGTGTATGGGTAGCCATTTTCCGGGTACTCCTATCTTCCGCTTCCGAAAACTTCGATCCGACCCGAACCGAACGCACCCATCACAACCGGAAACTCGCCCCGTGGGCAGAAAAACAATTTCTATCCCTCAAATAATTCACTAATTAATTGCACCACTGAAAAAGCGGTGCGTTTGATCTCTCTCTCCCAATTTGAGGCCATGATGCCTTCCGGTGTTTTCCGCAACCGAAATTATCCCATTTTCTGCCCACCCTTGCACATCCCTGGAGAGAAAATGGAACGTACCGGCTACCCGGTAGGATAACGAACCGTGATGGGGATTCCGGGTTGGGAGGTCGATGATCTCATGGATGCCTTTTTTGCCACGCCACACTGGGATTTATTTTGGGAGGCCTTCTGGATATTTTTTTTTTTACTTTTGACGAGGCACGATTTTTCATTCAACGTTTGACAAACGACTTTCCCCTGATATGCTGCAAGCAAACTTCAAACGCTTGGCAAATAGGTAATGTAAACTTTAATCTAAATCGAGCGAAATCTGGGTCAAACACTCGAAAATAAGCTCGGTGATGAATTGCTTGGCATGTCTCCGATGCCCACCCCCCACGATGGATCGGTTGAAAGCAGAGGCAAGAGAAAAAGTATATCCTGGAATTATACAAAATGAAAAAGGAAAACAAAACTCTGTTTGCGGAAAATTTCATCTTCCATTTCGATAAGTTGATGCTCCGCCACGTCGCGCCCGTTCCATTTATCTTCTTCACCCGAGGAGGAGGAGGGTTGTCGCGTTGGTTATTTATTGGACTTGTATGCGGCTTTCTGATGTGACTCCACAAAATAGACGGCCGGACGGATTGAGAGGATGGTTCAACCACGATGGCATGTTTTGGAAAACGGTTTCGAAAATTGTTATCGGTTTTCAAATGGCGAATCTATGGCGCATATTAGCGGTCCCAATTACAAACTGTCAATCGACGGATATTTATGACCCGATTGTGTGTGTGAATCGGTTGATGTCGTTGGTTTTATTGGAAAGGAGTGATGGTAACTTTTACCCAGACGGAGGATGTCATATCGTTTTGGGGCAATTTATGGAAAGAATATCTATCAACGATGAAAATGCTCTCTAAGTAGAATGAAACGAAACATTTATCAAATGAAATTTCAGGAATGATGCCGCTCTATTAGGAGTTTACATGTAAAATGGTTAAACGATTGAATAAATAAAGCTGGCAATAAAACCAATTTCTACATCACAAGCCACTGAAAACCGCTGCTAGGGTATGTGTGCCATCAGTAATCTCACGTTCCCATTTTTATCCTATTCGAAAACAAGCGATTACGGCACCGATTGATTCCGTTCTTTCTGTTTTCATGGGTGCTCACTTCTAACAAAAAATACAAAAATAAGAAACAAAACAAACAGCGCTTCAACCTCTTGTTTTTCGTAGGATTAAAATGGGAGCCACATGCTTAATAAGGGAACTAATACCCTATAAGATTGTCTTCCAACCAAGTGGAACGCTATAGAGATTTTCAAAGCAACATTGCATTGAGAGGAACGATTGAAGGTGTGGCTTTTCTACGGAATTATTTACGCCCTTATCCCGTAAACACCCGGGACGATCTTCTTTTAAAAGAAATGCAATATCTTCCTTGTTTTAAAATATTTTACCCTGGAGTCTTTTAATATTCAAGGGGAATAGTTGTGCTCAGAAATACATACTTCATTCCCCCGTTTGCTGGTAGCCGAAAATACGTGGCTTATTTTTGTATTTTTTGCCTTTCTCGTACACCAAGGTGTACCGAAAGGCTATATGTTCACTCCAAAAATGAAATCTTGATCGAACCCCCGGAGGGCCAAGTCTTATATACCAATCGACTCAGCTCGACGAGTTGAGATGATGTCTGTGTGTGTATGTGTGTGTGTATGTATGTATGTGTGTGTGTGTGTGTGTGTGCGTGTGTATGTGTGTATGTGTACAAAAATGTCACCTCACTTTTGGATAGTAAATATCATCCGATTTCAACGCTTTATATTTCAATCGACGCGGAATATTGTCCCATTGTTTCCTATTGAAAATGGTTTGAATCGGTCCAGCCGTTCCGGAGTTATGGCCATTTAGGTGTTCCGGATCGGTACCCCAGGAAAGGGCCAGATATGAAATTGCAACAAACCCATGCATGCGACCCATCAAACCACGGCATTTTCGATTATCTGATGAACGGTAAGCAGGAAAATAGTCGCAGACTATATCTGAACCGGTAGTGTTCCAGAACCGGTTCCGGGTGTCCCGCCGGAAGTGGCCAAATATAAAAGTGAAACAAACCCATGTATGCGACACATAACACATGCATGCGACACATCAAATCGCAGCTTTTTCCATAACCTGATGAACGGTAAATAGGAAAATAGTGCACTATATCTGAACCGGTAGCATCCCGAAACCAGTTCCCGATGTCCCGCCGGAAGTGGTCTAATTCATACATGCGACACATCAAATCGTAGCCTTTTCGATAACTTGTACGATCAGCAAAAAAAAATAAGCAAAGCCCACATTAGAAACTACTGATAGTGTTCCGGAATCGGTTCGAGGTGTCTCGCTAAAAGTGGCAAAATGCAAACAAAAATTCGCGACACATCAAATGGCATTTAAAGTATCCTGATGAATGGTTACAAAGAAAAAATATCTCAGATCATGCTTGGGAGAACTAGTAGTGTCCCGGAATCGGTTCCCGGTGTCCCTCCGGATGTGGTCAAATGTAAAAGGGAACCAAACTCCATGCATGCGCTTCATCAAATCGCGGTTTTTTCCATAAGCTGATGAACGGTTATTAGGAAAATTAGCTGAGATTACGTAAGAGACCACCGCCAGTGTTCCACAACCAGGTTTCAGGTGTCCCGCCGGAATTGGTCAAATGTAAAAATGAACCATGTAAATTTTCCAGAACCGGTTAGGAGTGTCCCACTGGAAATGGACACATATAAAAGTGAATCAAACCCATGCTTGCGGTACATCAAATCGCTTTTTTGTCAGTAACCTGATGCATGGATAATAAGAAAATAGACACAGTCCATAGAAGTTACCACCGGTAGTGTTTTTAATTCCGGGTAACCTGATTAACAATTTTCATAAACTCAGACCACATTTAAATATACCGGTAATGTTCCGGAATCATTTCCGGGGGTCTCGTAAGCAATACAAAATAGACTGCCCAAGAAACAATTTTTGCTTTAAGAAATGTTTCTCAAAGCAACGTTATTAAACTGGAAGTCGCATTATGTTTGAATAATTTTGAAATAAAAGTGTTCTTCAACTCTTGTTCGCCCAAAAATGAGAATCTATTCAACGTCAACCGTTCTATAAGCACGACGAAATGAATGTTTATCCAATGATCGTACATCGGTTGTGAAACTCTTGTTCAACGTTAGAACCATCAGCAATTTAAACAAACATCATAAACTTTACTTCAACGTTTATTAAACAATGTTGTATGACGCTATTTGTTTAAACATTTAAGAATGGTTTTAGAAACCGTTATTGCGCAATAGCAGCGTAGCGCATTATAACACGCTTTCTTCGATATTTATTCCACCATAATACAATCAAAACATGCTGGAGCCGTGATACAACTTACGAAATTTATTTCTATCTATAGATATGATTTTATAATTGCTACAAAAACGATTCTTAAACGTTTCTTCAACATCATGTTACATCATGTAACAATAAAATGAGAAAATGATTTAACTTTCAACATTTCTGCATTTGTGTCTGGAATAGCTCTCTCTGATTATGTACCCCCAACATCTTTATTTTATTACATTTTAACAAATCACATTAATGGAAAGACTCGAACTCTGGATCTTTGGGTTCACACTCGTCTGCATCCGCTCTGCTTCAATCCAAATTACATGAATCGGCAGATTTGAAGCAGTATATAAATATTCAATTCCTGAGTCGAATACATTACCGTACATATGCTGCTTATACATTGCTTACATATTTTATTCAACTAATTGTCTTCATAAACATTGAAGTTGATCAATGTTTGAATAATTGTAACTGCAACGTTTAATCATAAGGCATGCATGCTAATTATTTTGCTAGTCTGTCAGTAATTCGCGGTGTTGTGTTGTAAGATTGGTGTCGCTTCGAACTTTTTTTTAATTGAACGTCCAAATAAGAGAACTTTATTTTCACTGCTCCTGTTTTGTGTCGGGAGGAGAATGTGTAAAACTTGTGTATATCTCCAGGCAACTATAAGATATGGACATAAGGAAGATAAGCCCGGTTTGACCGGTGGCAACAAAGTGGATAGAGTACTTTACTATTACTTTAGAGCTTTTAGTAGAACTTGTTACACTGGAACCTCTTTTTATGCACATGGCTGGGACTGCATAAATTAAAAATGTGCATAAATTAAAAAAGGCATAAAAAGAGGGAAATTTATGCATAAATTAAGTTTGGGCTTTAATTAGAAAATCTAGTTTAAGAGAACAGATCTTGCTCCTGGGCAGATGAGGTGGGGCTAAGGGGGTTTCCAGAATGTTCCCAGAGAGCCCAAAAAGGGGGTTCCAAGGGGCTTCAGGGGCGTTTTAAGGGGTTGTTTCAGGGGGTTTGATGAGCCTTACAAGGGTGTTATGTCAAGATTTATTGGTGTTTTCATGGGATTACGGAGAATTCTGGGGTATTTCAATAGTATTAAGTGGGTTTCAGGGGCGTTCCAAGGGGCTTTAGGGGCAATTCAAGGAATCTCAGGAGACTTTAAAGGGCGTTGCATGAGGTTTGAGGGGCGATTTAAGGTATTTTAGAGTCTGCTCTGAAACTTCCTGAAATGCCTCAAAAATCCCCCTTGAACCCCCCGGGGACCCCATGTAACGCACCTGAGAGGCTTCGAAACCCCTGAGAACTTCTCCGTAACGCTACCGTAACGCCTCTGAATCCTCCGAAAATTCTCTGAAACGCCTTGAAATGCCTCCAGAATCCCCCTTAAACCCCCTCGGACCCCATGTAACGCACCTGAGAAGCTCCGAACACCCCGAAAACTCCTCCGTAACGCATAAGTAACGCCTCTGCATCCAGCCGAAAATGCTCTGAAACGTCTTGAAATGCCTCCAAAATCCCCCTTAAACCCCCTCGGACCCCATGTAACGCACCTGAAAGGCTCCGAACACCCCGAAAACTCCTCCGTAACGCTTCCGTAACGCCTCTGAATCACGCCGAAAATGGTCTGAAACATTTTGAAATGCCTTCAAAATCCCCCTTAAACCCCCTTGGACCCCATGTTACGCACCTGAGAAGCTCCGAACACCCCGAAAACTCCTCCGTAACGCATAAGTAACGCCTAAATTAAAAGTGCATTAAAAAAACATGCATAAAAAGAGGTTTTAGTGTACTTCAGACTCTAGTTTAATTTAAAAACACTTCACTAATACTTCACTTTTGCAAAAGAAAATAAAAAATGAATAACTCTTTTAAAGAAAACTAGAAAGGACGAGCAAATTCCTTTTAATTCTACTACTGTGCTTATCTTCGGACAGATAGGCCTATTTCGTCTGTGACTTACAGACTTCTTCAGTGTCAAGTGCTCGACTGAAGAAAACCTCGCATTCGTTGTGGTATTTATACTAGGAGTGCATGTGTAGGTACGTGTGTGGGTAAAAGTGTAGGTATAAAAATGTAGGTACAAAATTGTAGGTACAGATTTGTAAAAAAGGGGGGGGGTGTATCTACCTGTTTGAAAACAGGGTGTCAATAAGATACCTAAAGCTAGGGAAAATTCCTACCGATTTGGTAGGTAGTCAATTGTTGTTTGTTGTGTTATTTTTTCCTGCCGATTTGGTAGGTAGTCAATTTGTGTTTTGTGTATTGTGTAATGTTTTGTGTGTGTTAGGTAAAAATTTAAACAGCCACGTGTACCCATTGCCCTGATCCTTGTTAAGTAGTTTTTTATTGTTTTGTTTGTAAATTTCTAAACTTTCTGCAACATCAAGTTTCCATGGGTTTGTAATGTGTCGTAAGAGTTTAATATTTGAAGTATTCAAAAAATGTCCTTCATTGAAAATATGTTCAGCAACTTTAGATTTAAAATGATGAATGAGTCCCTTGTCTGTGTCTTTGTGTGCTTTTGATACTTCCGTTATGTGTTCTTTGAATCGTGTGTTGAGTGTGCGTTTTGTTTGTCCTATGTATATTTTGTCACAGTGATTACATGTTACTTTGTAAACACCAGATTTTGTTAAGTTGTCCAACGGGTCTTTCGTAGATCCTAAGAGAGTTTGAAGTTGGTTAGCTTTGCTTGTGAAAACTAATTCAAAACCAAACTTTCTGAGAATTGGTCGGAGTTTTTTGGTGTCATTGTTGTAGTTCACAGTTATCCGTTTAAGTGTAGGTTCTGTCCGTGTCAGTGTAGTCAAAGAACGTCTGTATTGTTGTTGTGTCTTTTTGTTGATGATCTGTTGTATTGTTTGTTTTGTGTAACCGTTCAACTGTGCTGTTTCGAAAATGTAATTAAGTTCTTTCGTTTTTCCTGTTTCACTAAGTGGAAGTGTCTGCATTCGGTGTATCATGTGATTGAAGGATGCAATTTTGTGTTGATGTGAGTGATTTGATGAATTTGGAATAGTGCGTTGAGTGTGTGTCGGTTTTCTGTAAATTTCGAAGGAAAGTGTTGATTCTTGTTTTACGATGAGTATGTCCAAAAATGGTAGTTGGTTGTTCTGTTCAATTTCACAAGTGAATTCGATGTTTTTGTGTGCATTATTGATATTGTTCAAGATTTCAGGTAAAAGATGTTTCTTAACAATGCTAAACACGTCGTCAACGTATCTCCACCAGACTTCAGGAAGCTGTTTGTTGTTTTCTAAGCGTTTTTCCAAATTTGCCATAAAAATTTCACTTAAAAATGGAGAAAGTGGATTGCCCATGGGGGCATAGAGTAGATTGTCAACACCAAACAGAGGAGCCGCCTAGGAGCCGCCCAGGATCCACTTCAGCTTTTTTTTTCTGGTTTTTTTTTTGTTACCGATTTTGCTGCCGTTGAAGCGTGTAGTGTAAAAGGTAAGTCATAATGTTTTTAAAAGTGTGAAGAGTGTGATATTTAGAGCTGCTGCAAGAAGTTTGTTTGGTCTTCAAGCTTGTAGCCAGCCGCGGTTGCTCTTTTTAGGCTCCTAATCAGCAATCGTGTTTACAAAAAGGGGCAGGGCAAACAACGATAATTAAGTGACACAGTACCACTGCTAATCAACATTGCTTGAATAAAAGTGTACCATTTGTATTGAAGAAACATGGTAATATCTTGTTGTTAAGCTATATCAGTGTAGTTGAATAAAATGACCAAGCAAAAGTTGTTAAACTTTAAATAAGCTATTTGTTCCATTGAAGATCTTATGTGGAATAACGGCATCTAATACGTTGGAAGCAGCTTGTATTCTATCATTATTAGAGCACTATTGAACAGATGATGTGAATACTTAAGCAACTGTTTTTAAACTTTTATACCATTGGTTATTCAATGAGCAGAAATATGTTCAACTAACGTGAAGTTTCCACTGCATGAAACATTTATTCGCCATTTTGTTCAACATGAACTCTTGTACAACTGTCGGCGCCTTTTTTTTTATTCTTAATCACTTAACCTAATTTACAGCTCTATTGTCCACTAGGGCACTACGTGAGCGACTTCAATTCACAGCTGCACCTACAGTATTGTACAGCGCCTAGATGTATTCTATTTTACTTTAATGAACTGGCTGCCTTTCTGCTGCTTTCACTTTTCTACTACATGGTAGAATGATGAGCACAAGGATGATGGATGGCCGTTGTTCCTTTCCAGTCCGATTGGGGGTCCATTATGAGTAGTAGTTCGCCGATTTCCAGGTATCCGGGTCCGTTTGAGCCATGGGGCTCAGAAGAGGGTCAGTGTCAGCCGCTCTCGGTGAAGAGCAACTGACGAAAAATTGCAAGTGCCGGGGCTGGGAATCAAACCCATGACCATCCGCATATGAAGCGAACGTGTGATCAACTACGCCACGGGCCCCGACTATCGGCGCCTTTGTAGCACATTTAATCAACTGACATGCTTATTAATGATTTTGAATTGTTACTTGGGTGAGGCTACATAAGAGGCTACCGGTGGTGTTGCAGAAGCGATGGATATGTGTAAGAGAACCAAAAACCTAAAAAAAAACAAAAGCGATCTCGTTAAATCACACATTTTTTGATACCTGAGACGTAAATTTACAGTAGGATGGGTCAACGTTGTATGGAAAAATTAAAATTCAAGCGCATCAGCCCCGAACATTCTTTTAAATCTTAATTTGCGTCTAAAATTACTGCGCAAAATGTTGATGCGACTGGAGGGCGAGCACTGTAATGTTGTTTATATTTGAATGTGATATAGCATTGGCAATTCAAATTACTACATTACAAATTTTACATGGATCTTGTAACAAATGATAATAAAATATAGCATAAAGTGTGCAGATTAAACTTTGTCAAAGTGATCTGTGAAAAAGTTAAATCCTGGCTAGTAATTGTCATCTTGGTAGTCAAATCAGCCTCCAGTGAAGGTGGTCAAGCAGTCAATTAAAAGGTCTTATACTTTTGGCTCTGCCCATACGTTGAACATAACGTCGGAATAAGTGCCCCAATTCGATGATGACCTTGAATTTCTAAATAAAGTATTCTCATGATTCAGAAATTCGTAGGTGGTACAGTCCCAGATCGCCGTTATGAGCATTTCCTCTGTCTCGTCCGTTACCAAAGCACAGAGATTTGGGGCTGATCACTGGCTCTAAGGCAAGATTGATTGCTTCGATGGAAAAATTATGAGTACATATTCGACGAGAAAGGCACTATCACCACTAGGTGGATTAATCTGGGTTTTTT
This sequence comes from Aedes albopictus, assembly GCF_035046485.1. Taxonomy (NCBI): domain Eukaryota; kingdom Metazoa; phylum Arthropoda; class Insecta; order Diptera; family Culicidae; genus Aedes; species Aedes albopictus. The sequence continues at coordinate 21,756,931 of NC_085137.1, forward strand.
TAATCAATTTTACATGTTTTTGCTCAACTTTCATCGTTTTGCAAATCATCAATTGTTTTGACTACCCATCATAGTCTGTTGAAGTTTTATCCCAGAACTTTTCTAGAGCCTCCAAAGTACTCCGATCGCGATCGGTGTCTTCAATGAAAATTTCACCGCCTTCCGTAAACTTCAGGAACCTTGCTCGGTTTATGTTGCTGAGCTGGCAGCAATCAACTTCGCTTTGGGGATGATTTGCAATATGCCCGTAGACCATTTCTTCGTCTTCTCGGATAGCCTTAGTTCGATTGAGGCACTCCGGTCGATGAAACCTGTAAGACATCCATCTTATTTTCTTACAAAAATAAAGGAGCAGATGGGTGCACTGGTCGAAAGATCATACAAGATTACTTTTGTATGGGTCCCCTCACATTGCTGAATTTATGGCAATGAGAAGGCGGACTCTCTTGCAAAGGTGGATGCACAGGAAGGTGAGATCTGTGATATGTAGAAGAATTTCACACGATGCATTTTTCCATTTTGTTCGCCAGAATTCTCTTCAAAGTTGGCAAAATGATTGGCGAGATGGCCAGCTGGGACGGTGGTTACATTCTATTACATATTCCTAATGTTTCTTTGCGAGCGTGGTGGCATGGTTTGGATTGTAAGTCGAAATTTCATTCGCGTCATGTCAAGGCTTATCTTCAACCATTACACGCTAGACGCGCATTTATTCAGGATTAACCTCACGTTGAGCAATGTTTGTACTAAGTGCGGTTCCGATTATGATGACATCGACCACGTAGTTTGGCAATGCCCGGATAATGACGCCTCCAGAGCACTACTTTTGGATACCCTTGAGGTCCGAGATAGACAACCCTTTGTTCTTGTGTGAGAAATGTGTTGGGGACCCGCGATGTCACTTACATGGGATGTATTTTCGACTTCTTCGCTCTGCTGGTATGAAAGTTTAATTCGCTTGTGTTTTCTTCTCCAGTTTTCTCTGTTTTGTACTCTTTTTTTTTTTGTTTTTTGAATTCTTTTAGGAATGTCTTCAGAAATTCCTCCAAGATTCAATCAAGAAATCATTCTAGGGATTGATCCTGGAATTCCTCCATGAATCCCATGCAGGGATTCATTCCCAAGGAACTCCCGCAGGAATTCCCGAGGAACTCCTGCAGGATTTTGAAAGGAGTAATTCCTGAGGAATTCCAGGAGTAATTCCAGAATAGCTCCTGAAAAAAATTCCGAGAAACTCCCGGGAAACTCGTGGAGGAATTCATGGGAAGTCCTGGAGGGATTCTCGTGAATAATAGTAATAGAATCTATGCAATTAAAAATAAAGAGATACAGAGCTTGAAGGTCTTAGTTCCAGAATAGTGTGGATGACCTAGATCACCAAGATCGTTCATCCTGTATAAAATTTGGCTCAGAATGTGACACAAACTTCGGAGTACTTTGGAGGCCTTAGAATAGCTCTGGAATGAAAACTTCAACAGACCACATTGCATGTCAAGGATCAGTCAAAAGACTTGAGGATAAGCAAAACGATGAAATTTGAGCAAAAAATGTAGAATTTACAAAAAAATAAATATACAAAAAGCCACGTATTTTCGGCTACCAACAAAAGGAGGGATGGTTCAAAGGGGTGAGGTACCATGCATTTCTTAGCATAACTATTCTCCTTGACTTTAAAAAAGACTCCAGGGTAAAATGTTTTAAAACAAGGATGATATTGCATTTCGACCATAAGAAGATCGTCTCGGGTGTTTACGGGTCATATATTTAAAAAAAATACCTGTACCATTTTCAAAATGTTGTGATGCCCTAAATGGTAGATATATTTAAGACCTTGTTTTCTCGAATCATTTTGGCTGATACAAATTTCATTTTGACTTTTGTACCCTTCCAAAAATGTGTGGCTGGATTTTGAATTTTGAGGGGGCAAATGAAATATATTTATCAAAATATCACGTCTTGCTGAAAATTCTTTAAACAATCCAATGAGTTTTTAATATCTTTCTGAACAAATGCTTGTACAATGGGGCGGGGGGGTGGATGGCCTCGATCAGCCAAAGAGTAGTGAGATCCAGGGCTTTCTTCGTATATTCCATTTCGTCAATAATTTTTCGAAGAATTCTGCAACATAGATTGTCATGGGTTCCTTCTGAAACTTTGCCATTTGCCATTTCTGAAGACATCGAGAAATCCTTTTTAAATCCTTCAAAAAAATCTAAAGCGATTTTTTCAGAGTTTATTTAAAAGATTCTTTCCTGAAATCTTCCGGTGGTTCCTTAAAAAACTTTTCTAGAGATTGTTTCAGAATTTTTTATAGTTATCAAGAACAGGAATTGCTCTACAGATTCTATTGAAAATTCTCACAGGAATGTGTCCAGAAATTCCTTCAGGGATTCATTCAGGAAATTTAGTAGCGATTCCTGCATGTGTTTCCCCAGAAATTGCTCCAATATTTCCTCAAAGGATAATCGCAAGAATTTCTCCAAAAATTCTTTTAGAATTTATTTGATTTTTCTTTTGTTTAGTGATTTCTACAGGTATTCATGCTTATCTAGGCGTTGCACTGGATATTCCTACAGGAATTCAGAATTACGTCCAAAAATGGTTCCTTTAAAGAATGGGTGGAATACTATCTGAAAACCTTCTATTAATTACTAAAATTAAAATTGAATTTTTAAATCTTTCGTCCAAGTTTTTCTTCAGGAAGTTTTCAGAAATTCCTCAAGGAGTTTCTTCTAGAATTTCTTAAGATATGTATTCCTATAGAGATCCGTTCGACAGTTCGTCCTAAGATTTTGGAAGGATTCTACAGAGATTTCTTCAGAAATTCCTTTAGAGATTCTTTCAAAAATTCCTGCTCAGATTCCTTCTAGACAGGGACGCGAGATGATTTTTTGTTAAATCAGTTAAACTTTTTCTAAAAACCTGTATTCCATGTCAATAATATAAACCCCTCTAGCTCAAAAACATGTATTTCATAATAAACATAATCTGTATAAATGCCCAAAAATTTGCATAATACAGACAAATCTGTATATATGGCAACCCTGCTTCTAGAACTGCTTAAGTGATTCGTTCAAAAATATCTTCAGCGACTTTTTAAAAAAATTGCATTTCAACAAGGGATTTTTTGAAAAATTCTCCCACGAGGTTTTTTTTTGAAAATCCTTCAAAAATAAATTTTTAAACCCTGTAGTGATTCTTTCAGAAATTCTTCCAATGATTCCTACAAAACTTTAGAGATTTCTCCCGATTTTTTTTATTGCTTCAGAATGTTTTGCAGGAATTGTTTCAGATATTTCTTCAGGTACTTTTCCGAAGTTCCTCCAGAAAGTGCCCCAAAAATTGCTGAAATTTTTAAACAAATCCCTGGTGGGATTCTCTGAAGGAATCTAATAAAAAGTATTATCGTTGGAGATTCATAGAGAAAATTCTTAAAAAATTTCTGGAGAGATTTCTGAAGCCCTTAATATAGTTATGTGTGGAGTAATCCCTGGAAAAATATCTTAGAATATTCCCGAAAAAAAATTTTAGATACCTCGCTAGTTGCTAGACAACTTCACAAGAAACTTATGGACGAACTTCGGAAATCATTCCAATGGAACATTGCTTGATAATTCTCTGGATTTTTGAAGATATGTCTTATTAAATTTCTGAGCTCTGAATGATTTTTTTGGATGAAATCTAAGAAGAACTCCTGGAGGTACATGTGGAGAATTCTTCTGTAGAATTTTTACAACAATTTCTGAGCGATTAGTACACAAAAATCCTACAAAAACGAAAAAAAACTGGAGGAATTCCTTAGAAAATCACTAAAGAAATTTCTGCAAGTACACATTACTTTTTAAAGGCAGTCTTCAAAAGAATTCGCATGTGTTCATAGAGGAATTTCTAGAACAAATTCTTAAAAAATGTCAAGAAACAGGCTTTGGACTAATTTCCGCAAGAATTGCTGAGATAACCGCAGGAGAAATCTCTGAAGCATAACCGGAAAAATTAATCTGAAAGAATCTCTGATGATATATTTGAATAAGTCCTAAGCAATCCCTAAGGAAATACCTGGATGAACTTCTATAAAAACCCCTAAAAAAACTACCAGTAAAACTCTTGAGAAATTTTAAGAGGAATTTCTGATTAAATAACCTGAGTGAATCAATAGAGGATTACCTAAAGAAACCTCTGGAGAAATTTTTCAATAATTTCTGAAAGAGATCCTGGAAAAAATCTATTTTCATAGAGGGATTTCTGCAAAAAAAAAATCTGAATCTAGCAAAAAATTCTGTAGGATTTGCATATTTAAAAAATCTTCAGAGGAATTCCTCGAGAAACCCCTGGAACATTCATAGAAAAATTGTTAAGTACTTTTGTGAGAAATCCACATATATAGAATAACTGTCACATGCATGAACTTCTGTAGCACTTCTTGAAGAAATTTCCTAAAGGAACCCTAGGAGGAATTTTCGAAGGAATTACTAAAAAGAATAATAGATCAGTTTCAAGATGAATATTTTTAGAGATCTTTTTTAAGAAGCTTCTGAATAAGACACAAACTGTTGTGGTCTAACCAGTTGTTTCAGTTGTGTGGAAGTTCCACTTAGCTCCAAAAGCTACAAATATGTAGATAACCTCAGAATTTCGAGCTGAACCTTGAATTCAGGTTATCCCTACATCTTCGAGTCTTCTCGTGGTGTAGTGGCAACGCGCCTGTCTAGTGAGTATGAGTCGTGAGTTCGAGTCTCACCGAGAGGACGACTAACTTTATCGAAAACTCCACCCAATTTGTCTAATTTTCACCCACGCCAGTATTTGTAAAGTCTAGCTTTTGGAGTTAAGTACTGTCCAACGATGCTGTACCCAGTAAACCACGTATCGTAAAACGATATTCATTCAAATTCGTATTTGATTCTGTTAGAAATCGAAATCGCAGGGAATGATAAGTGTTGCAGTAGTAATGTCGAAAAAACTTGTATAGAAATCGGTATTGCGATGCAATTACGACGGGCAATGTTATTAACAGCACAAGACGTAAATAGAGCAAACCAGAATCGTTACTAGTCAATAAAAGATACTATAACATATATCCAGTCAGACAAGCATTGAGCGCAATCGTAATGACTTCAATGAAATTGTCACCCAGCAAACCAAGACAATAATGAATATAAATCGTAATTCCGATTCGGCCGGAAGTTTCTTGTTTTTCAATACAGGACTGGAAAAATACTTACAAGACAAAATGTTTAATTTCCACATCCCTGCAGTACATGCACGTAAGGAACAGACCAGCAGTCAACGCATTTAGCATAGCATAATCCCGCTCCCCCCCACATCACTTCCACCGGTACGGTACTACCCACAATTTGACACTAATTCCACTCACCGCGCCGCCATTCCTGAATCCGTTTTTATCCAAGTTTTCATTACACCATAAAATCAAAACCCACCCACTGATTGCAATTATAGCACAGAATGATAAATATTAGCCGGAAATTAAAATTGGGGGCTGATATTCACTTAATCCTTGGGAATGTTTGGGTTGCTGCATATCGTTTCTCCAGCTGTTCGGCATTTGGATTGGGAAATCTGATCTCCACATCCTTGCTCCAGGCATACAGAGCACGCCTTACCGAAACGTTGCTGTTTTCTCTGCTGCCGATGACCGACCCACAAGCTGTTCCACTAGAAACGAAAATAATTCGCGAGAAACATTATTTTTTCCGCGACGACGGACGGACGACGACGACGACGGCTGGAGCGCGACGGCACTGTTATAATGTAAACAAGACAAACAGTATAAAGCGCAATCTAAAATCGTTAGAAGTTGTATATCTGACAGATCCCAATACAACATCAGGTCTGAAAAGCACGAAATGAAGTCGCAAAGACTTTGAGAAAATTGCGTCCGAGTCTCTGTATCAGTACCGTTGGTAAAATAACAAGGCATTTGATACGGGAAACCTTTGAGTTCAAGTTGGCCAAATTTCAATGCCTTTTCAAGAAAGATGAGTTGGTACCGAGGTACGGTATACGATTCTGGATCTCAAGATTCTGTGTTCAATGCTGGATACTGACATTCCAACTTTTTTTTACTTTTCATCGGCAATATGGGACATCGTATTACTTATCATTGATAGTCGTTTTTATTTTTCCGACGATACTTTGGTACATCATATTACTGTTCTAACCAAGTCGTGAAAAGTCGTCAGAAGTATATATATGGCCTCCACTTTGGTACGTATATAGCCGTTTCGTGCACTTTGTACGAGTATGTTGGTTCTTATATGGATATGCATAACACAAATTATACAGACCAAAATGTTTACTGGGTAAGATCTACAAGTACACTCAATGGGTTATTGTTACATTACTGATGAGGTAAAATATCCCATAGGTACATGGTTCTGTGGAGAACTAGCTTCCAAAGATTTTCTAGGCCATCAAAGAAGATTCGCATTGGCTTAAGGTATGTAAGCATAATCAATGGATTGTTGTTATATAACTGATATTCCAACTTCCAGCAGGTCCATGAAGTATTGTTCTGCAATAAACTAATTTCAAAAGATGATCTAGGATACCCAAGAACTTCTGTGAATAAAGATCTGAAAATCTACAAACGTAACCATTGAGTTGTTGTTACATTACTAATGCCGTGTAACATCCAACAGTTCCATGGCACATAGATGGCTGTAAAGAGCTGCTTTCCAAAGAAATATACTCTAGGTCACCCAAGAACATCCACGAGTGAAGGCTTGAAAGTTTACAAGTGTATTCAGTCAATTGTTGTTCCGTTACTGATACGCAGCATCATCGTACAGGTCCATGGAGCATGGTCCTGTAGAGAACTAATTTCCAAAGATTCTATAGGTTATACACAAACTTCCGCAAGTAAATGCTTTAAGACTTTGCATCTATACTGTACTACTAGTTATTTTACAATCTTCAACTTCATAAACTTTTTTCCCTAATCCCCCAAAAATCTCAATTTTACTTCTCCAGTTCGTCATCGAAGGTTTCACCGTACTCCAAGTTTGACTAAAATGTAACAATATTTGCAAAGACTTCGATTTTTATTGGCCCTTTTACCCTGTGTTGTTAATTTTTGCCATGCATATGCTTGGAAGGCATTTTCCAAAACCAACGAAAAGTAAACATTCCAACTGACACTTGATATACTTTAAATTAGAACACTCACAGTTGTTTTCTACATGGTTTGCAATAGCGCTGATTTCCACTAAGAACCATTCATCTATACATCCCTTTATAGCATGGGATCATTTTTCACACTTCCACTGCACTGATTCTTCTAATCCTGCTGGTAATCCTTAGATTGATCCTATTTTGCGAGATTGCTCCGTTCACCCTTCTCTAGGATTGGAGTCGGCCCCGTTTTTGGATGATGATGTCAAGATTCAGTTGCTAAATTAATATCCAGCAGTAGTGTAATCCCATTCGGTAATCCTTTGTGTCTGATGAAAAAGCTGTGGCTCCGACGTCGATTCACTTTTCCTGGACTACAACTTTAAATTCACTACACAGAGTGGCTGATGCTATTCCAAAAACTTGTCAAACATCACAATCACCAAGTGTGAATCATATTCGCTTCCGAGAGCGCTATAATATTTCCCCACTCGAAGCGCTATTTTCGTTTCGCACGTATCCAACTCGATCAGCACACCGAAAACTCTCCCAACTCACAGGTGAAAAATCCACTGGTAATCCTTAGGTATGACATGCGATGCAACCAACGGCGGAAAAAATTCAGCCGCAAAACATCAGCGTGAGTAATCCGTCTAGAGCAGGAAGGGGGCTATCTTCCCCGGTTCGTTCCCGCTTCCGTATGACACGTGTTTTGGTGCGAAAAATTGATGACGCTTTTGAAACACCTTCTCTGTCCAGCCAGACGATTCGTTTTCGATCACGAAACGCGTCAAAAAATCCCCCGCACGTCAAACTGGCGGCAACCGAACGACGGCGCGAGAAGGAATCCAACCCGAATTTGCAGTTGGAACACGTACGCACTGCCACAGTCCTTAACCGGCTCCCCTGAACTTGGTCCTGCGAGGAGGACGTGAGATACGCGCGCGACACGACGACAACAAAGACGCCGGCAACGAGGGGCGGGGATCCTCAAGAAAAACGAAGGAAAAATATAAATACAATTTTCCTCCTGACAGCCCACACCCTCATCCACAACGGACGACTGTTCTCACTTTTCCCCAGATAGTAGTAAAACCAAAACACACAACTGACTGAAACGCGCCACCACTTGCCACAACACGGAACGCGAGGAAACACACGGATTTCGAACTTCACTTCGGCGACGTCTGATCCTGACTGAAGTCCTTCCGTCGTCGGGTCAGGAAGTGTCCTACACCTTCGTCCCCACGAAGTTGGAAATTGGCATACAACGGCTCGGTTCATCCGTATCTTCGGATGAAGAACGCTGCGCAGCACCCGCGGAAGTTCATGCCACCCCCTCGCTCGCAAGAATTCATTCTTCGGGGGAAAGTGGTGAAATTTTCCACACGACCACCACCGCCGTTGTGGCGGGAAAGAAATCCCACACGTAGCCTCACAGAGTCATTCACAAAAATAGCGCCGGAATCGTAGAAAGCGCGGTTTCCCTTTACGGGAAGTGAGTCATAGCAAACGCCACCCCGTCGTCGCTGCAGAGTTCATCCACCCACGTTCGTAGTAAGACACCTCAGCCTACCCCTTATGGCGGAGCAGATGTTTAGACGACGCGTCGTCTGGCCGATTTCGAACCAGCTTGTGCCCGACCGCGAGGGGTGGTAAGGAATGTCGTAGCGTGCGTTCCGGTTTCTGGTATGTATCTAGTTGAATATACACGTACAGTGCCCGGTAGAGGGTGGATTTGTGAAGCTTCAAGCGTGAATTTTGGAAAACCGCAAAAAAGGATGAACAACCGCATGATTTTGGCTGAAGCATTGACACCCCGTTCGTGATCCGGAAAGGATTTTCGCGGTTTATGGGGTTTGTGGGGTGATTAACGATAAAGGCTGCTAATGGGATTTGATAACTGATAGCAGATCGTGGCTTGTAATGATGTGTGGGTTGATGGTTAAATAAGGTTCTGCTTCTTCTTCTTGGTGTGACGTTACAACTGATACAATGCCTGCTTCTCAGCAGAATTTTATAAACATTTCCACAACTGAGAGCTTTCCAACAACCTTTTTTTGTGCATTTATGTTTATATCGTGTAGTAGGCACGAAGATACTAGGGAAGTGGAACCATCTCGGCAGGGCGGCAGGGGTCCTATTTTCGGCTATAACTCAGACAATCCTGAACCAAATTTTTGAAACGCGATGAGATACGTATGGTATCTAGCCGTGCACAAAACTTCAAGCCAATGAATTGACTGAGTTATAGCGAAGAGTGCCCAAAATACCGGCCGCTGCCCGTGTGGTTCGCTACCCTATATGCCCAAAGAAGTCAATGAAATTTGCTTAGCGAAAAGTTCTTGAACCGACTGGAAATATAACCCCCCGTCACCCTCAGTATGGTCGTGCCCAATACTCGTGCGCGTACCGCATCGGGCCCATACTGCCACAGCTGTAAAGGCGTGATATCCTTTGGAGTTAAACGGTGCGACAGCTTTAGAGATTCTCAGAAGAAATACATCAACATTTTCAGGAGGAATTTCTGGACAAAAATTCCTCAAGCAATTTCTGAAGTAATCTCTAAAAGAACTCCTGGATGAATATGAGGATGAACATCTGAAGATTATGAAGATTTATAGTAGTAATTACAAGAAAAAACTGCTTAAACATTTATGGTGGTATTCCTGGAAAAATTCTTATAGGGATTTCTGAAGGAATCTCTGAAAAATATCAGCAGAAATCCCTACAAAATTGCAGATAATAGTACTGGTAGAGTTCTTGAAGAAATTCTTCAATAAATTTCTGAGGAATCCGCAGGGTTTTTCTGAAGAAATCCCTGGAAGAATTCCTGAGGATATCTCTGGACTCCACTCTGATAGCTAGCGTAAAAGAACATCTTAAGCAATTTCTAAAGGGATTAGAGCACAATTCCTGAATATATGGAATAATAGCTGAAGAAACCTATCGATAAATTGCTGCAATACACTCTGAAAGCATCTCGAAAAATTTTCTTAATTGTAAAAAATCCACAGGTAATTTCGCAAAGATCCTCTGAAAGAATGTCCGAATATCTGTGAAAAAGTTTCCTATGGAATTGCACATAATGAAGAAATCTGTGAAGGAACTCCTAAAAAATTCCAAGATATTTTTTTTGAGAAATTTCTAGAAGAATTGTTGGAAAAATCCCAAAGAAAAAAATCCTAGATGAAGTCTATAAGAAATGTTTGAGGAAACGCATGAAAGAATACATGCACAAACTTATGTAGCAAATCCTGTAAGGAATTATCTCTCTTCTGCGCACGGGCCTGTGAAGGAATGCCTAAAAAATTCGGAAAAAAAATCGAAGACACTCGTGGACTACTTTCAAGGAGAATCTTTTGAGAAATTTTCTGAGGAACTCCTGAAAAAGACCCGAGGAAATTGCTGGAGAAATCCCTGGAGATATTAAAAAAATACAAGCACTGCAATGCATTCTAAAGGGATACCTGAAGGGATTTTTGGAGGATTTATTGCTGACATCATTGTAGGAAATTCTGCGAGCATTTTATTTCTATGAAAATTTCGTAAAAAAATTGATAGATCCTGAAAGAATTTCCAAAGGAATTTTTGGCGGCCTCTCTGGAGATAATCATGGAGGAAGTCCAAAACTAAAACAAAACTAGAAATACATTCTAAAAGAATACTCGGAGGAATCTTTGAAAGAATTCTTAATGAACTTATAAAAGGAATTCCTGCAAGCATGCCCCTTCGACGATAACGGAATTCTAACCCCATGTAAAAATACTTGACTTTGACGCATGTGTAACCAAAATACTGCGTGACTCTTCTTTTCTCTCTTCTGTATGCCCGTGTAGCTGCCGGCTTAGAATAGCACTACGGACCACCTGTTCCGGGGGTAAAAGTCCACCAAACAGGTAACCCCAATCCAAGGTAACCCGTGCTGAGGGATGAATGGTTGAGGGGGTTTAAAAGATGCTCGATCTTTAACGGAGCCCGTAGCGTGGGTAGATCACCTTTTTGGGGCTGTCCATAAACCACGTGGTCATTTTTTGGGACTTTTCAACCAACCCCCCCCCCCCCCCTCCCCGCGTGGTCATTATTCCATACAAAAATTTTTTTTCGTCAATACAAAATGGTCATTGGCCGAACCCACCCCCCCCCCCCCTCATGACCACGTGGTTTATGGACAGCCCCTTTGGGTTGCGTTGCGGTGATAGATCTACCAAACCGAAATCTAGTGTCGTCCTATTTTTCAATTTTGGAATATGTGTTCTGGTAATTCAAGGAATTATAGTATTTAGTCCTTCCTACTGGTGTTTTGGTGACCTCCAGTTTTTGAACAAAACTGAGTTTACCAACTTTACTTTGCATTAATTAAAAACCTCACCATCTGAGGCTAAACTCAATGCAAAGGAAATTAAATTGGGTTAGGGATCCATGTATGTACTATTTAACTCTTCGAAGACTGGAAAGTGCTAGTATGCAAGAAACATGCTATGTACATAGAATCCTTATTACTGAACACATGTTCCATTATTGGAATGATATTGCTGCTAATGTTAAAACCCGGGTCCTGAACCTGGGGAGAATTTAGCAGTAAAACAAGGGTGATGCTAGATTTCCGATGCATGGCCAATATCAGTACTCTTGTTTTGTTTTCTTAGAAAACTGTATCAAAATCGATACTTTATTGCCCCTCAATGGCAATTGAGTAATGCGACATGCACTACACTAAGGATACGGGTAATGTCACAATAGATCTATAAACTGGTCGCAGTGACAAACCAGAACAGGAATAAAAAAAAACTCTTCTGTAACTCTTATGTGTCTTGTGTGCTGTTTGAGCAATAAGAATTTCTATTGCGAAGCTATTAAGGGATTCCTCCAGAATTTGTTTGACGAGAATTTCTCCAATAGTTCTCCAGCGGTTTCTTTTAGCAATTTATTCAAGGATACCTTAGGGGCTGTCCATAAACCACGTGGTCATTTTTTTGGGACTTTTCAACCCCCCCCCCCCCCCCCCCCCCGCGTGGTCATTAGTCCATACAAAATTTTTTATTTGTCCATACAAAACGGTCATTGCCCGAACCCCCCCCCCCCCCCCCCCTCATGACCACGTGGTTTATGGACAGCCCCTTAGACAATCTTCATGGATGCTCTCAAATATTTCACCAAATATTAAATCAAAAATTTAGCCAAGAAAACCTTCAAAAAACCTCCTTGGGCTCAATTGGAAACTTTTAAAATGATTTCAGCAGAAGTTCCACCAAGGATTCGTTTGAGAATTTTTCCTAGCATTCATGCACCAATATTCTCATGGATTGTTTTAGAAATTTTACCAAAGATTTTTTGGGAATTCCTTCAAGAATCCCTTCAGCAGTTCTTCTAATGATACTTCCAGGAGCTTCCCTGAGGAAGCCTTCACGAATTCTACAAGGATTACTTCTAAAATTTCTTATGTATTTTTTTAAATATACATCCAAGGTTTTTTTCTAGAAATTCCTCCAATCGTTGCTTCAGAAATTGAATTTCTTCAGAAATTCCTTTAAGAATTCCTTCACAATTCCTTAAAGTTTTTCCAATAATTTCTTAGAGGACTCCTTCTCCAACGATTTACTCGTGAACTTCTCCCTGGGTTGCTCTAAGCATTTGTCCAATTTTTTACTAGAGTTTCTCCAAGGATGTTTTTTACGAATTGTTTCAAGTACTTCTTCAAAGAGTTCCACGAATTTGCACTGATATTTCCTTCAATATTTCATCTGGGGGACTCACGGAAGGACTTCTTCAGAAATTTATAAAAAAAATATCCAAGATTTCCTTACGAATTTCTCCAAGAATTCCATTGTTAACGTTTCAAAATGGTTTTAGCAAAACTTCCTCCATGGGATTCGTTCAGGAATAACTCCAATTATTCATTTGCCATGGAATATTTTTAATATTTTCCTGGGAATCCCTTCAGGGATTCCTTTAGCAATTCCTTTTATGATACCTTCAATAAATTCTCTCATGAAACATTCAGGAGCTCTTCCAATGGTTACTTCAGAAATTTTCCCATGTACTCTTCCAGGAATTGCTCCAAAGATGTTTAAAGAAATTCCTCCAACCATTACTTCATAAATTTCTCTAAGAACTTTTTTAGGAAATCCAATTACTCTCTCAAGAATTCATCCAGGAGTTTTTGACGAAATTCTTGCAAGTATTCTATCAGAAATTCCTTCAAAGGGTACTTTAGAAATTATCTCTTGTATTATTCCGGGATTTTTTCTATAGATGTTTTCAGAAATTCATCCTATTATTCCTCCAGAAATTTCTCAAAGTATTATTTCTGAGGAAAACCAATCAAGGATTCTGTCAAGGCTTAATCCAGCATTTTTTGCAGAAATTCATCCAAGGATTTTTACAGGAATTCTTCAAATTATTCCTTCAAGAATTTCTCCAGCAATAATTCCTTCAGGTATTGCCCCAAGGAATATTTTAAAAGATTTCTCAGAAAACTCATTCTTCAAAGATGCTTTCGTGAGTTTCTCACTAGGTTGCTCAAAGAATATCTCCATTTTTTACAGGATTTCCTCCAAGGATTATTTAAAAAATAGCTCCCAGCATATGTCTTTAAAAAGTTACAATTTTCGACTAAGCCTCAAATAAATGAACTATAAAAAAAAGTTACACTAATTCACTCTGAAGTTTTTTTTTCAAGAATTCGACGATTTTTCAGAAAATGTTACACATATTTCTCAGTAAATTCCTAGGTAACTTCTTTAAAATTTCCTGTTCCTCGAGTTGAAGCCTATGTCTTTCCAACTATTTCTTCACCAATATTCTCATGGGATATTCAATGTAACCAAAGACTTTTTTTTGGAAATCCTTCAGCTACTCCTACAACTACCTTCAGGAACTACCCTCAGGAAACTTTCAGGAACTTTTTCAAGGATTACTTCAGAAATATTCTCCTGTATTCTTCCAGGTTTTTGCTCGAAGCGTTGTAGAAATTCCTCCAATGATTGCTTCAGCAATAATTTGAAGTATTAAAACAAACTTCCAAGGATTTCTCAAGAATTCTTCCAGGAATCTGTGCAGAAATTCTGCCAAGAATTCCTTCCGAATTTCTTCAAAAGATTCCTTCAGAACTTTCAGGCATAGCGTCCCAAAACTTCGTTTGGCGACCCCTGACGCGCTTCAACTGTTCTACGAAAAGCGAGGTAGCAGCAGACGGGGAGTCGTGAGACTCAATTTTAAGAAACGATGTTCTAAGTAATAATTTACATTTTTTTTCAAAAATTTATTACAAAACTTCTACTCTAAAAAATTATTAGTGTATTTCCAAAAGTTTTTATATAAATTTCTTCAAGAATTATTTTACAAATCTTTCAAAGATTGCTTTGAGCTCATTCAAGGAGTCCCTAGAATACGCTGTAAAGTTTTTCTTTCTTCGAAAGTTTCTCCAAATAGGGCAATTGTTCCCTTCATTGTGGTAGTACCTAATGTTGCGGTAATGGCAATTGAGCACTTTTTCGACTGAAATGTTACCAAAAAGCATTTTTAATAGATGTAATATGCTTAAACTATGACATTGCACCATTTGTGTGCTAAAGATTTACCCAAAAACCTATTAAAAAATATTTCCTTAGTATTTGTGCTGCAGTGTTCCTAATGTTGCGGTATTCCATATGATTTCAATGGGATACCGCAACTTAGGTACCAAAATTAAATTTTACCTCCATAATAGGAACAGTGTGTCTAATGTTGTGGTAAGCGATTTATGATCAAAAACAGAGAAAAACGATAGTTTCCATATTTTCCAAGCAAATTTGGATAGTAAACTACCCACTAAGGTTTAGAAACTCTTCATTAGATGGTACGATCATTTTATTAAAATGAATTTACCTTATTATTAACTTGTTTCATTTTCTTTCAAGTTTACATTGTTTACGTTAAAATAAGTAACGTTTGTGAGCCCTTGCTTAATACTTTTTATATCACATATACTATTTATAATGATATTTTTTAAATTCTTACCGCTGGTTCCTCATCTTTGTAATATGTATTAAAAAAAATTCGATCAAAACATGTAGCCCTCTACTGGGTTTCAGACGTAACTAACAAACATCATCAAACAGAATACACGTAAAATCACTCATTTCCCCTTCACGCAAAACGCATGCGCATGGAGCAGTAGTATGTACGTATATCAAGAGGACATGCAGTCACAGGGTCATGCTGTGTGAAACACAGCATGAGTAAGGACACAAACCCACGAAGAGAAAAGTGACGGCATGCTGTGTGTCAGCCTACAGCATAAACGATTTGGATTGCGAAGGCTGTAAGTTCATTAATGCCTGCTATATTCGCGACTAAGGTGGTTGATGAGCCGGGAAACACTCTTTCTTCCTACGGGTTTTTTTTATGGGCATATGAGTGAAAAAAAACTAAAGACCTTCCTTTCTTCACTCTTTTACAGAAAACCGCAAAAAAAATCATCATTTTCGTAGTCCCTAATATGTGGTGCTTCCGAACATTTTAACATTATTACAATAAATAAAATTAGAATGGTGTTTGTATGTCACGAGTAGGTTCGGGAACGGACCAACGGATCCACGCTATTCTTTCAGTGTTTCATTCGTGCAGGGCTCCGACGTGTTCGTACGAAAAAAAATAATTGGAAAAGCCGTACGGGAACGCATTGAAAACTCAGAAAGTTTGGAATTCCATTGTGTGGTGCATTTTCTCCAGAGCTACATGTGAAAAAATACAGTAGCCATGCAGAACGACGTTTGCGGGACAGCTAGTGGTGGATAAGTTTTGGAATCATGATAAATTTAGCTTGTCTTGAACAGAGTGTTTTGATAAAAAAGCTCACTAATGTTTTCAAGGTATTATCTTGAACGGTTAAATGTGGGTAAGAGATATTGTCCATTGAAATCTGTATGATGAATTTGTTTTTAGTATCAAAAGTATCAAAAGTTTTTTTTCTTCTGCTTGTTTTGATGGAAAATGAAATATTGAGAATACGATTGAGCCTCAGATAAATGAACTAGATAATAAAAAAAGAAAAATTGAGAATAATTTTTTTGAAGCATTTTTATGTATGTATTTTGCAAATTTTAAGGTTTAAATTCAGGGTTTAACAAAAAAAAAAATATAAAAACGAAGGGTAAGGTTTAAGGAAATTTTAAATTATATGACATCCATCATAGATCCGCGATGAAAATTACTCTCAGTGTTTCATTTCTCTAAAAGTTCTACAAATATCCTGCAACATTTACACTGAAGTGTAGAATTGGCATGAGTTAAAACACGTTAATAAAAACAAAAACAAAAAAAAATTTCGAAAACGTCATTTCATTCCAACAAATCATTTTTGTTTTACAATTTTTTGATGATTAAAATTGGGGGGTTTTCATACGTCCTTTTTAAAAGTTGAACTGTTAGTACACAATGTCAAATATTTTTCCCAAAAGAAACCAATGCTTAAACACTTTGTTTCACTTGATCGAATCTGATTGGAAAGAACCTTATCAAATATTTGAACCTAAATAAAAAGAAAATTGGGTTAAGTACTGTTCCTTTGAATTCTACTAAGAATTTGCATCCTTTGACAGATACGTATTTCGACCTCAACTGTAAGGTCGTCTTCAGTGTCTTGTACTTGACTCGACTTGACTCGTCATCATCATCATATTTGAACCTGTTACTTCAGGCTTTAGGTGAAGAATATAGCCAAACAAATAACATGAAATACATTTCCCTTTATAAGCTACGTATAACCTACGTATTTTCGACAGTTTTGCTCTCTTCGTCATGGGGGTTTTTCAAAAGCTGTCGAACTCAAAATTGGCGTCAAATCTTTCCCAACTAAGCTGAAATCTACGACAGTTTCATGGAATTTAGAATACAAAAACCCGCCATGACGAAGAGAACAAACCTGTCGATAATACCCAAGGACACTCTATATGAAATTAATACATACTGTTTCGACATCCTATGCAAACCCACAAATCCTTCATTATTTTCATAAAATCACTTGTCCACAAAATTGGCAACAATTTATTGCACTACCTCTTTCATTAATCGTGCCCATTTAGGCAAACAACTTCCTCTCATATTTCATTCCTCAATCAGTTCACTTCCTGCGGTGTGCTTGACCGTAGCTAACTTCCCAAACGTGTACCTAGTTGCAATTTCGTGTGCAGCACTAAATATGTCCCTAGCGACCCGTTTCGGTTGCTTCCCGCGCAAACTTAACAGCAGCAACACCCTCGACGTCCATCCCCAACGGGAAAAAGAACAACAACTGTGCGACATGAGTTCAGTTCCTTTCACTCAACATAGGGAAACATGCAAAACACTTTATAGTCACCATAGTCAGAGTGCACATGCATCGTTACCCCCGGTGACCGTGGCTTGGCGTGGCGTGGTGACTCGTTGTCGTTTGTTGCTGCCTGGCACCACACTACTGCTCTGTTCATGTTGTTCCGGACGGGGGTGGGTGAGCCACATTTACCTCTGCTTGAAGCCAGCCATCCAGCTGCAGCACAGCACAGTGATGGACGACACAGAGAACGAATAAGCGAGCGAACGTAATACATTTTTATTATTCTTCTGTGGAAAAACGTCACGCTGCGTTGAAAGTGCATCCGCACTTTATTATTTACCCCCGCGTGCATCGCAAATTTTAGTGCGGCGGTGGTTCTCAAATGTATGTCTTTCGGCGATGCATCATAGCAAACACAAAGTCAATATATTGCTGCCAAAACCCAGTAATACGACTTCAAGGCGAATTCATCATACACGGCGAGCCGATCACCTACCTTTTCCTAAAGTCAGAACCAATTACGGAAAAAGAAAACTTGGTTATCTTGGACCTATCTTACTCAACAGATTACCTTCGACGCTTAGAAATTGTGTACCACCTCCAAAATTCAAAAAAGAATTGAAAACTTATATATAAACCAATGTAACATTATATCTAAATTAAATAGCCACCTACAATCAATTTGTTATAGGTATTGCCATCTAAGCCCCCTTAAAAGAGCTTAAAGCTCACTGGGGGTAATGTCAATATATGTACACTCCCGTTCAAAAGTTTGGGGTCACCCCCTCAAAACATGTCATTTTTTTAGGCCCATATCTCCGCCAATTTGCGTCCGATTTCAAAACCCTAGGTTCCATTCAAAATATAATAAGTCAAAGAAACTTTGAACATGATTTAAAAGAAACTTTTTCCAAAAATTTTGTATGTAAACGTAACCCAAAGTTGCTAAATTTTCTAAAAAATGAATATAAACTTACGGCAGTGTCGCTGGAAGTTGGGTCGACCAAATTTTAAGATGAGAGCGGTAATATGACCCATTTTCTATTAGATTTCAACTGCTTTTTACAGAACTCAGCTAAAAAATCTAGAAAAAAAAGTTATTAAGTAAATTAATCCTTGATGTCATCGACCAAAAGTTTGGGGTCACCCCTCAATATGATGAATCGGCCAAAAGTTTGGGGTCACTTTCGTAAAACATGGAAAAGTGATTTGGTGATACATGTTTTTGAGGGGGTGACCCCAAACTTTTGAACGGGAGTGTATGTTGAATATTTGTGTTAATAAATGTATAAATGTAAGGCGGCATACGATAGTATCAATCGCACAGATTTATGAAAAATCATGGACGAAAACGGCTTTCCTGGGAAGCTGACCAGACCACTGAACCAAATATCAATTACAGTAGACGTTCGCTCGGTGCAAACGGTTTAACTGCAATGCTTTTTAACTGCAAGTCCGTTAAGTGCAACAATTTTGCAGTTATCGTACCGCTATCTGTCAAAAACAAAACGTCAACACGGTTGCGATGTTTTTCGGATGCACTACAGCTGCATTGCGATGTTTTTGAGTGCATTCTGGCTGCGTCCAACAGCACTTGACAACTTTTTGACGGCTGTCAGTCGTTGCAGTTAGCGAATTTTATTCGCTAACTGAAACGTAAACATGTTGCACTTATCGAACGTCTACTGTACCGCACAACAATAATGACTATGCCGCAATGTGCATTTGTCTTAGCTTAAAGACAAACGTCTTGAAATCCCGCTTTAACTGTACATCAGAACTTCACACGCATAAATCTTAAGAAGCATGCTTCAAACAACAGCGAATTTTATTATTCTGTTCCTGCTCACTTGTAATAACTTAAAATAAGAAGATCAGGTGCGCTGGCTTTGTTTACGAATAGATTTTGTGCGCTCGAAATCGTGAGTAGGTGCCGAAGTCGGCCATTGTGGCGGCCATTTTGGGATTCTAACAAGTCTGTCCTTAAACTGACTGTCAATGGTTGCTCCTTCGTGATTGATCTGAATTGGCAAACATTGCACTGAAATTTTACTGAATAAGTGGCTGGGACACTCCACTTATTCTAGAAGTGCAATTGAGGCAGCTCACAAACTTTGGATCAATGTCGGCGCCGGCCTAGTCCTAACAGACATTTGGAAAGGGGAAAAATGTTAGAGTGTGATAGTTGTTGCTACTACACCGACTACTACACAGGCTACTACACAGACCGAGAGCACTCTGCGTCCCCACAACCAGCACAGAAGGAGTATTTGCTAATAGCATAGGATGTGAGATCTGGGAGTAACCTTTAGTCGGTGATGCAATCCAAGGATAGGGGATATTTTTAGGGAATAGATTGTGTGTTGATTACTCTGAAATAGAAGCTTGTAGACGTTACTTGATAGGTTGACACTGTGCTGTGAAAGTTGGAAGAAAAGGAAACGGCTTTTTCAGCCCGTTTCTGCTTTAGCAATGACCATGAATTTATGAACATACATGAGTTTTATATGAAGAGAAAAGAAAGAGCGAAAGTAGATAGGAAGCAAAGGATAGAAGCAAAGTAAAAGAAAAGAGACGAGCTAGCGATTGAACCCAGGACCGTCTGCATACGCATCAGAAGCGGTAGCCACTAGACCACCAAGCCCGTCATTTTTTTTTCGGTGGCCCTGAAAAGAGCCGTTTGTAAGAGACGAGAATTTGCGTCCAATTAAGACGCGCTTGCCATGGATGCGTCGAGCTAGCTGGAAATCCTTGGGTATCCTCGAACGGGTCGACCAGATTGGCCTCGCTCGCCTCCTGGAGGGCTAGCTCTGGAAGCGCAGATCAGTCTTGAAGTCCTGGGCGATTTCACGGACCAGACGCTGGAATGGGAGCTTGCTGATCAATATTCTCGGCCAATGGGGCTTTTTATCGCCTTCGGTGGTGAGGCGCTCTTGCGGGCGGCTTTTTTGGCCACCTGCTCACGAGGAGCGTGCAATTTGCTTTGTACGAGCCAT
Organism: Aedes albopictus; assembly: GCF_035046485.1. Lineage (NCBI taxonomy): Eukaryota > Metazoa > Arthropoda > Insecta > Diptera > Culicidae > Aedes > Aedes albopictus. The sequence goes on from NC_085137.1 coordinate 21,777,355, forward strand.
GGCAGCTAGTCAAAAAAAAAAATCACACGTCCAATCCGACCGAACACACGCGACAGAATGAGTCCAAAAGCAATCGCAAGTTCTACTTCCATACAAAAACAGTGCGCCTTAAATACAGTCCTTTGATCGCTTCCTCGTGACGAGGCAGAAGCAATACACCCCTCTAGAGCATGTTACAAAACTTTTCTGATTTTAAGGAGTGTTATCAAGCTTGTTTCTCATTCTTTACTCATCACTGCTTAATTCTCAGTAATACTGCTCATTCCTACTAGTAGCCGAGTCGCTCTTAATTCCTCACTCCTAAATACTCATTCTTCATTGTTATACACTTCCCATTCTCACAACCAATTTCTCACTTATCACTGCTCACTCCTCATCACTATCCATACTGCTCATTTCTCACTTCTCATTGTCCCATACTCTTCCTTCAATGATTATTCCTCATAACCAATCCTCCTGCACCGACCTCACTAAATACGCTACTCAAATGTTGAGCAGCTTTTGAAAATCGTTTTGTAAATAAAATAAGTAATAAAAGAAGTAGATTTGCACCAATTGCGTACAGTCCATTGCAAAATTAGACAATCTATGTTAGTCATGTACCAACAATAAATCAACCAGACAATTACAGGTAGACGAAACACAATCTGACTTGGTTTGATCACCGCGATACTTTATATGCTTAATTAGATTGGTTATTTTCGGTGAAAACCAAAAATAGCCAATCTAACTAAGCATATAATACGAAGCACAAGACAACGTGTCAGGAATTTTCAAGGCATGTTAGGGTCAATCAAGGGTGTCCCAGGTATGTTCCAGGGGATTTCAGGGACGTTGCAGGAATATTCAAGGGGTTTCAGGGGTGTTTATTGGGATTCAGAGACGTTCTAAAGATTTCAGAAGCCTCCCGGGGATTTCAAAAGCGCTACGGGGACGTTACAGAAGGTTTCATGGGTGTTAGAGTCCTTTCAGAGTGTTCAGGAGCATTTTAGAAAGTTCTAGGGGTCTCAGGGAGTTACAGAAGCTTCCAAGGATTTTCAGGGTGCTCAAAGGCGTTCCAAGGGTTTTAATGGCGTTCCAGAGATCTAAAGAGATTTTAGGAGCGCTCCACAAGGTTTCAAGGGCGTTCTAGGGGTTTCCAGAGGGTGTAAGAGGCGTTACATGGTTTTTTAGGGACGTGCTAGGGGGTTTCAGGGGGTTTCATGGGGCGTCATGACCGATTCAGGGTAATTCAGAGAGTTTCAGTTGGTTTTCGTGGTTTTCTGCGGCATTTCAGGGATATTACATGAGACTCCGGGACTTCTCTGAAAACCCCTAAAACGTCTTGAAACGTCTTTAAACTCTCTTGAAACGCCTCTGGAAACCCTTTGTAACTTTTTCGAAAGCCTGCTAAAATATCCTTTTTTTTCCTCCTAAACCATAGGGAGAAAAATCTGCTCAACAGACATCCTAACAGGAAGGTTAGGGTAGTGTGGGGTTAAGGCCGTCTTCCATAACACTAGTAAAAGCCAGAACTACTCTCTCCTCGACCCACTAAAACACATTCCTATGGTCGCCAAACCCTTCGTTTCTCCGGAACCACCAAGAAGGTATTGCTTCAGAGAGGGGCTAGTGCACATCGCACCTTCAAGGTTAGCTGCGTAGCCTAGCAGCAACGAACATCGATGACTCGCCCTGGAGAATCCATCACGGTAACATGCTGGCGATAAGCCAGTTTCCCGAGTGGTCCTCGCCACTCCCTTTGTCCTCGGAAGGCGGGCAGGGTCAACCCCGCCCGCGCCCAACTGCTTTGCAGACATCAAGAACTGATGCCCACGTGCAACCCGATCTGACCTGCTGAAGGCAAGAGTATCACTACCCTTCAGACCCTATCAGCTGTACCTGAAGGTTGCTGACAGCAGGGTCTCCATCTACCCCGACCCATGCCGGAGACCCCTTTCCAACCGCGGGCTCGGATCCAACCCAGTAGACCGACGCCACGACAGCACCGCTACCGGGACTTCTTCTCCGCGGCCACTTAATCGCTGTAAGGGTCGACCGCAGGGCACCGGTATGACCTACGAAGCCGACTTTGAACCCATGGACCACCTCTTGTACTGCATCTGGACTAGCCCTTCTCCGAGTCCACGTGCCACCTCCTCTGTAGCTCCCAGACGATATGGGTGATAGCCGTTGAAACGGCGTTCCAGCTAACCTCATCCCTACACATCCTCTGGACCAAATTGTCCGGAGTTGTGTCCTCCCCGCATGTGGCAAGCATGCGGTCACGCATTGTGCGAAAACGCGGGCACATGAACAAAACGTGTTCCACCGTTTCCTCTAAACCATTGCACACTGGGCATTCGGAAGAATCCGCATGCCCGAAACGGTGTAGATACTGTCGGAAGCAACCATGACCTGTAAGGACCTGTGTCAGGTGGAATGTAACTTCCCCATGGCGCCTATTAATCCAACTATCTACCCTCGGTATCAACCTATAGGTCCACCTTCCTTTGGTGGAACTGTCCCACGCGCGCTGCCATTTGACCACAGAGGCCATCCCGGCAGTTCTGTGTATGCCTCTTGTGCCGCGCATTTCGAAGCACTCCATGTCCTCACTGATAAGAATGCTGATGGGCACCATACCAGTAATGACACAGAGAGCGTCGTGTGACACGGTACGGTACGCGCTTGCAACCCTCAGACACATAAGCCTGTAAGTACTTTCCAGCTTCCGTCGGTAGCATTCAGTACTTAGCGCGGTACCCCACGCCGGGCCGCCATACCTAAGTATGGACGTAGCAACACTAGCCAGAAGCTTGCGCTTACTGGCGTACACCGCTGAGCTATTGGACATCATCCGGGACAGTGCCGCAATAGCTGTGGAGGCTCTTTTACAGGCATAATCGACGTGGCTACCGAAGGTAAGCTTATCGTTGATCATCACGACCAAGTGTTTGACGGAGCGCTTTGACAGGATAGTGCACTCTCCTACACTGATCTCCGTCTGCTGCTCCGACTTCCGGTTGTTAACAACCGTCACCTCTGTCTTGTGGTGAGCCAGCTCCAGTTTCCTGGACCGCATCCACGCCTCCACAACCTTGATCAAGTGGTCGGTAGTCAACTTCACCTCCTCGATCGTTTCATCGTAGACTTCGAGCGTAATGTCGTCGACAATCTCCATTCCCACTGGGTACTCTAACCTCAACACCTCGTCGTACATGACATTCCATAACACCGGACGGGTCTCCGGGTGGTTTCCCCGCCATAGGCAATAGTACCAGGTTCTGCCTCTTCCAAGCTTCTGGGAAAACTCCCTCGTCCAGGCATTTCTGCATAGCAGACCTGAACATCTCGGGAGCCTCTGCAATAGCTACTTTTAAGGCCAGGTTCGGAACTCCGTCCGGACCTGGGGCCTTACCTACGCTAAGGGACTTAGCTATCCCCGCAAGTTCCACATCGGTGACCCTCTCCTCATCGTCAGCCCCAGTCCCCGGCTGTCCTATGAAAGGTGGCCAAGTACCCTTGAACCACCTGAAGTGTTTTACAACACCTTGGAACTCCTCTGAAAACCCGCTGAACCTTCCTCGACTCCAGAAACACCCCGAAACGCACCTGAGATATAAAGACTGAATAACCGAATCCCATAACCTAATATGATAAAATAACTTGAAATTGGGAACTACTACGACAGGAAAAGAAAACTAACCAACCCTGCAGAGTAATGGAGTGCACATCTCGTTGCACCACAACACCGAACCAGTAAAAGTACAAAGGAAGTGATCTCATCTATCTCCCATCAAATAACTGACTGTCGGTGTGAAAAAAAAAAAAACAGAAAACCCCGTTATAGAGGAAGTATCAAGTTTTCATGCGGGTGGTGTGAAAATTTTGCACGGGAAAACGCCACCATCCGACAAAGTTATGCGATCGAATTTCCCCGATAACATAGCGTTACATTGTTGGCATAACCAGCAAATGGGTTAATTACTGATTCCTTTCGCTCGGAACTTTGTTCCGCACGGAAATCCTAACCCTCGTCTTGCCTCGTATGAGTCTAGCACACCAACAACAACGCAGAAAAAGGGACGAAAAAGAGATTGCCCAACAAATGAAAACATCCGATAAGGATCGATTAATTCGAATCACGCACGTGCCCGCTGGTTTGTACTTACATGCCGCTACCAACCTCCACCGCCGCCACAAATCTGAGTGGCTTGGGTTTTAAAACTTTCCCGAAAAGGCCGTAATAAAGCCACTTCTAGCGTCCCTTCGCTACCAGTGCGGGGGTGGTGGTGGTAACACCGAGCAAGCAGGTTGATGGAAGTGGATGAATAAGCTGTCATTGTGGTGTAAAATAATCCGTCCCGTCGTCGTCGTCACAAGCAGAATCGCGACCAAACCTACATAAGCGGGTAGGTTATGGGATATCGGGGTACAAATCTCCCGGGTGTGAAGAATGCATTGTTTTGGGCATGTTTTCTGACACGGGTGACGGGCGTAAGATGAACGACGGTTGGTCGAAGCGCGTTCGTTGTGATTGATGGCTTAATTTGACGTGATTGTTGAGAGAGAGGTGGCGAGATGGGGGATAAGCTATCTAGAATAATTATGTGCATTATGTTGGTAAAGCTTGTAATTTGCGATTCACTTAAATGATTAAAACGTGTTTAGTGCCCAATGCTACAGAGTCTAAGGGATGAGTGTATCTGCTAAAGTCGGACATCCATTACATGGGAATCTACTTAAGAAAATTATATTGAGTAAGTCCATTAAAGAAGTATCGTATCATCATACTCCAGAGCTACGGAACAGATTTTATTGTGATGGGCGATATGCAAAGGCTCGTGATCGGTTGGTTCCCGATCAACGAAAGAATGTTCAAGTTGAGAGTCAAGGGCCGGTTCTCCAACTTCAGCATAATCAACGTGTACACTGTACAGCCTACATTCCGGAAGCACTGATGATGACAAGGACACATTCTACGCGCAGCTTGAACGCGAGTTGATTCGACGACAAGATCATCATAGGAGACTTAAATGTTCAGGTAGGCCAGGAGAAGAAATTCAGACCGACGATTGGAATGTCAAGCGCCCTCCAGCTGATGAACGAAAACGGCCTACGACTCATCGATTTTACCGCCTAGAAAAACATGCCCATATGTAGCACCTTTTCCCAACACAGACTCCTCTAGCGTTACAACTAAAGATCACAACAGCAAAGAGAATCCCAAAATGACCACATCCTGATTGACGGACGGCACTTCTCTGACATTAATTCCTTCACTGAATCCTTCTCGGACCTTACATCATATAACGCACCTGAGATCCTCCAAAACTCTCGGAAACATCTCTGTAATGCCTTCGACACCCTCTGAAAATTCTCTGATACTTCCTGAAATGTAAACAAAAATCCCCACATACCCCATGTAAAATATTTGCTAGGATGGTCGCAACACAAAACCTAATACACCCCTGTAACGCATCCGGAAACTGCTGAATGCCTTCTGAAACTCAGACCCCATGTAACGCAACTGCGATCATCCTAATCCCCATAAACGTTCCTGTAACGCTTCCGGAACCTCCTGAAATTTCTCTCAAACTTCTTAAAATGCCATCCAAAACCCCCTCAGACCCTATATAACGCATCTGTGACCACACTAAACCGAACACACCCCTGTAACGCATTCTAAACCTCCTGAATACCTGAAACTTCATGGAATGCCTCCATAAACCCCTCAGATCCCATGAAACGCACCTGCGACCCCGGGGTACGGCAAAGACCACGGTCCATACAATTTTTTTTATGTATGAACAAAAAAACACCCGGGGGAGGGGGGTGGTGTTTGGTAGGTTCGAAATCTCCCAAAAAATGACCACGTGGTTTATAGACAGCCCCTAATCTCCAAAAACGAACCAAAACGAAATCCCCAGAAACTCCCTCGGACCCTGCGATCCTCCTAAACACTCGAAAGCATCCCTGAAACGCATCTGTAACCTCCTGAATAGCTTCTGAAACTTCATGGAATGCCTTCGAAAGTCCCCTGCAAGTCCCCTGCAGGGGGCTCCACGTAACGCACCTGAGAATCTGTGAAACCCTCAAGAAACGTCCCGGTAACGACTCCGAACCACCGGCAAATCCTCTGAAACTTCCTGAAATTACATTTAGTTTTAGAAACCTTCTCGGACCACCTGTAAAGCCCGTGAGACATTCCGAAACCACCCTGAAACGCCTCTGAAGCCTCCTTTTTTTGTTTTAATTAACGTGTATTTTAACTTTAAGCTAATTCTACACTTACTAAAGCCTCCTGTAATACCTTTTAAC